>NC_057723.1:57182497-57236757 GCF_004010195.1 Chiloscyllium plagiosum | reverse complement strand
TCCTTCCCCACTGACCTATTGTACTCTATGCCACTCTCTCCCCACCCCCACCCTCCTCTAGCTTATCTCTCCACGCTTCAGGCTCTCTGCCTTTATTCCTGATGAAGGGCTTTTGCCCGAAACATCGATTTTGCCTGTCCTCGGATGCTGCCTGAATTGCTGTGCTCTTCCAGTACCACTGATCCAAAACCCACACAGTCATCGGCCACTTCATTTGTTTAGCCCGTTTCTCAAATGAGATGAAAAAGACTTCTCCATCTTTTTTGTCAAATTTAGGCAATGCTTGGATATATTTAAACAGATATATCGCACTAGGCCTTTGGCTATAATGGTTTTGCTCATCCTCATTATGCTTCTCACTAAGCCTTTTAAGTCAACTTTCCTGTCTCATTGCCAACAGCTCAAGTTCAAATTCTCTCTCTTTTCCCCTTTCTTCTACTAGGGCCTTCCTCTCCTTTTCTTTTTGTGCTACAAGGGTGATTCTTTCCTTTTTGTTTTCCTTTTCTTTTAACCTGTTTCAAAATGTTTCATTTCCCTTTCATCTTCAAGCTGCTTCATCTGCAATTGACTTCTAGCCATTTCCAAAGATTTCAATGGCATTTCCAGTAAATTTATATATCAAGCTATATAAGTACCTCTCCATTTCTCACTGACGAAGGTATTACCAACTCCAGTTTGTCTGCCAATTCCAACAGCTTTGCCTTGTTCATTTGTTGTAAAACCCCTGAAGTCACTTCTTCCAACCCCAGAAAACGTTTAGTGACCGAAAGAGCCATTACTACACAAAGCCCTGTTTAAACCCATTGAATTCAACGCCCGAAACAAAATAACCAACACCTATCACTCACCACCTTTGAGTCCAACAACTCTAATCCCAAATTGGAATTGTAGAATTATCCCGACAAGAGCCCACAACCTGTTATGTACCAGGCCAGACCCCCTCAAAATATCTTAAGAAGGTAGCCTAGAACATAACATTTTCTTATTTGAAAGGTAAATGTGATATGGGTGTTTCAGGTGTGATGCAGCTGGTCAAACCAATTGGTTTAAGCAAAATAGAATTTATTTAAACACTACAGTTGAAATAAACGCAAAAGATATTGGAATTTAGAATAACAACTTCAAAAACTCAACTGATCTGATACAGCAACTTAACTAATTAACTGTTCTAATATAGTAATATCTCATAAACACACCTCTTGGCAAAAAGGTAAATTCAAACACAGGTTCTTACAGGCAGGAGGCAACAACATTCAGAGAGATTTCAGAGCAAGTCAGTTAGAAATCATTTACTAAAACTTGCAACTCTTCTGAACTCCCTTCTGACTGCTCCAGCCAACGAGAAACTAGAAAAACTTGAACTGGGAGAACTGGCCACTCCTCTTCCATTGTCAAACTATAAAAAAAACTCCAGCTCCCTAGACTCTTCAGCACCTTTGCCTTTACAGCATGTCTTCAAAAAAAAAAAATCCCAGGACAAAATAAGCTTTTTAAAGTAACAGAATGTCACACACTGTACACTTGGAAGAGCACTGGTATTCTGAAGCACTCCAAAGCTACCCTGCTCGGTGAAGAATGGAGTCAGAACATGTCGGAGAAGGGGAAGGTGGCACGGCCATTCCCCAACAGGGACCTGGTGAATGAGGTGGTACTCTTCCCAGAGAATGAGCAGAAGAGACTACACCACTGGAACCTGGCAGCTTTTTCCGAGATCACCATGAGGTCAGTGGAGTCTGCAGATTGTGGTGGAATGGCTGGCAGTGTTGAAAACACACTTCCCTGCTGTGCCAGAGTGTCTAACATATTCTTCCATTTGCAACCTCATACCCACTCCACTTCTGCGACCATACCTACCTCCCACCAAGGCTTATGTTCTACCACTGTCACTATTGCCTGCAACATCTTCCCTTCTCCGCCCCTCTACCTCCAACATGCTACTAACCCTGCATGGCATCTCTGCTGCCTCCTCACTTGCCTCCATTTGAAAACTTGTTGTCGGTTTCCTCTGGATGCTCTGGTTTCATCCCGCATTCTAATGCAACTCTCATGTTAACTCTACTGACAGTCTCATCCATTGCACACTACTTCTAACAACTGGCCCCAGTGTTTTCTCTTTCTACTGTCTTGCAGGTATAGGCAGAGACACTATGACATGTGTAGAGAAACACTCAGCTCTCCCAGCTCCATGTTCTTGACTACTGAGGATGAAAATCCCAAGCCCACAGAGAAAGCATCAGCAAGGCTGTCTGCAGCACCCTTCAGCAGCTCAGGTACTGACACCTCAATGAGTAGATTAGGTTTTGAGAGTTTGGGAGTACAATTTGGTGAGCAAATGAGAGGCACGTATGCCTGAACTCCATTGGCCCACCTATTGGTCTTCAAATCCAAGAGTGTGTACACTGTGAGTGTTCCTTCCTCACAAGGAGACAGTACGATGATGCACCAGCCCAAGGAGAAGCCACACTCAGCCCCCTCAGACATCCCAGATGGCTGGGCCTCCCAACTCCACCCTGCCTGCAATCCTATCTATCACTGGCTGACCCAGGCCAAGGGTGGAGGCTGCAATACCTACGAATATCAGGGCTTTTAAAGGAGAGTACAATGCCACAGACCCATGTGCTGTACAGAACACAGATTTGCGGGCTCCCTGGCTGTCCTACATTACTGCCCTTTCTGTATGTTGCACCTCCCTGCTACAAACATCATTGGACAACTCATTGATGGGTATACTTTTGGACACAGGTGCTATGAAACAGTAGGAATTCTCTTCGTACTGTGCTGTCTCCTTGTGAAGAAGGGGCACTTACAGTGTACTCACTTTCGGATTTGAGGGCCAATGAGTCAATCCACCACACACATCAACTCATTAGGCATCGCGATTTTCTACCTCATTGTGCACTTTCACTTCCCATGATAATAGAAAGTGACAGCAAACACTTTTTGGCCAGTGCCTTGCAGCCTCTACCTCAATGTGTTAGTAGGGGTGTGGAACACACTGCCTGCACTGTAGTAGATACGCCAATTTTAAGGGCATTTAAATGGTCATTGGAGAAACATATGGATGAATGTGGAATAGTGTAAGACAGATAGGCTTCAGATTGGTTCCACAGGTCGGCACAACATCGAGGGCCAAAGGGCCCGGTCTGCACTGGTATGTTCTATGTAAGTAAGTGTTGATGATCCCCCGAGCATCTACATCTCCTTCCTAATAACCCATCCCATAAACCCCACAGACTTCATATCTCCCTAGGTCCCCATCCAACCCTTTCACATGAGTCTGTCCCTGCCTACCATTCCCAGCCCCTGACATATGAGGTATCCATAACATGTATGATTGTGCACTGTCCCTCCTTGAAACCAGCGAGCTCCTGATTGTCAATCCCTCCCACTTATTCCTTCCCAGCCACATTTTACCACACCCAGCACTTCCCACCCCACCTTTTCAGATTAGAACATAAATAAGAAATAGGAGCAGGAGTAGGCTATTCAGTCCCACTTACCTACCTGCCATTCTTTTAGATCATCTCTGCTTTCATGCCAGGTCCTCTTAGGCCTCAACTGCCTAATATTTCAAAAAACAATCTACCTCTTTAAATACTTTCAATGATCCAGCCTTCCCATCTCTCTGAGGTAGGGAATTCCAGACATTCACCACCCTGGGAGAAGACATTCCTTTTCGGTTTTAAATGAGTGTCCCCTTATTCTGTTGTTATGTTCCCTGGTTTGGGAATCCCCTACTGGTGGAAATATTTTCTCAACTTCGACCCTGCAAAACCCCACCAAAATCTTGTTTCAATAAGATTACCCTTATTCTTCTAAGCACTTATGAATAAAGGTTAACAATAAAGAAATTCTTTCTTGATAAGTCAATCCCTTCTCCCCAGTAATCGGCATGGTGTGTGGGGCAATTGCCCCAATTCTAATCCATTTGCTCAAAAATAAGAGTACCTGAATTTTTCCTTTATGTGACTTTGAAAAGTTGTCATATGATCACATTATGAGATTAACATTTTAAACTACTAGGCTTATTCATTGTTTACTAATTATGACATTGCAGTCATCTATTTTTTCTAATCCCGAGATCATTACTTTGCAGATTCTGCTTTTTCGTTTAGCTCCTAACGTTCAAAATGTTTTAGCTAAACCTTGTTTCTACTGCCCTCCAATTTCATTGATACCAACATGGATGACATGAATGGCCCTATTGAGACAAATAGTGCACAACCTTAGTACTGCCTTCTTAACTGAATGATTTCAGTTTGCAACCTTGCACTATACAGGCTAGCTGCCTCTGCAAATGAGGGCCAAGCTCTGTGTCTGGCTAGCATGTGTTTCAGCTCACCAAAATGTCTTAAAGGCAACCTGGTTCCCTTAAAGGGGAGTTACACTTATTACATAGAATCTGGTGGTAACGCTGTAGAGTGTGAGGAAATCTGTCTTTACATTTAATTTGTATCTTTAATGTTGACCCGAACGAAAATTAAACTGCTGAAAAGTGAGCAGAAAAAGAAACAGAACAGGCAATTATAAAATGAAGACTGGCCCTTCAAGGTTCTAATGAAGTAAAATACAAACTGATGTTTTGAAAGCAAAACTTCCGGCAAACTAAACCTTTTAAACTACGTAAAAGGACGCCAATCATTCCAAGTTGAGCAATAGCAGTTGATGAGTCTATTAGTGCAGTACAGGAAAGCTGAAGATGAACGAAAAAGTCAAAGTTCTGGTCCAGAATAAATTTCTGCAGTTGTTTCTTTCCCTGGAAAACAACATTATTGGGTCTATCCCCAACTAACTCCTTGAAGAATCAGAGCTGAAATTCTTCATAAGAAAGATAGAGTTTGAAAGACTTTTTGACTGACTGATTATTGTCAAGGTCATGTATCAGTAACCTGGATCACCTAAGGAAATAACCTTTAATTCCAACAAGTGTTTTTTTTTTAAAAGAGAACTGCTTTGTGTCTTCTCATTTCAAGAATGCACAAGAACAGGAACTAAAAGCCAATCCAGTCCTAGTCTGTGTGTGTCATTTCAAGCAAGTATGCTTGACTATTAACATACCACAATGTTCATGAATGATCCAGAAACTGAACTGTATGTCTCTTTAATATTTCTTGGAATCACCTCAATTGACTCTTTTTAAAAATTAAATGCATCTGATCTGGGAGAAGGGAATTTACAATAGACAATAGACAATAGGTGCAGGAGTAGGCCATTCTGCCCTTTGATCCTGCACAACCATTCAATATGATCATGGCTGATCATCCTTAATCAGTATCCTGTTCCTGCCTTATCTCCATAACCCTTGATTCCACAATCCTTGAGAGCTCTATCCAACTCTTTCTTAAATGAATCCAGAGACTGGGCCTCCACTGCCCTCTGGGGAAGAGCATTCCACACAGCCACCACTCTCTGGGTGAAGAAGTTTCTCCTCATCTCTGTCCTAAATGGTCTACCCCATATTTTTAAGCTGTGTCCTCTGGTTCGGCACTCACCCATCAGCGGAAACATGTTTCCTGCCTCCAGAGTGTCCAATCCTTTAATAATCTTATATGTCTCAATCAGATCCCCTCTCAGTCTTTTAAACTCAAGGGTATACCAGCCCAGTCTCTCCAGTCTTTCAGCGTAAGGTAGTCCTGCCATTCCAGGAATTGACCTCGTGAACCTACGCTGCACTTCCTCAATAGCCAGAATGTCTTTCCACAAATTTGGAGACCAGAACTGCACACCAGGTGCTGTCTCACCAGGGCCCTGTACAGCTGCAGAAGAACCTCTTTGCTTCTAAACTCAATCCCTCTTGTTATGAAGGTCAGCATGCTATTCATACCTTCTTCACTACCTGCTGTACCTGCATGCTTACCTTCATTGACTGGTGTACAAGAACACCTAGATCTCTTCGTACTGCCCCTTTACCTAACTTGATTCCATTTAGGTAGTAATCTGCCTTCCTGTTCTTGCCACCCAAGTGGATAACCATACATTTATCCACATTAAACTGCATCTGCCCACTCACTTAACTTGTCCAGGTCACCCTGTAATCTCCTAACATCCTCATCACATTTCACCCTGCCACCCAGCTTAGTATCATCAGCAAATTTGCTAATGTTATTACTAATACCATCTTCTATATCATTAATATTCACAATCCTTTGAAAATGTACATTGTTGTGATCAACTGAGAAGGTAGGTGAACAAAGAAGGGAAGCGAGATTATCTTTCCTCATGTCGGACCTTGCTAATTTGGCGTATCCCATTTGCAACCTTAATAACTTGGGGAACCTAAGGTCTATGGTCTGTTTATAACAGTGCGATCACCAAATTCTGATTGATCTATTTGAACCCATATCAGATTGTATTAGTTGTATCTGACATTTAACATGCAATTTATATTTGAACACAATTTGCTTTTTAATTCATGTTTAACTTACATTGATTTTGAATATCAGAGTATAGGATAGGTATATTCAGTCTTTGCTTTGTTGACCTTTGTACAGTATTAATTCTTCTACTTTAAACTATGAATCTTGTGGCTTTGTACTTTTAGTAAATAATTGGAATTTATTCTATTTAAAAATCAATAATTGCTCTCTAGCAAGATGGCATCAAGAGGTAGTAGCTACAAGGAAAAGCACAGAAAATGAAGCAGAGAAAATACTCATAGGTTTTATGGAGGCATTAGTACTGAAGGTCAAAAGTGGAAGAGAACCCTTGTTTGTACTAGGATTGGGAATCATTCAAGGCAAACTCTGATCAAGAGTGGGAGCATGTTGCCAGACAAGTTACTTCCTGGAATCTGGGTCTCAGGACGTGGAAGCCCTGTCGCCAGAAGTTTAATGGCTTCAATCCCGAATAATTTGAAAGTTAAATAGTTCAGTTAATGAGTACAGTGGCATTGACATTGGTAGATAAGCAATCAGGTTCATGGTCAATAGTTGTACAGATTGGATAAGACTTATTCTAATTCCTTTCAACTGTGACTGAATTCTAAAATATAGGGTGAGTGAGAGAGTCCTTCTGTTTCACTGCTTGCCAGCTGACTTCTCGCACACAGCCTGAATAATGGTCTTAACCTACAATCCAGGGGTGACTAGGAGGTAGTTTTTCGACTGTGATTGTCACAACACGTTAACATTCTACTCCTGACTAGCAGACACAAGAGTGTTTAGTCCCACTAGCACAGTCTGGTAGAATTAAAACTGTATTTTAAATCTCTGTCCTTATATATTGCTCAAAGGGAAAAACACAAAGTAGAGTCTACAGTTTGAGGCATAATCCATTGTGGATGGCTTGCTGTTGAGCAAGGGATCATCAGCTCCTCATTCTCACAAATGCTCTCTCCTTTGTTTGAAGTTTCTTTTACATCTTCAGATTCTACATTCCTTTAGCCCAATTACTTTGTCCATGTAGCAGTTCATTTTTTAAAAATACATTATGGAATTAAGAGCTAAAACATCCATAGAAGTATTTTGGGGTTCTAACTGATCATTGTTATGGAAAAATGTTTTCGTTGGTGACTTTGTTTCTGAAGTATGGCCAGGAGAGTTCAGTGATGGGATGTGGCAGACGTATGATAGGCTTGTGATTGTGGACTAAATGTTTATATTATAGCTGAGATACCTTTGGAATGTGCGCTGTCATGTATCGTTCCCCCATGTGCTCTAGGCAGGTAAAATGTGACTTCAGATACTCCATGATATTCCATGAGATTGAATAGCACATTTAGTGTCAATGGTTCTTTGCACCATTGAGAAACCTTTTACACTGGAAAGTCATATACCTGTTCTTCCTGATTCTCTGAGGTAAGAGATAAGACTATGAAGACCTCAATTCAGGTGAACACTTCCCTGATGCAACAGTAGCTGATGAATTTCAAAGTGGTTACTTATGTTGTCTGCTCTTGCTGGGAAGGATCTGCTTGTAGAAGTAGGCCCTTCGGCCCAACAAGTCCACACCGACTCTATGAAGAGCATTCCATCCAAACCCATTCCCCTACCCTATTACTCTACATTTACCCCTGACTAATGCACGTAACCTACACATCCCTGAACACTATGAGCAATTTAACATGGTCAGTTCATCTGACCTGCACATCTTTTGGATTGTGGGAGGAAACCCGAGCACCTGGAGGAAACCCATGCAAACATGAGGAGAACGTGCAATCTGCACACAAACAGTTGGCCCAAGGCTGGAATCAATCTTGATAAACAGTAGAAGTTAGTACATGGTACTTATTATCTAGTTATGTTACATTTATGACACATGACAGCCCCCTGTAAAGCATCAGGTTCAACTTAAGAGTAAATTCACATTCCTGGTATGCCCAACAAGACTGCAGTTGAACACACAGAACACACACTGATCAGTTTCTCCCAGGAATGCTCCGGTATGCCCTGATAGGCAGAGCTTATCTCATAATGTCAGTTAACCCTTTAAAGTACTAACTGCATTATACAGCAAACATTTCATCTTCTGATTCTGTAATTAAACATCATCTGACACAACACTGAGTTTAAGAATTTCAAATAAGTGCCTCTGCCCCATTTTGTTTATGCTCTTGTTTCTTTTTTGGAAGAAAGCCACTGGTAATGACTCTGTTTCATATTTACCCTTCCTCAAGATCCATGATTTGTTTCCTTATTTGATCTATTGCAACCATCTCTGCCTTGCACCATCAAACCCCTGTCATTAATCTCTTGTTTTCCACTTTATCTCCACTTTGTTCTCTCCACTCTTTCCTAGTTTACTTACCTAATTATTTGCTTCAAATCTTTCACATCTCTTACTTCCCTCAGTTCTTCCGGAACGGCACTAAGTCACAATGCCCGTTCAGAGAGTCATTGTGGTAGCACAATGGGCTGATCAGCCTCCTACTGCACCATAATGATTCTGTGATGAAAGATCCTCAACCTGAAATATCAACTCTGTATCTCTAATGCTGAGTATTTCCAGAATATATTTATTTCAGATTTCCAACACCAACAGTTATTTTTTGTTTCCTTTTAAACTATACCTAGTTTTTCTACAATGTGGAGAAATGCCGTCTAACTGATGTCACATGTTCAGCCTCACAAATCTAAACGACACATTATATCACAAAGGCAGCATTATTCACAGCAAATGAGTAACTTTTCTTGTTTAAAAAAAACTCTCTGCAATTTATGTCCCTAAACGCAACATATTAAATACTTTTAAGATGCACAAAGAAATATTTCTGAGCAATTGCATTTTGATTTCTTTACAGTCTATAAATTTGCGAATTAGAAAAATGTTTCTGTAGCAATAAAATACATTTGTTTGAACACCAGTAATTTTGGAGGAATATTTTCTGATGAGATTGAAATAATGAGTTTTTCATATATGCATCAACAATAAGCATCAATTGGAGATATACATTAAATGTAGCAATATTGTGAACAATAATGTGAAAATGTATTATTTTCATAGATCTAGCATAGTGTGCAATCTTTGTTCAATGCTCAGAATGTGGCTTGGAGGGAAGATTCCTTGTTCCCAAGCATTTGATGCCCTTGTTCTTAGAGGTGATAGATGTTGCTGGATTGGAAGAAGCTTTGCCAAGCTACTAAAGTCTATCATGGAAGATGGTACACATTGCAGCCACAGCTCACCTATGGTGGAGGGAGTGATTGTTGAAGGTTATCAAAGGGGTGCCAATCAATCAGGCTGCTTTGGCCTGCCTGATTTTGAGCATTTTGAGCGTTGTTGAAGTTGCATTGCTCAAGACAAATGAAGATGATCTATTAGTTCACATAATTCAAGGAAAGTTAAGGGTTGGTAACAGCATCCTTGCCAATGATGTTAACATTTCATGAAATAAAAGATAAAAGCCTGAAACCGCTAATTGGTACTTTGTAGATTATGAGAAAGACAGGTCAGGAGGTGAGTTACTCATCACAGAATATCCATCTTCCATTCTTCTTTTGTACTGACAGTATTCATATAGCTGGTTGAATTAAGTTTCTAGTGGATCATAGAATCCCGAAAGTGTGGAAGCAGGTCATTCAGCCCATCAAGTTCACACCAACCTTGTGAAGAACCACCCCCCGACCCTATCCCTGTATTTCCCATGGCTAATTCATTGAACCTATACATCCCTGGACATTATGGGGAATTTAACATGGCCAATCCACCTAACCTGCACATCTTTGGACTGTGAGACCCAGACAGTGGGACCTGAGCACCCAGAGAAAACCTACGCAGACATGGTGAGAATTTGCAAACTCTAAACAAAAGTCATCTGAGGGTGGAATTGAATCGAGTGCTAACCATTGAGCCACCATGCTGCCGAGGATAATGAGATCCAGGACAGTTGATATGGGGCAGGGGATGGAGAAGTAGGGAGGTGAGGGAAATTCTGTGATATAATGCGGGTGAATATCAAAGGGAGATGTTGAGCTTCTCTCTCCTATTGGAGGTGACCATTGTCTCCACGGCACTTGTTTGCAATGAATGTCACAACTTACTTTGTTACCCAAGCCTGAATGTTGTCCGAACCTCGCTGCATGCAGGCACAGCAACTATATTATCCAGTCAGTTGTGAATGAACTAAACACTATACAATGAACGAAACACTGCACAATCATCAACAAACACATCCACTGCTGCCTTTGCAATTGAATATAAAGAACAAAGAATAAAGAAAATTCCAGCACAGGAACAGGCCCTTTGGCCCTCTAAGACAGCGCTGATCCAGATCCTCTATCTAAGCCTGTTGCCTATTTTCTAAGGATCTGTATCCCTCTGCTCCCTGCCCATTCATGTGTCTGTCTAGATACATCTTAAGTTACGCCATCGTGCTCGTCTTTACCACTTCCGTTGGCAACACATTCCAGGCATCAACCACCCACTGTGTAAAGAACTTTCCACGCATATCTTCCTGAAACCTTTCCCCTCTCACCTTGAACTCATGACCCCTAGTAATTGAGTCCCCCACTCTGGGAAAAAGCTTCTTGCTATCCACCCTGTCAATAGCTCTCATAATTTTGAAGACCTCAACCAGGTCCCTCATCAACTTCTGTCTTTCTAATGAAAATAATCCTAATCTACTCAACCTCTCATCATGGTTAGCACACTCCATAGCAGACAACAGCCTGGTTAACCTCCTCTGTACAATCTCCAAAGTGTCCACATCCTTTTACTAATGTGGTGACCAGAACTGTATGCAACATTCCAAATGTGGCTGAACGAAAGTCCTATACAACTGTAAGACATGCCAACTCTTGTACTCAATATCCCGTCTGATGAAGGAAAGCATGCTGTAGGCCTTCTTGACCACTCTATCAACCTGTGTTGCCAGCTTCAGGGTACAATCGACCTGAATTCCCAGATAGAACATAGAACATAGAACATAGAAGAATACAGCGCAGTACAGGCCCTTTGGCCCTCGATGTTGCGCCGATCCAAGCCCACCTAACCTATACTAACCCACTATCCTCCATATACCTATCCAATGCCCGCTTAAATGCCCATAAAGAGGGAGAGTCCACCACTGCTACTGGCAATCTCTCTGTATATCAATTTTCCACAGGACTTTTCCATTTATCATATAGTTCGCACTTGAATTGGATCTTCCGAAATGCATTGCCTTGCATTTGCTCCGATTGAACGCCATTTTCCATTTCTCTATCCAACTCTCTAATCTATCTAAATTCTGCTGCATTCTGTGATGGTCCCCTTCACTACCTGCTACTCCACCAATCTTAGTGTCATCTGCAAACTTGCTAATCAGACCACCTATAGCTTCCTCCAGATCATTTATGTATATCACAAACAACAGTGGTCCCAGCATGGATCCCTGTGGAACACCACTGGTCACAGTTCTCCATCTTGAGATACTCCCTTCCACTACTACTCTCTGTCTCCTGTTGCCCAGCCAGTTTTCTATCCAGCTAGCAAGTACACCCTGGACCCCATGCAACTTCACTTTCTCCATTAGCCGACATGGAGAACCTTATCAAAGGCTTTACTTAAGTCCATGTGTACGACGTCTACAGCCCTTCCCTCATCAATCAACTTTGTCACTTCCTCAAAGAATTCTACTAAGTTGGTAAGACATGACCTTCCCTACTCAAAACCATGTTGCCTAACACTGATAAGCCCATTTTCTTGCAAATGTAAATAGGTGCTATCCCTCAGTATCTTCTCCAGCAGCTTCCCTACCACTGATGTCAGGCTCACCAGTCTATAATTACCTAGATCATTCCTGCTACCTTTCTTTAACAAGGAGATGACATTAGCAATTCTCCAGTCCTGTAGGACCTCACCTGCCTTCAAGGATGCTGCAAAGATATCTGTTAAGGTCAGCTATTTCCTCTCTTGCTTCCGTCAGTAACCTGGGATAGATCCTATGTGGACCTGGGGATTTGTCCCCTTAATGCCTTTTAGAACACCCAACTCTTTCTCCCTCCTTATGTTGACTTGACCTAGAGTAAGCAAACATCTATCCCTAACCTCAACATCTGTCATGTCCCTCTCCTCGGTGAATACTGACATAAATACTCATTCAGAATCGCACCCATTTTCTCTGACTCCATGCATAACTTTCCTCCTTTGTCCTTGAGTGGGCCAACCCTTTCTCTAATTACCCTCTTGCTCCTTATATATGAATAGAAGACATTGGGATTTTCCTTAACCCTTTTTGGTAAAGATATTTCATGATTTCTTTTAGCCCTCTTAATTCCTTGTTTCAGATTGGTCCTACTTTCCTAATATTCTTCGAATGCTTCATCTGTTTTCATTTGCCTAGACCTTATGTATGCTTCCTTTTTCCTCTTAGCTAGTCTCACAATTTCACCTGTTATCCTTGTTTCCCTAATCTTGCCATCTTGCTCCATCTAAACCTCTAACACTAAGTAAATCTCAGTCAATGCTGGGAAAACTGTTGCTCCTCCATCTTTCCATAATCTGTCTCCATATTTGTACCTCTACCTCACGCTCACTGTTGGAAGGTCTGTAGTACAGACCAACATTGTTACTGCACCCTTTCCTATTTCTGACCTCTGCCCATATTGCCTCACTGCTCAAGTCCTCCATAGTGCCCTCCTTCAGCACAGCTATGATATCCTTTCTGACCAGTACTGCAAATCCTCCAGCCCTTTTACCTCCCTTTATAACCCCCCAAAGCATCTATATCCTGGGATATTTAGTAACAACTCTTTCCCTTCCTTCAGCCAAGTCTCAGCAGTAGCAATAACATCGTACTCCCAGCTACTAATCCAAGTCCTAAGTTCATCTGCTTTACCTACTAAACTTCTCGCATTAAAACAAATGCACCTCAGACCACCTGTCTCTTTGTGTTCATCATCTGCTCCCTGCCTACTCTTCCCCTTACCTACGCTGACTTCATTATCTAGTTCTTTACAGGCTTTAGTTACTGCCTCCTTACTGTCCACTAACCTCCTCATTTGGTTCCCATCTCCCTGCCACATTAGATTAAACCCTCCCCAACAGCATTTGCAAAAGTACCCCCTAGGACATTGGTTTCACTCCTGCCCAGTGTAGGCCATCCAATTTGTAATAGTCCCACCTCCCCCAGAACTGCTCCCAATGTCCCAAAAATCTGAAACCCTCCTTCCTGCACCCCTCTCTCAAGCCACACATTCATCCTGCCTATTCTTTCATTCCTACTCTGACTAGCATGTGGCACTGTTAGCAATCCTGAGATTATGACCTCTGAGGTCCTACTTTTTAAAGTGGTTCCTAACTCCCTAAATTCTTCTTGTAGGACCTCATCCCATTTTTTTACCTTTACCATTGGTGCCTATATGCACCATGAAAACTGACTGTTCATCCTCCCCCTTCAGGATATTCTGCAGCTGATCTTGATATCCCTGACCTGGGAGGCAACATACCATTCGGGAGTCTCATTTTCAACCACAGTACTGCCTATCTGTTCCTCTTATAATTGAATCCTCTATGACTATAGCCCTTCCACTCTTTTTCCCATAACTTCTGTACAGAAGAGCCAGCCACAGTGCCATAGACCTTGCTACTGCTGCCTTCCCCTGGTGAGCCATCTCCCCCAACAGTATCCATACCGGTATACCTGTAATGGAAGGAAAGTTATTGTTGAAGCAGTTGAAGATGTTTGAGCCATTCAAGTACTGCAAAAGCCCCCATTAAAAGTACGTAGAGTCCACTTAAAATTCAAAGGTTGTTGCCTAATAACATAATTGGTGCCAGCTCATCAATATAAGATTTTTACAAGGAAAATCCAACAGTGTCTTTTGCCCAGCAGCAACAACAAGACAAGAGAAACAGTCCTGCTCACTCATAGCCTAGTTAGGTTTAAACGTTGTCATGTCTTTGAACTCATTGAGGATCAAGAAGGACCAGGAGACAAGATTAAGAACTATTTAACTGATTTTGTTCCTTTTCCTGAGTGTATTTAAATGTTTTTGCAAAAACCTTTTTCCTCTTCCATGGTACTAACCCATTCACAAATGTTTGTATTGTTTACAACCTGGGGACCCTAACACCCCGAAGCATATATCTGGCTCATTTATGAAAACAGCAAAAAGCAATGGGCCTAACATTGATTCCTGTGAGGTGCCACCATCAGTTTCCAAATGTAATAAATTCACAACCACTACTAATATTTGGAATACAACAAATTCTTAACCCATTACAGCAACTTCACATTGATGAAACAAGACTGTATTATCGATAAAGCGACTATAAGTTATCTCAGGAAAGGTTTTCTGAAGATCATGGGAGACATCAAACAAGAG
The DNA here is from genome assembly GCF_004010195.1 of Chiloscyllium plagiosum. Lineage (NCBI taxonomy): Eukaryota > Metazoa > Chordata > Chondrichthyes > Orectolobiformes > Hemiscylliidae > Chiloscyllium > Chiloscyllium plagiosum. Next base: position 57,222,013 of record NC_057723.1, on the reverse strand, counting down.
TGATCCTTAAAAACTATTCCATGTAACACTTTCAAATAATTTTTAGCAATTCAGTAAGTTGCAACCTTATTTTCAGAAGTTGCATTGACTCCTGCATTGAGATAATCAGAAAGAACGTACCTAATGACTCCTACAAGTATCATACTACAACAGATATCACAGATATCAGAATACGGAATCTATCATTCCTTGGCTTGATTTGTTATCCCTTTTAAAAATTGGAATTCATGTCCAAAGAAATGAGTCCAGGCTCCAGTAATTTATTAAATACGTGAATAAGGAACTTTAAAAACAAGATAAAATGACTTTAAGTGTCATCTAGACCAGCAACATGATAATCTTTAAGATTCCTTATTCTTCAACTAGTTTAGGAATACAGAAACATGAAATAGTCAACTAACTCCTTGAACCTGCATTGCCTTTAATTAGACCTTGGCTAATTTATACATCATTATAATTTTTCCATCTTATGTTCCACATCCCCTGATATCCTCTCTTACAAACATTGATCCATCTCAGTCTTGAAATTTCCAGTTGCTTGAGTATTCATGGCCATTTGTATGAGAGATTTCCAAACTTTAAGTGCTGTTTGTGAGAAAAAAGTGCTTGCTGAATCTGGTTCTGAATGGCTTTGCTTAATTTAAAGATTAAATCACCCTGTTGCTGTTTCCCTAACTGGAGAAAATAATGTAATCATACGTACACTATTAAAATTTTTTGAAATTTAAAATATTCCACACAGATCACTTCTCAATCTCCCATTCAGAAAAGGAACGCAAGCAGTTGTTACTAACTTGTATCATTTTAGTATCATTTTACTATTCACTACTTGCTTATTTAAGTAATGAAGGAAGTTACCTGTTTTCAGGATCACCAATGGTGGCTGAAATTCCTTTTACTCTGTCTACGTGTGCTGACCTGAAGGAAGAAATAAAGTTTATAATAAAAGTATATTGTTCTTTTAATACAGACATACTATTAACTTAATTTCCCCATTGCCTTAACTTGCCTAAAATAAATGCATCCTTTATGTGCATTCCAGCCATCCTGAAGTAGTTATGACTCAATGGATAAAACAACAAAATAGTCATTGTATCTAGAAGAATGCTGAAGGATTGCGTATTCCAATGATTTATTATAATTACTATGATTAGAATACTTTCTGATTAACATGCAACAAAAAGAGAACCGATCTATTATTAACATAAAAGTTTTAATCACAGTTATTGGTAAATAATTGTGATAGTCTTGTTTTAAAAATCTAGTTAAATGCTGTCAGTCTACTTCCATCAACAAGGATGATTTGCATTTATATAGTACCTTCAATGTGGCTTTGACAAAATGGGTCTCTTTTCAGCAATACCGTCACTATCCTTTTATAGCCTCTTCTGTATTCTTCACAACTTCCTTTCTTCCTTTTTTCATTGATTCATAGAATATGGACATTGCTGGCCATCATTTATTGACCATCCCTAATTGTCCTGGAGAAGATGATAGTGAACTGCCTTCTTGAGCCACTGCAGTCCTTGGGGATTAGGGACATCTATGGTGCTGTTCGGGAGGAAATTCCACAATTTTGTCACAGCAACAAGGAAGGAATGATTATATAGTTTCAACTCAGGTTTGTGAGGAACTTCAAGGGGATCTTGCAGGTGGTAGTGTTTCATTGCATCTGCTGCCCTTGTCCTTCCAGCTGACAGGTCCTAAGTTTGGAAGTTGCTATCAAAGGACCATTTGTGACTTACTGCTGCACATCTTGTAGATGTCACTGTGAATTGGTCATGAAAAGAATGAATTATGAAATCGATGTTTGGATACCAGTTATGTGGATATGTCATCTTATCTTTGTGTTATCAACAAATGAAACTATGATATCTTTGGTTCCTTCATCCAATTCACTCATAAAAATTGTTAACATTTTAGGCCCCATTTATCCATGAGGCACATTGCTCTTTATATCTTGCCAAACAGAAAATAACCTGTTTATGCCTACTGTTCTTCCTGTAAGTTAGTCAATCTTCTGTTAATGACAGTATGTTATCTCTCACAACATAAGCTTTCATTTACTACAACAATCTTCAATATTGTGCCTCATTAAATGCCTTCTGGAAATTTAAGCACGTATATACACTTGGTCCCCTTTATCCATAGTATATGCTACTTTTTCAAAGAACTCCAATATGTTGGTTAAACACTAATTCCCTTTCACAAAACCATGTTGGCTCTGCATGATTACTTGATTAGTTAGTAATCATTTATCCATTTAAAAGGGTGGCGCTGTGGCTTATTGGTTAGCACTGCTACCTCGCAGTGCCAGGGACCCAGGTTCAATCCTACCTGCGCAGACATTCTGCCCATGTCTGCGCAGGTTTCCTCCGGGTGCTCTGGTTTCCGCCCACAGTCCAATGATATGCAGGCAAGGTGGATTAGACTTAGGAAATGCAGGGTTTTGGGGTGGATCTGAGTGGGATACGATGGGCCATTCCTGTTGAAGGGCTTATGCCTGAAATATCAATTCTCCTGCTCCTCGGATGCTGCCTGACCTGATGTGCTTTTCCAGCACCATACTTTTCAACTTGATGGGCCAAATGGCCTGCTTCCACACTGTGGGAATTCTTAATAATGGTAGGAAGAAAATTTGGGAAAGAGAAAATGTTGGTGAATTAAATCGCGGCACCTGATCCCCACAAGGAGAAACCCTGCTACACAGTATATTCATCTGAAAGTAGCACAGGCAAGTAGATTCATGTGCAGTTAAGTATTGTAGCAGTGAGGAGCATACATAATGAATTGAACTATGCTGGCATTTTGCACACTTTGAAAGAACAGTGAACATGTCCTCAGTCACGTCTCCAATAGAATTTAATATCGGGCACTCTGGTGAACTGATACTATTTGATAAATAAATGATGTGAACGTAGTCATTCATTATCCATCACCAATCATACAATACAAGAAGAATTTTAGACAGTTTATGGAATGTATGGTATTTTATAAACAGATACAACGGTCATTTATTTCTACATTTGGTTAATGGAACAATAATGTTAATAGAGGGATGAAATTTACAGTTTGAAATAGGGACTGGTGATTTCTAGCCCAAAGTTACATAAAGTTTGGTGTGCTAATGCTGGGTTGTGAACCCAAAATCATTGTACTGATCTCCAATGATATGGAAAGTTCAGTTCATGCTTAGATCAGCAACCCATCTACCATTTATGAAAAACAAATTTAAGGGCAATTCAACTTGCTAATTGACATATACTTTACATTACCTAAGCCTTGCTTTGGTGAATTCAAATGAAAAACATTTGAAGTCAGTCACACTAAATATGGAGAGGTGTTACACAGAAAGATAAAAAAATACTGCAGGCAGGATTATGACTGACTTTAGCAGAAGTGCCCTGCTGGAAAAGGTTTGTTAGTATTGCAGATTATTTTATTCATTGTGGTGAGCCTTCACAGACAGGTGGTTGTCAGGTAAGGCATCTCGAGTTGTTGTAAAGTGAACATCTTGCACTGCAGTACTGAGCTCAGCATAGTGCATTCTGGAAGAGTAGGACAGGGGTGCTCAACTAACGTTTTCTCCCTGGCAAGGGTGCAAAATAATACAGTGCTGGCACAATAGGCACCAAAATTTAAAAGAAACAAGATCTTATCTGTTACAGCTCGAATAGTTCAATTGGATTTATATATCCTCTTGGACTCAACTTCTGAACCCAGAGTAATAATTGCTCTACAGATGTCACCAACCTGGGGGTGGTCAGATGTGCAGAGAGGTCACCTCCTGGAGTGTGGGCCCAAAGACAAGAATCCAAATGGTAGCACAGGATATCTAATAACCTCACATGGTTCATAGAATGCTGCATTACATTATATCTCCTATCTACGGTCTACCAATACCTTAACTGCTAAATGTACCGTATCCCCATGCCTCACCCTGTAGCATTCCCCAGCTGATTGTAAGAGGACTTGAGGAGGAGACACTTTTTCAATTGTTTCAACTAAGTGCTTGATCTTTTTTCTTAATGTATTTTTTTTTACCTATTGCATGATTAAGAGTAAAATCTGGATATAAGGAGGGGTAATTTATTTTTATATAAGGTGCTATTGAGAGCTTCTTTTTAGGCTTAATGTCACTGAGGGTATTCAAGAGGCACAGGGTGTGATGACTAGTAGATTTAGAGAAGTTCGGAAAACAGAGGAGAACCACCTATACAACATATTCAAGAAGAACGGATAAACAAAAAATACAGTGCACAGATTCCTCAAGAACAAACCATGACAAGCAGACCAAACACAGCCAGAAACCCTAACCACCTTACCATATATCAAAGAAGTTTCAGAAATGACAGCCAGACCACTAAAACCCCTTGGAATCCTAATAGCACACAAACCCACCAACACTCTCAAACAAAAACTAACAAACTTAAAAGACCCAGTATAACCCATGGACAAAACCAACGTCATCTACAAAATTCCATGCAAGGACTGCCACAAACACTACGTAGGACAACAGGAAGAAAGTTAGCCACCAGGATACACGAACACCAGCTAGCCGCAAAAAGACACGACCCTCTCTCCCTCGTAGCCCTACACACGGATGAAAAAAACCACCATTTCGACTGGGACAACACATCTATCCTGACACAGGCTAAGCAAAGGCATGCCAGAGAATTCCTAGAGGCCTGGCACTCCAACCACAATGCCATAAACAAACACATAGATCTAGATGCCATCAGGAAATGACCTCACCTCAAACCCCAGGAACCCCATCCAGGAGAAAGATATAAATAGAAAGCAGGAGACAACAGCTATGATGTTACCTAGCCAGGTAATGAAACATCTGGATATCAAACCTACAGCTCAGTGAGCAAACCTCCACCCTAAATTTAGAGAAGTGATCACACAGCAGGATCAGTCAGATACATGGGTGACTGTCAAGAAAGGTAATAAGGTAGTTCTGAAGTCTCCTGTGGCTATCCCTATCTCAGACAGATACTTCATTTTGGGCAATGTTTTAGGGGATAGTCTGTCAGAGGTAAATAAAGTAGCAGTCAGATCTTGGACACAGAATGAAACCTATGTTAAGGGGGGGTTTGTCAAGATTTAAAAGAATAATTGTTAGAGGAGACTCTCCTATCCGGGTACAGACAGGAGATTCTGTAGCAGTGAGTGAGTGTGAATCTAGGATAGCATGTTACTTTCATGGTGCCAGGGTTAAGGATGTCCCAAAACATTTGAAGCATATTGTCAAAGGGCAGAGTGAGAAGCTGGAACTGTTGCAAACATTGGTAGGAAAAAGATAGTTAAGGAAAGGGTTAAGGTTTTGCAGAGTGTATATAGGAGGTTAGGTAAAAGAGTGAAAAAATATCTCAAAAATAGTAATCTCTAATTTACTCCTAGTGCCAGATTTTAATGAGGAATAAAAGGAGAGGTGGTGCAATGTGCAAGGATTCAGATTCTTGGATCATTGGGATCTCTTCTGGGGTAGAAAAGACCTGTACAAAAGGCTGGGATTCACCTGAACTGGAAAGGGAGCAATATCCTGGCAGGGAAAATTTCTAATTTAATTTGGGAGCCTGTAAACTTTTAGAGAGGCAGTTGGGGTTTCCTAAACAGCAGTGAAAATAGGAAGACAAATAATGATGGTTCTGAATCGGAAAAGAGCAAGTTAATTAGAAAATAAGACAAAAGCAAGTCAGAAAACAAGGTAACCCTGAAGAATTAAGCTGCATTTATTTCATGGCAAGGAGTCTTACAAGTAAGGCTGATGACCTCGGGGGCGTGTCTCAAAACATGGGACTGGGACGTTATAGCGATTAAAGAAACTTGGCTGATAGAAGGTCAGAACTGGCAGCTCAATGTTTCAGGTTTTAGATGCTATAGGACAGATATAAGGTGAGACAAAAGAGGAGGGATTGTGCTATTTGTGATTAAGGAAAACATTACTACTGTAATTTACCAGTAAAAATGTATGGATTGAAATTAGAAATGAGAAAGGGATGATCACCTGGATGGGATTATACTATAGATCCCCAATAGTCAGAGGGAAATTGAGGAGCAAATATGTAGAGCAATCTCAGACATATGTAAGAATAATAGGGTTGTACTAATAGGGGATTTTAATTTTCCAAACATTGACTGGGACTGCCATTGTGTTAAAGATTTGGATGGTGAGGAATTTGTTACATGTGTTCAAGAAAATTTTCTTTATCAATATCCAAATGTTCCTATTAGAGAAAGAGCAAAACTTAACCTTCTCTTGGGAAATAAGGCAGGGCAAGTAACTGAAGTATTAGTAGGGGAACACTTTTGGGACTAGTGACTAAAAGCCTTTGATAAATGTTGAAATTCTTATTGGAGTAAGGCAAATTTTCATGGTGTGAGTCAAGAACTTTCAAATGTTGATTGGGCTAGACTGCTCATAGGTAAAAGGATGACTGACAATTTGAGGCTTTCAAAAGTGCAACCATGAGAGTTCAAAGACATTATGTTCTTGTTAGAGTAAAAGCTAAAGCTGGTATGATTAGGGAACAATGGATAAATAAAGATATTGAGGTTCTAGTCAAGAATCTATCTAGATTTCAGCAAGACCTTTGATAATATTCCACATGATAGGCTGCTCTGGAAGGTTGAAATCCTCGAGGAGAAAGTGAGGTCTGCAGACGCTGGAGATCAAAGCTGAAACTTTATTGCTGGAACAGCACAGCAGGTCAGGCAGCATCCAGGGAACAGGAGATTCGACTTTTCGGGCACATGCCCTTCTTCATTCCTGAAGAAGGGCATGTGCCCGAAACGTCGAATCTCCTGTTCCCTGGATGCTGCCTGACCTGCTGTGCTGTTCCAGCAATAAAGTTTCTGCTCTGGAAGGTTAGATTGCATGAAATCCAGGGCGAGTTACCAAATTGGATACAAACTTGGCTTGATGGTTAGAAGCAGAGGGTAAAAGTGGAAGGATGCTTGTCAGATTGGACACCTGTGACGAGTGGATGCCTCAGGGATCAATGTTTGGAAAATCAACGATTTGGTGAGAACACACAAGGCATGTTTAGTAAGTTTTCAGATGACACTAAAATAGGCAGTATCGTGGACAGTGAGGAAGATTATCAGAAATTGCAGCAGGATCTTGATCAGCTGGGGAGGTGGGCCAAGAAATAGCAAATAGAGTTCAATATAAATAAGTGTGAGGTCTTGCATGTTGGAAAGTCAAATCAAGGTGGGAGTTTCATGGTAAATAGTAGAGCTTCAAAGAGTGTAGTGGAACAGCAGGATCTTGGAGTTCAGGTTCGCAGTTCTCTGAAACGGCGACAGGGCAGTGAAGAAGGCTTTTGGCACACTGGCCTTCATCTGTCATGAGTAGAGAAGTTGGGAAGTTATGTTACAGTTATACAGGACATTGGTGAGGACACACTTGGAGTGTTGTGTTCAGTTTTGGTCACCTTGTTATAAGAAAGATGTTATTAAACTGGAAAGAATGCAGAAGAAATTTACAAGGATGTTGACAGGACTCAATGGTCTGAGTTATAGAGAGAGGATGGACAAGCTAGGACTTTTTTCTTTAGAGCATAGGAGACTGAGGGGGACCTTATAGAGGTGTATAAGAGGCATGGATAGGGCAAATGCACTCAGTCTTTTTTCCAGGGTTGGGGAATCGAGGACAAGAGGGCATTATTTGAAGTTCAGATGGGAAAGAATGAAAGGGAACCAGAGGGTGGTATGCATATGGAATGAGCTGCCAACTGAAGTGGTTGAGGCAGGTACATTAACAACATTTAAAACGCATTTGGACAAATACATGGATAGGAAATTATTAGAAGGATATGGGCCAACTGCACGGAAATGGGGTTAGTGTGGACGGACATTTTGATCGGCATGGACCAGTTTGGGCCAAAGGGCCTGTGGCTGTGCTGTAGGATTCTATGACTCTAATCGTATATTAGATATAAATAACTGGGATCAAATGAATCTCTTAAAGAGAATAAATAGTGTAGAGGCAGTCTTAAGAGGGAAATCAGGAAAGCAAAAAGGGCATATGAGATAGCCTTGGCAGATAAGGTTAAGGATAATCCAAAGAAATTCTACAATTACATTAAGAGTAAGCGATCAACTAGAGAGAAAGTAGGGTTCCTTTAAGATCATAGAGGTCAGCTTTGTGTTGAACCTCACAAGATGGGAGAGAAATTATATGAATATTTCACATCAGTTTTTAATGACGAGAAAGAAATGGACAACTCAGAGAAATAAACATTGATGTTTGAAAGCAGTTCATATTACAGAAGAAGTGCTGGAGGTCTCAGAAAACAGAAAGGTGGATAGATCTCTGAGACCTGATCAAGTGTATCCCAGGATTTTGTAGGAAGTTAGGGAGGAAATTTCAAGAATGCTAGCAGAAATATTTGTGTCATTTATAACCATTGATGAGGTGCTGGAGGGCTGGAGGGTGGCTAATGTTGTGTCTTTACTTAAGAAAGGCTGTAAGGAGGAGTCTAGATACTATACACCTGTGAGTGTGGCATTGGTGGTGTGGAGAAGTAGCAAATTATTACAGACAGTCAGCATGGTTTTGTGCAAGGGAAATTGTGTCTCCAAACTTGATTGAGTATTTTGAGGAAGTATGCAAAAAGATTGATGAAGGCAAATTTGTTGTTTAATTGGATTTTAGTAAAGTCGAATTAGCAGACTAATTAGTAAAGTTAAATCATATGGAATTCAGAGTGAGCATTCCAATTGGATACAAAGTTGGCTTTATGGCAGGAGACAGACTTGGTGGAGGGTTGTTTTTTTAAAAAAGGAATGGAGGCCTGTGATCAGTAGAGTTCCACAAAGATTGGTACTGGATCCATTTTTGTTTGTAATTTATATAAATGATTTGGATGAGAATATAGGAGGCATGGTTAGTAATTTTGCAGATGACACCAAATTTGGTGGTAGTGGAGTGTGAAGAAGGTTATGTAAGATTAATTAAAAGTCACACAACACCAGGTTGTAGTCCAACAGGTTTACTTGGAAGCACACTAGCTTTCGGAGCGACGCTCCACGCGTCCTGATGAAGGAGCATCGCTCCGAAAGCTAGTGTGCTTCCAATTAAACCTGTTGGACTATAACCTGGTGTTGTGTGATTTTTAACTTTGTACACCCCAGTCCAACACCGGCATCTCCAAATCATAAGATTAATTAGGTCTTGATCAATTGGGTCAATGGGCTGAGGAGTGGCAGACGGAGTTCAATTTGGATAAATATGAGGTATTGCATTTTGGTAAAACAACAAGAGTAGGATTTATACTGTTAGTGGTAGGTCCCTGGGTAGTGTTGGAGAACAGAGACACCCTAAGGGTGTAATTTTCAGAAATTTGCATCACAGGTAGGTAGGATGGTTAAGAAGATGTTTAGTATGCTCACCTTCATTGCTCAGATATTTGGGTGTAGGATTTGGGAAATCATGGTGAAGTTGTAGAAGACATTGGTGAGATGTTTTCTGGAATACTGTGTCTGGTTGTATGCAATTGTAGTTGTAGATAATTGTGTGCTCTTGCATTCTTCTCCTTCTCAACTCCCAGCTCACAATTATCTGAATCTTTGAAGCATGTAAACTGCTGATGGTAGAACTGTGGACAACTTGCTTCACATTTCACCTTCTCCTTTTCTTTCACACCAGCCTTGTTCTTCTGAGTTCTTGTTTACATGCACCCTGGAAATGCCATCAGCCCAGCCACAGCAGCCCAAAGACAGGAAAGAGAAAGCAACAGCGCTATGATAATGAAAATGTCTCATTTCTCAGCTGATCTGCCCTCACAGCTATAAACTGAGTCTGGGACAGTATTTTCTGAGGAGTTATGAATAGAAAAGGAATCAGCACATGGTGAATGGCTGCATCCGCACCAGGGGTAGGGATTTTTAAAATTGTTTTTCCAACTCAGCAAAGGGCAAGGCTGCAGTAAGGTTTTGCAGAGTACTGAGATGTTGATCATAATGGGGTGATATGAAGGACAGTGCAGATGAGTTTGGGCACAGATGCTGGGTACATTGTCAGACCCATCAGACAGCCTCCTGCTTCTATCACAATACATGGAGTCTGTTTCCAAGCTGGCAGAGGGTATCTCACAGAGCATGATCCTTCCACAGCCTTTGCTTTATTTTGCTAACTTTTAGCGGATCCATAATTACATCTGTTGTCATCTTGATTCAGACAGATGATTTACACTCCTGCCTTTATTGGGTGCCAAATGTCGAGATGGAGGTTTGAGATTGATGTAAATCCTTGCAACCATGAAATTATGCCTTTCCCATTTCCGCTCACCTGGCCAGCTGCATTCGTCTTTGTTCTTTTTTTTGTTTGTTTTGTTTTGTTTCTTAATTTCTTCATTTCATTTTTGGATCAAAGTTCAGTTTTCTTCTTTTCTGTGGCTGTAGTGGAGAAATGCAATTGTGAGGGCCTGCTGCAGCGTATTGGATCCAGATGTCAATTTCTCGTGGTCATAGCAGCTGCGGCTTTATTAAAGACTCCTTTGTTGGTGGGTCTGGTCTATTCAGTGGTGGCATGGTGGTTCCGGTTCATTCCTCATTTTCTTCATGGCTATGGTGACAATGTGGCACTTTGGACAGTGACTGAAGTGGTGACAGCTTGAGGGACATTTCAGCGTCAGCGACTTGGTAAGTCTGGTCTGTCCCTCCTTCATATGGCAGCATTGCAATGACTTCAGGGGTAACTTAAGCAGTGGGTCTGTTCCAGAATCCTTGCTGTCACAGCCTCAGGGTCAGCTTCGGTGATGGCATTCTCTTAGCCACGCCAGAAACCCAGGACCCGTGGAGGGAGCAAAAATGAACTTTGTCCTAACTTGTCTCAATTATTTCTTTTTATAATTTCTGTAAGTCAAATTGTGCCAAATTGCGATGAATTATACACATCTCACTGTATTTCATAAGTCCAAGTGACAATAAATTGCTATTCTACTCTATTCAATAGTCTCTGGCACACTCAATAATATCACAACACCACCAAAATCTTTCCAGATATTTCTATTGGTGGTAAGCCTACTGGCCAGAAGCTTTTCGTTCAAGTTTAATGTCAGGACTTGTTGGCTTTGGAAGATGTAATTCTAATGAGGCCAATTAGGTTATTGACAGCCTGTAAATCACACCAATGTACCTAATGGCAGGTGGTAAAAGCAGGAGAGTTTCCTGGTCAGCTACGTACCAAAAGACTAGAGAAAACTATTTATTCATATTGTAGACTGGTCACCATGAGAAATTCCCCAACATAAAATGAAATGTTGCTTCTCCCATCAAAGGAGTGAAATTGATTGTCCAAAAATTCTACAGAAAAGCAGAGCTGTTAGTGGTATTGCCAGCATTGTGAATGACATTTACTCTGCTGCCTGAATTCCACCTGCCAATGCTCATATTGCTGACTGGCCCGGATGTGTTCTGACAGTGGAAAAGATCTATGAACAGGAGCATGAATCAAGATTGCAAAGTTCTGGTATATACTTCTCAGAAGGTAAGTGTAAGATGAAACAGGTTGTAGAGTAGTAAAAGCCCTTGCATATGGCATAATCATCTCCATGTAAAAGGACAAAAAAGTCCAGTTGGGCATGTTACCTGATAAAATTAATTAAAATTGTGTTTACAGGTGCAACGATGTGATGTCACCTGAAAAATAGCCCGGACTTTTCAACAGTTGTTACTGAATAAGATGGTCAATGTTGGTAAAAGGAAATGGTGTGAAATATGGATGGAAACTAAATTCAAAATGTAAGCAAATTTAACTGAGTTTAAAAATCCTACAACACCAGGTTATAATCCAACAGGTTTATTTGGAAGCACTAGCTTTCAGAGCACTGCTCCTTCATCAGGTGGTTGTCAAATGAAGGAGCAACACTCCAAAAACTAGTGCTTCCAAATAAACCTGTTGGACTATAACCTTGTGTTGGATTTTTAACTTTGTAAACCTCAGTCCAACACTGGCATCTCCAAATCCAAGTTAACTGAATCACATCAGCTTATTAATTACTTAATCTTGATTTTTTTTTGTAAAAGGTTTATTCTTAAATTCCACTCTGTGTAAAATACCTGGAAATTATATTTAATTCTTTTTCAATACTTTCCCTTAAAAAGCACATTGAAATCCCTTAAATAATATATCACAAAATGATGGTATTAAACTTATGTAAACTATAATCAGATGTGCTGTTTTTACAGTTATTTCTAGAAATTAAACACTACACATTTCAGCTTGGCCTTGTCTCAGATGCATTTTAAACTACTCTCACACATAACGGTTCCTAAACTCAAGCCAAACCACTGGTATTGAAAATTTCCAAAATAAGACAGAGAACAACAATGCTGGAAGGTCCAAACTGGCAGCAATACAGTGAGTGAGATCCAGACTTCCTTTCTATCTCATTCATTCACTTTAGTTTGCACTTTTCCAATAGCTAAGGAAACAGGTACCTCCCGCTAAGACCGGTTACCATTTACAATTATCCTTCTTGTTGAACACAAATTTCAGATATGTTAAGGTTTCTATTCAATTCTCATTTAAATTTCCCTTTGCTTATTTAAATTAAATACCCCCCAATAGCACAATTAAATTTCTGTGGTTTTCTACAGCATTTTGATTAACTTGGAAGATTATTCATACAAATTGTTCATTTTTGGCAAGCAGAGAATTTTACTTTTGACAATTTAAGTGTCTCAATCAAGCAGACTGCTACAATTTTCATAAAGTCATTAAGAATAGTTTCCATAATATTGATTAATATTCCAGCTTGGAAACTTTCAGTATGTGACAATGATTAAAATTGTAGTGAGCTTCTCTGCTCTTTCTCCAGTGATGCTCACTTTCTGGTTAAATCACTCACAGTTTTTGCAGAGTATTTGGAGCAAAACTCTATAGGCACTGAAGAACATAAGTATTGACGAGAAGGTTGGAAGAATTGCGTGCGATGGGCAGTGAGGAGATTTCCGTGTTGAGAGCAGAAAGTACTATTTTTCAATCAAATGTTGAACGGCAACATCGCATTCTTATAAGGAAGTGGCAAAAGGCCTACTTGCATGCATTAGTATGCATTAACATCCTTATTATTACAACATCCTGCCTCATTGATATGCAGGTTTTTCGTTCTCTTACCCACCGGATAGAAGTTCAATGGCAACAATTCCTGACATGAAAGTCAGAGCAGTAACCTACAGACACTACTTGTTCCTCTGAACATTCATCAGTCACCAACGCTTCAATGTAGGAGCAAATTATTGCAAGTGCTGGAATCTGTACTGAAAACAAAAAATGTTGGAAATCATAGTGGGTAAGGCATGTTCTATGGAGAGAGAGCAAGCTATCATTTCCAGTCTAGACTACTCATCATCAGACGTGAAATGTGGAGAGGGCAGCATTCATGCAATAGTTAGGTGGTATGGTTTGGGGAGGATTATTCCAATCACTTAATCTGCACTATCAACACCCTTTCTCCCCCAGCATTCCACCCACCTCCCCGACTATTGCAAAAATACTGTCCCCTCCACACTGCACATCGACTCTGAAGAGTCATCTCAACTTGAAACATTAGCTTGCTGTCTCTCCATGAATGCTACCTGACCTTTCCAGCATTTTTGTTTTCCACACCAATATTTCAAGGTCTACTCTATCCAGCACCCCATCCAGTAGGATTCCAAATTTCCTCCAGCATAATGAAAAACTAATTTCCCTCTGTCCATCATGTCCTGGGCAAATGAAATGAACCATGCAGGGCAGTTGTGGACTGTGGATGCTGCCTGACCTGCTGTGCTGTTCCAGCAATAAAGTTTCAGCCAACTCTTAACCAAATACATGACTGGGGTTTAAAGATGGTGTCATATCAGGAATCCTGGGAGGTCCAAGATAGCATCCACTGCTGTACTTCCATCGATTACCTTCATCAACTCCTCGAAAAATTCAATCATAGAGGCATAGAGTCATAGGGATATACAGCACAGATACAGACCCTTCAGTCCAACTTGTCCATGCCAACCTGATATCCCACTGGATTCTAGTCCCGCCTGCCAGCACCCAGCCCATACCCCTCCAAAGCCTTCCTATTCATATACCCATCCAGATGTGTTTTAAATGTTGCAATTGTAATAGTCTCTACCACTTCCTCTGGCAGCTCATTCCATACATGTACCACCCTTTGTGTGAAAACCTTGCCCCTTAGGTCCCTTACATCTTTCCCCTCTCACCCTTAATCTATGCCCTCTAGTTCTGGACTCCCCCATCCCAGGGAAAAGACTTTGTCTATTTATCCTATCCATGCTCCTCATAATTTTGTAAACCTCTATAAGCTCACCCCTCAGCCTCCTACACTCCAGGGCAAACAGCATTAGCCTACTCAACCTCTCCCTATAGCTCAAATCCTCCAACCCTAGCAGCATCCTTGTAAATCTTTTCTGAACCCTGTCAAGTTTCGCAACATATTTCTGATAGGATGGAGACTAGAATTGCACACAATATTCCAACAGTGGCCTAACCAATTTCCTGTACAGCCGCAACATGATCTCCCAACTCCTGTACTCAATTCTCTAACCAATAAAAGAAAGTATACCAAATGCTGCCTTCACTATCCTATCTACCTGTGACTCCATTTTCAAGGAGCTATGAACCTGCACTCCAAAGTCTCTTTGTTCAGCAACACTCCCCAGGACCTTACCTTTAAGTGTATAAGTCCTGCTCTGATTTGTTTCCCCAAAATGCAGCACCTCGCATTTATCAAAATTAAACTCCATTTGCCACTTCTCAGCCCATTGGCCCATCTGATCAAGATCCTGTTGTAATCTGAGGTAAACTTCTTTGCTATCCACTACACCTCCAACTTTGGTGTCATCTGCAAACTTACTAACTATACCTCTTATGCTCACATTTAAATCATTTATATAAATGATGAAAAGTACCGATCCTTGTGGCACTCCACTGGTCACAAGCCTCTAGTCTGAAAAAATAACCCTCTACCACCACCCTCTGTTTTCTACCTTTGAGCCAGTTCTGTATCCAAGTGGCTACTTCTCCCTGTATTCCATGAGATCTAACCTTGCTAACCAGTCTCCCATGGGGAAACTTACTGAAGTCCATATACATCACGTCCACCGTTCTGCCCTCATCAATCCTCTTTGTTACCACTTCAAAAAACTCAATCAAGTTTGTGAGACATGATTTTCCCCACACAAAGCTATGTTGACTATCCCTAATCAGTCCTTGTTTTTCCAAATACATGTACATTCTGTCCCTCAGGATTCCCTCCAACAAATCGCCCACCACCATCAGGCTCACTGGTCTATAGTTAACCAACCTCCAGTCTGCTGGCACCCCACCTGTGAATATCGATGATACAAATATCTCAGCAAGACGCCCAGCAATCACTTCCTTATCTTCCAATAGAGTTCCATGGTACACCTGATCCGGTCCTGGGGATGTATCTACTTTTATGTGTTTCAAGACATTCAGCACTTTCTCCACTGTAATATGGACATTTTTCAAGATGTCACCATCTACTTCCCCACATTCTATATCTTCCATATCCTTCTCCACAGTAAATACTGATGCAAAATACTTGATTAATATCTTCCCCATTTCCTACGGCTCCACACAAAGGCTGCCTTGCTGATTTTTGAAGGGCCCTATTCTCTCCCTAGTTACCCTTATGTCCTTAATGTATTTGTAAAATCCCTTTGGATTCTCCTTAACTCTATTGGCCAAAGCTATCTCATATCCCTTTTTGCCCTCTTGATTTCCCTCTTAAGTAATACTCCTACTGCCTTTATACTCTTCTAAACATTCACTCAATCTCTCCTGTCTATACCTGACATCAGCTTCCTTTTTTTTTCTTACCCAAACCCTCAATTTCTTTAGTCATCCGGCATTCCCTATACCTACCAGCCTTTCCTTTCACCCTAACAGGAAAATACAGTCTCTGGATTCTCATTATCTCATTTCTGAAGGCTTCCCATTTTCCAGCTGTCCCTTTACCTAACATCTGCACCCAATCAGCTTTTGAAAGTTCTTGCCTAATACCATCAAAATTGGCCTTTTGTTAGTTTAGAATTTCAACTTTTAGATCTGGTCTATCCTTTTCCATCACTATTTTAAATCTAATAGAATTATGGTCGTTGGCCCCAAAGTGCTCCCCCACTGACACCTCAGTCACCTGCCCTGCCTTATTTCCCAAGAGTAGGTCAGGTTTTGCACCTTCTCTAGTGGGTACATCCACATACTGAATCAGAAAATTGTCTTGTACACACATAACAAATTCCTCTCCATCTAAACCCTTAACACCATGGCAGTCCCAGTCTATGTTTGGAAAGTTAAAATCCCCTGCCATAATCAACCTATTATTCCCACAGATAACTGAGATCTCCTTACAAGTTTTGTTTCTCAATTTCCCTTTGACTATTAGGGGGTCCATAATACAATCTCAATCAGGTGATCATCCTTTTCTTATTTCTCATTTACACCCAAATAACTTCCCTGGATGTATTTCCAGTAATATCCTCCCTCAGTGCAGCTGTAATGCTGTCCCTTATCAAAAATGCCACTCCCCCTCCTCTCTTGCCTCCCTTTCTGTCCCCCCCTCCTCTCTTGCCTCCCTTTCTGTCCTTCCTGTTGCATTTGTATCCTGGAACATTAAGCTGTCAGTCCTGTCCATCCCTCAGCCATGTTTCTGTAATTGCTATGATAGCCCAGTCGCATGTTCCTAACCATGCCCTGCGTTCATCTGCCTTCCCTGTTAGACCCCTTGCATTGAAATAAATGCAGTTTAATTTATCAGTCCTGTCTTGTTCTCTGCTTTGTCCCTGCCTGCCCTGACTCTTTGACTTGCTTCTGTTCTCAACTGTACCAGTCTCCGATTGGTCTCTTTCCTTACTATCTCCCTGGGTCCACCCCCCCCACCTTACTAGTTTAAATCCTCCTAAGCAGCTCTAGCAAATCTGCCTGCCATTATATTAGTCCCTTCCAATTTAGGTGCAATCCGTCCTTCTTGTACAGGTCATTTCTACCCGAAAAGAAATTCCAATGATCCAAAAACATGAATCCTTCTCCCATACACCAGTTCCTCAGCTGTGCATTCATCTGGTCTATCCTCCTATTCCTGCCCTCACTAGCTTGTAGCACTGGGAGTAATCCAGATATTATTACTCTCTAGGATTTCCTTTTTAAATTCCTGCCTAACTCTCTGTAATCTCCCTTCAGCATCTCAACCTTTTCCCTTCCTACGTTGTTGGTTCCAATGTGTACAATGACCTCCTGCTTGCCTTTCTCCCCCTTGAGAACATTCTGCACCCAGTAAAAATGAACTGCTCCGCACAAAGCATGCTGACTGCCCCTAATTAGGCATGCTTTTCCAAATGCAAGTAAATCTAAACCCTGAGAATTCTCTCCATTAGCTAATCTAATATTAGATTAGATTAGATTAGATTAGATTAGATTAGATTAGATTCCCTACAGTGTGGAACCAGGCCCTTCGGCCCAACTAGTCCACACCGACCCTCTGAAGACCAGACCCATTCCCCCTAACCCCTAACCAATGCACCTAACTCTACAGGCAATTTAGCATGACCAATTCACCTAACCTACATATCTTTGGACTGTGGAAGGAAACCGGAGCACCCGGAGGAAACCCACGCAGGCACGGGGAGAACATACAAACTCCACACAGACAGTCGCCCGAGGCTGGAATTGAACCCGGGTCCCTGGCACTGTGAGGCAGTAGTGCTAACCACTGAGCCACCATGCCACCCATCTGGTAAGATTCAGCCCATTGTGTTAGTTTAATTCATGGTCTTTTAATTTTATAGACCAGTGGAATGAGATTCAGGAGGTTTTTGGAGGTGTTGTGTATTTAATGTGCGTTACTGTGAAATAAATAAATATAGTTTGGAGTGGAATCTACTTTAGGTTATACAGAGGAGGTTATGAAATAACTTATAAAACCAGAAAGCTGGTTGAATTGAATGACACCAAAGGACAAAACATTATTGTACATTAGAGTTAAATTTAATTCACCAGTTTGAAGTTCACACTCCCTCAGTGAAATCAGAAAGAAAGAGTGATGTCCTCACTGACATTGTCAATCCTACCAATCATGTAGGCCATGAACATGAATGTAAATACTATTCTCTGGGTGTGAAATTCAATTGTGCAGTGGCTATACCCTACTAACACAGTGTTTTTATCCCGTGACAGGAAAGCAATACCGCATCTTCAAGCTAGCAAGGCACACAACAGCATGGCCTTTTGGGAATGAGGGATACTCTTCTTGTTCATCATGAACATCTCCACCATCTCACCACCTGTGATCAGAGGGCTTTCATGAAACAAATGGAACCACCCACACCATCATGCATGCACTATAGATCTGTTAAAGTAAAGGGTTTACTGCTTAGCTCTGTCAAGAAGATGTCTGTAGTATATGTTGATATGACCAGATGAGGAGTAAATCTATTCCCTTCTTTTGAACTTATTCTGTTAACCAAAACAAATATTTAAAATTCTATTCCAGCATGAGGCTTTGCATTTCTCTGATTTTAAAAAAATACCCAGTGTTTACTATGCCAGTAAGAAGTTGATTACAAGATTTTCTTGAGTTAAAGAGCGAGCAGCTTTGGGCCTTGAGAACTGAAATTCAGGCCCTGCCTGTCCTTGATATGGAGAACTGCAATCTAGGCTGAAGTGACAATAGCAAGGAGAGTGACAGTAGCTGGAGCACAAATGTTGTCATCATAGAGATGAAGCAGATGTTTGCTCCAAGTAGCCATTTTAAATTCCATAGGATCTTCCTCTTCAGTAGTCCCTCCAGATCAAGAATAACTTGCGTTCATTACAGTTTGAAATGTTCTGACGTCGATGTTAAGTCCAATACATGATCTGCAGACTCTGACACATGCGAAGCAGGTAGTGCTTGAAGGGTTGGGTGGGTGGGTGGGTAGTCTGGAGACTTGCGAATTCTCTATGACACTTGACCTTCAACCCTCTGCATTTACCAAAGTCTCTCAATGTGGTCAGTCATAAACCAAGGTCTCCAATGAGTCAGTGGGTATATTTTGACCTCTTCACAGATGCATTGATAACATCCTTAAATCTTTTCTGCTCTCCTTCTGAAAGTCTCCTGACATGACTGATCACCAAGTAGAGCAGTTGCTTCTGAGGTCTGGTGTCAGATATACAAACCCCGTATCCCACCCAGTCAAGCTAGTTTTGAGTGATTAGCTCCTAGGGTATGTTGGCCTGGGAAAGGACATGGCTCTAAATAAGTTCTATTTCCATTATATTTGGAGGATCTTGTGAAGGTACTGCTGGTAGTTTGTCATTTATTTGAGATGTCTGCTGTGGGTAGTCCAAATCTTTGAAGTAGAATGGAACACAGGAAGCACTGTCAGGTGGTAAATCATGACCTTAGTCTTGGGTTTGCTATCTTGCTAACCAGCAGTGGTTAGGGACATGATTCGATTCCTGTCTTGGGCGACTGTCTGTGTGAAGTTTGCGCATTCTCCTCGTGCCTTGTGGGTTTCCTCCAGGTGCTCCGCTTTCGTCCCACAATCCAAAGATATGCAGATTAGTTGGCCATGCTAAATTGTCCATAGTGTTCAGGGCTGTGTAGGTTAGGTGCATTAGTCAAGGGTAAATGTAGAGTAATAGAGTGGGGGAATGGATCTGGATGGGTTACTTTTTGGAGGGTCGATGTGGACTTGTTGGGCCGAAGGGCCTGTTTCCACACTGTGGGGATTCTACAAATCTTTTCTCTCAATTGGCGAAAGGTTGAGCTAGCACATAGATGAATTATTGCTTGTTCCTGCATTTATTGACAGGAGAGGCCTCAAATATAGAAATAGCTTATGTTTCCAAGGATGTTCCCATTGATCTTTTCTGATGGAGTAGAGGTATCTTACGGAGGGATGTAGTTTGAAGAGGATATTCGTTTTCCAGGTATTTATTGAAAAGCCCATTTTCTTATTAGCTTTAGAGAAGGAGTTAACAAAGACCTAGAGCTCAGTTTCTGAGTGAGTGTACATAAAACTGACATCTGCATCTTGAAGCTCAATGACTAAGGATGGAGTGGTTTTGGTTTCAGTTTTCAGTTGAAGACAGTGTATGTCAAATAGTTTCACTTGATTTTATATATTAGCTTCACGTCTGTCAGTAATTGTCTGGATGTGACATGCAGTGGTGCAGACAAGAAAATGGAGAAGAGGATTGGTGCAGTGATACAATCTGGTTTGACTCCACTTTTCAGAGAGATAGCCTTCATCCTGTTGCATGCCATTGTAGTTTAGGTAGAGGATAGTGACAAATTATTGTGGGCAGTCAAACTTATTGAAAATCCTACTTAAGCTTTACACTTGACATAGTCAAAAGTTTTGCAAGATTGACAAAGGCCATATAAACTAGTTGGGGCTGTAGCTAGCACTTTCCAAGCAATGAAGTTCATATCTGTGGTTTCTCAATGTGTGAAAACTGCACTACAACTGTAAAACAAGTTCCTCAGGCACCAGGAGGACAAGGTTAAGGATGGTCTTGCAATGGTCTTCCCTGTGGCAGACAACAGGAGTCCCCTTTGCAGTTACCATATTCAGTTTTGTCTCCCCCTTCTTGAATATATTCACAATCACAGCATTCTTAATAATCTCAGCTACACACCTCATATTCCTCAACATATCACCTCAACAGTCATGATAATCTGGTGCAGGACGTTTTTTTGATGTGCTGTTGGAGCTTATACATTATCTTGATGTTAACAGAAATCTGCAACCATAATGGTACCAGGTTTAGTCTGCATTATCAGCAGCCAGAGTTCTCATGATCTCTGTTTGAGCTCCTACCCTGAGCAGGTGTCTTTCCTGGGGCAGTGGCCAGCAGACACTTCCATCATAAGTCAATCGAAAAGTGTTATGTCAGTTTCAAAATCTCAAAACTACAGAATGTCCTTACACCATGGTGGAATTGGACTCTGGCACACTCTCAGCCAGTGACTAGAGGCTATTCAGAAGGCCTGTCAATGCACCAAGAATCTCAATTTACATTTTCAAAATATATTCATGGGACGTAGGCATCACTGCCTGGGCCAGCATTTACTATCCACTCCTAGTTGCCATTGAGAAGGTGGTGTTGGGGTGCCTTCTTGAACAACTGCAGGTCACATGCTGTAGGTAGACCCACAGTTCTGTTAGGGAAGGCTTCCAGGATTTTGACCCAGCAACATGGAGGAACAGTGATATATTTCCAAATCAGCATAGTAGGTGGCTTGGATAGGGACCTGCAAGTGGTGGTGTGCCCTTGCCTTTGTAGTTTATAGTAGTTGTGGATTTGGAAGATGCTGTCTGGGGAGCTTTGGTAAATTTCTACAATGCATCTTGTAGATGGTACACATTACTGTAACTCAGCATTGGTGATGAAAGGATTGAATATTTGTTGAAGTGGTGTCAATCATGTGGGCTCTTTATTCCTTGAACATGTTAAACAGGAAGCCAGTTGTTGGAGTTGCACTTGCCCAGGTAAGTGGGGAGTATTCCATCACATTCTTCATTTATGCCTTGCAAATGGGGACTTGGTGGAGTCAGGAATGAGTTTCTCAGTATAGGAGCCTCTGATTTGCTCTTGTAGTCCGTTAGTACAATTCAGTTTTCGGTAATCCCCCAGTTTGTTGAGAATGAGGACTTCAACAATGATAATGCCAATGATTGTAAGGGGATGACAGTTATATTCGGTCTTATTGGAGATAGCCATTGCCTGCATTTGTGTGGCATGATTAATGAGCACTTGTCAGCTCAAGCCTGGATAAGATATAAATCCTGCTGTCTATGGACCATAGACTGTTTCAGTAACTGAGGGGTAGTGAACAGTATTGAACAATCATCAGCGAACATCCCTTTCAGCATTTTGCCATGCTGCATTACTCATCTCATCTCTGCAGATTTCCACATGCTGATCTAAACCCTGGTGACTGGGACCCATTTGTGCCCTATGATTCATAGCTACATGAGGATGTAGGTCTTGAACTACAAAATCCATCAATCCATGTCACAGGTGGATCTCCCTTCAAAAAATAAATACTCTCCAGTTCTAGATGTAAGTTTGCTCACTGAGCTGAAAGGTTTGTTTTCAGACATTTCGTCACCATACTAGGTATCACACTCAGTGAGCCTCCAGTGAAACATTGGTGTTATGGCCACTTTCTATTTATATGTTTAGGTTTCCTTGGGTTGGTGATGTCATTTCCTTTGATGTGATTTCCTGTAGTAGACCACAAACCCATCAACACACTAAAACAGCAGCTAATGAACTCAAAAGACCCTATACAGGCAACGAGCAAAATTAACTTCATTTACAAAACACCCTGCAAGAACTGTAACAAACACTACCTTGGACAAACAGACTGAAAACTAGCCACCAGGATACGTGAACATGAACTAGGCACAAAAGGACCTGACCCACTACCACTAGTATCCCTACATACAGATGTGGAAGGACATCACTTTGACTGGGACAACACATACATCCTAGGACAAGCTAAACAGAGAGATGCACGGGAATTCCTAAAAGCATTCCAACCAGAATGCTATCAACAAACACATCAATTTGGATCCCATCTCTCACCCTCTGAGAAATAGAAGAGGAAATTACATCACCACAGAAAGTGACATCACAGGAAATGACATCACCAACCCAAGGACACTTAAACATATAAATAGAAAGCAGGCCATAATCCCAGTGCCTCACTGGAGGCTTACTGATGTGTTACCTAGTATGGTGATGAAACATCTGAAAACGAACCTTCCAGCTCAGCAAGCGAACATAGATCCAGAACCTCAGCCTGAGCTACAAATCTTCTCCAAACTCTCTACTCTCCAGTTAAACTTTCCCATCCATCCTAATTGCACATTTTGTTATATATGTTATTAGCTTCTGATTTATGCAGAGATGATACACCAGCTTGCTGTGTACAATGAACCTCATTCATAATATCATAAAATATCTACTCCATGGTATAGCTCTGGTTTCAGTTCTTTCTTCAGTTTGTTTAATTTTTCTGAGTTCACACTTAGGCTTAAGCAATCAAGTACAGTGAGCATCATAGTAAATGGGCCATTACAATAAAACACAGAAACAATTAACACTATACTCAGCACATACTGTAAAACAACTGCAACATAATTCAAACTGAACTTGTATGCCTTGAAGCAATGTGAAACATGCACATGGACATGGAGTAGGCCATTTAGCCCATTAAGCCTATTGCATCATTCAAAAAGATCATGGCTAAACTGTGGCCTAACTCTATATTGGACCATATCCCATTAACAACTGATCTAGCATCAACTACATGTGTGGGAGAGAGTTCCAAACCTCTACAACCTCTTTATGTGTAGAAATGCCTCCATGCAGGTCATGAGTTTAAACCTTCCCCTCGTTCTTGCGCAGTGCCTTTACCTGAACCAGAGCCTGTCAAGCTGAGGTCAGATAATTAGATTCCCTACAATGTGCAAACAGGCCCTTCAGCTGAACAGGTCCACACCGACCATCTGAAGGGTAACCCACCCAGATTCATTTCCTTACATTTTACCACTGAGTAATGCACCTAACACTATGAGCAATTTAGCATGGCCAATTCACCTCACCTGTATATCTTTGGATTGTGGGAGGAAACCAAAGCACCCAGAGGAAACCCACGCTAACTCCACATAGACAGTCACCCGAGGTGGGAACCTGGTGCTGTTAGGCAGCAGTGCTAACCCCTGAGCCACCGTGTTACCCCGGTGCTTCTTCCTCAGAGTTGTTGTCTTCTGTTCACGCATCCCCAGAGGATGTGATGATTGAGCAACTTGCAGTCTGGACTTTCTGAAAGCACAAAAGCGTAAGAGTAGAGAGCACGGTGGAAAGAAGAGATGGGAACAGAAGCTCCACAGTCACTGCGTAGGTAGTTTTCATTTCATGGCACCATTGAATACAAAGGTAAGGGGGAGAAGCTGAACAAGGCAGAAATGTATCATTAGCCATCTGATGCACTGATGCTCAGGATCCCTGGCTATTTATTGGAGGGAGCTGAGGAGATAGATGCCTAGTAGTTCTTTGTTGATACTTTGAGACATCAGTCTGGTGTAGGCATCCTTCTACTGCAAAAAAGAGCACAGAATGTATCAGTATGGTTAAGTAATGTGTCTGCCATAGCTGAACAGAATTAGTTTTGCTAAAGCATGGAGAGGTGGATGCATGATTGGCTTGATTGGAAGGACTATGTGGATAATGTGGAACTCAATACTGAGTCCCAGAATATAAAGCGCCAAAGTGGAAAATGAGGTATTGTTCCTGCAGCTTGTGTTGAGCTTCATTAGAACATTTTAGCAGGCACAGGAAGGAAACGTTAGAATAAGAGCAAGGTGGTTTATTGAAATGGCGAGCAACTGAAAGGTCAGGGTTATTCCAATGGACAAAGTTAAGGTGTTCGTCAAAACGGTCACCGATTCTACATTTGATCTTTCCGATGTAAAGGAGGTTGCATTGCAAGCAGTGAATGCAGTAGACTAGATGGGAAGAAATACAATAAAAATGCTGCTTCATCTGGAAAGTGAGATTGTGGTCTTGGATAGTGAGGAGAGTTGAGGTAATTGGACAAGTGTTACACCTTCTGTACTTACATGGAAAGGTGTCATGATAGAGTGAGGACGTGTTAGGAGTGATGGACGAGTGGACAAGGGTGTCAAGAGGGAACAGTCTCCATGGAATGCTAAGAGTGGTGGGGAAGATGAGTTTGGTGATAGTATCCTGCTGGAGGTAGTACGGAAGATAATCATTTGAATGGTGGAGTGGAAATTGAGGACAATGGGAAATATTTCAGTGTTTGGGAATAAAGGGAAAGGGTGATGGCAGAAATGTGGAAGATGGATTGCACAGCACTGAAACCACAATGGGGCAGGAAGTACTTGGTTGAAGAAAGAAGATATGTCAGAGACAACCCTGATAAAGGTGACATCATCAGAAGAGATGGCAATGGAAAAACTGGGAAACTGGGAATGGCTGCAGGAAGCAAGGTGTGAGGAAGTGTAGCTGGTATAACTTCGGAAGTCGATAGATTTGTAATGGATGTTGATGACCAGCCTATCCCCAGAGATGGAAAAAGTGATATCAAAGATGGGAAGGGAACAGTTAGAGACAAAACAGGTGAAGGGGAGAGAAAGATGGAAATTTGAAGCAAGGGCAGGTAACAGCACATATGACATGATCAACATATCGGAAGAAGAGTTGCGTGTATAATCCAAGAGTGACTGAAACAAGGAATATTTGACAAACCCCACAAAGAAAGAGGTATAACTGGGATTTAGGCAGGCACCCAATTCTAGACCTTTCAACATAAAGCAGCAGAAGAATCATGAATGTAAATGGAAAGAGACTAAACATGGGATGAAAAGTTGAATAAATCAGAATAACTGAATTCAGTGGGACAGGAACAGGCTGAAACAAAGAGTCTGCCAGGGAGGTCTCGCTCATGGATACCTGGAAGTTGGTTGAAGCTGGCTGTGTGGTGTTCAGGGGCTAAGAGATGGAAAGATATAGACAGAAGATCTCCAGAAAAGATGAGATAAGTGGTCATCCTGAAAATAACAGCTTGAATGAATTTCATTCCATGTGTTTAGTTACTGTAAAACAACTGCAACATAATTCAAACTGAACTTGTATGCCTTGAAGCAATGTGAAACATGCACATTAATAAGTACAACACATATGTTTACAGTTTTTCTACAGAGGAAAATAACCCGACACACTCACCGAGCAACACCACTGCACCCCAAAGATTACAGACAAAGATGTTTCAGCATTTCAAGGTCTGGTAGCATTACTCAAAGTAATAATACAAGAGTATGTACAATACCTGTCCAACAGACCAAGTGAGATACCAGTAGGATCACTAAGAACTAGTAAACTGATTCTTCATTCAATAATCTCCATTGCAATCTGCTACCAATTTCAGATAATACTAATGGATGATGTCTGATCACCTGATTTTTAAATTGCATAAATTCAGATTATTCCCAGTTTGTTCATGTCACTTGGAAATTTGAATAGTAGTCATCATCTCTTATTTTTACTCATATCCACTTCTAAATTGCATTTATACAGACTGCTTATCAAAACAATTGTCCAAATTTTTAAGAAGAAAGACAAAACTTTGAAGGTACAGGCAAAGACTTAAAATTTTAAGAGTCCAAAGAGATTAGTTGAGGTGAGTTTTTGTTGATTAAAGGTTCTATCACTTACCATGCATAGTTAGTAGCTGGAAATGTGTTGCTGGAAAAGCGCAGCAGGTCAGGCAGCATCCAGGGAACAGGAGAATCGACGTTTCGGGCATAAGCCCTTCTTCAGGAAGAAGGGCTTTTGCCCGAAACGTCGATTCTCCTGTTCCCTGGATGCTGCCTGACCTGCTGCGCTTTTCCAGCAACACATTTCCAGCTCTGATCTCCAGCATCTGCAGACCTCACTTTCTCCCCATGCATAGTTAGTAGAATTGGAAAGGCAGAATGAAAGCTGGAACAGAGAACGAGTAGTGCAAAAGTGAAAGCTATGAAAAGATTTATAGATAAGATTGCAAAGATTGAAATTGATGTACAGGGAGTGTAGTGAGGAGCCAGTGAAGGCTATTGAACACAGAACTTAATGTAATAGAAAATGTGAACAATCAATTCCTAATTAGGTTGGACTTTGTATAATATAAATTTTGGGCGACCAACATAGAATACATCTGATCCTGGAGCTAATAAAGACAGAAGGCATCAACAACAGTCGGAGTGACAGACATTGCAAAGATGTAATCAAAGTGTTTGACAACAGATCAATTTTTTGAAAAGACCAGATATGCAACTTGAAGTTTATTCAGAGACAAGCTTGATAACAGGGTTGCAAACTATTGGATTCAGTCTGACTAAGCTGTTCAGAAAGGAGATGAAATCAAAGTCGTAGCAAGATGTTCCTGCTAAGAATTGAAATATGACTTCTATCTTGCTGATGTTGAGCTGGAGAAGGTATTGGCTTTTCCACTGCTCAATGTTAAATGGGCAGTCACACAGCACTGTGGGGTTATGTCTAGTGGAAGGTAGACTGTATTATCATCTCAGATCTGGAAATTAATATCATGTTTGCTAGCATTTGTTGCCAAGATGCATGTTCATTTGGGTAACTGGAGAGGGTCAAAATTAGTATCTTGGATTGCACTAGAGAACCTTGCGAGAGCACCAAAGGACAATAAGTCCATATCCTTCAACATTCTCATCAAAGTATTTTCTCTTCTCTTTTCATCATTTTTAAAGCTGTTTTGATTATTTTTTCATGCCATTCATTTTCTGCTCCAGCATTTCAACCCTGTATTTTGTGAAATCTTTCTAATATGTCTTAAACTCCTGAATTGGTTCAGAAATAAAACTTATTGAGTAGAGTCATACAGGGGCTGAACAATATGAGCAATGATTGGACTTGTGACAGAATCAAATGAGAAGTCTGTCATGGCCAAGCTCAGGAGAGACTCACTCCATCTTTTATGCTTTTGACAAGTAGTTTAGCAAATTTCTCACTAGGTAATGGTGTTGCCATTCAAGGGGAAACATGCCTTGTTGATGTCCCAAATTGTCTCATTAATGTTTAGTTACCTTATCAAAATCACCAAATTAGCCGGACCTCAAGAAAACATGACACAGAAGTCAGAACGAGTACTTTGTGAATTAGCCTCACTGCTTGCTGCAACAAGCATCCATGTTAGACACCACACACCAACGTTTCAGGGCACACTCCATTTGCACTTTACATTCCCAAACATTGCATCCAATATGTACCAGCCTTGAAGAACCAACATGGTACCTACTGCTTTTGCACTTCAATGCTGCAGCTTGGGCTGCACTGGCGACTATCATTGTAAAGCTGCAGCTAGGACACTGTTTGCTAAGCAACATGCACCTAGCTCACAGAATGGAGTAGATTGCATATCCAGGCACTTACCTTGTTGTCATAGCACTCACCCACTCTGAGCAGCATTCTTGCCTGCATTGTCTTCCCTCACTTTTTTCCCTTTGTCTCCTCAACCTGAAATATTGGCCTCTATATACTTCTGTCTTGCCTTGCCATTTAGCACAAACGTAAAGACAAGAAGCTTTTCATGGTAATTAGCAGGACTCAGTCAAGAGGATAGCCTTTGTTCGGCGGTTTTCAGCGCAGTAACTCAAAGGTAGCCTGTGATTATATTCCAGAGGCTTCGACACAGTCAGCCACTCAGGATGGGCAAAATCAGAATGATGTCCTCATAAGGGATGCTTCTCCCCTACTGCTG
The DNA here is from genome assembly GCF_004010195.1 of Chiloscyllium plagiosum. NCBI lineage: Eukaryota > Metazoa > Chordata > Chondrichthyes > Orectolobiformes > Hemiscylliidae > Chiloscyllium > Chiloscyllium plagiosum. Next base: position 57,193,682 of record NC_057723.1, on the reverse strand, counting down.
GAGGTGGGGGAGCCGATGGGGGTGGGGGTGATGGCGAATGAGAGAGAAGGAAGTATTATGTGAAATGAAAACCGAAAGAATTATGCATGCTATAGATCAGGAAATAAAACAAAAGTTGCTGGGAAAGCTCAGCAGGTCTGTCAGCATCTGTGAAGAGAAATCACAGTTAACATGTCAGGTCCAGAAACCCTTCCTCCAAACTGAGCAAGTTCTGAGGAAGAGTCACCAGATCTGCTGAGCTTTTCCAGCAACTTTTGTTTTTGTTATGTGAAAAGAAAGTCGGTGGCATAGCCATCACTTTTAGTGCAAGTGGTAGGTGTCCCAGGTAAGTGAGTAAGGAAGAGAATGTACAAGGTTAGCAATGTTGGGAGTTTGGATTGGTGATAGCAAATGAGGGGAGGTGTTGCATGCATTAGTGAGGATAGTAGAGCACAAGACTTGATACTACTCCATCCAGCAGGACCACCAGGTCCCTGTCTGCACAATGGCGTGCTGACATCTCTGTGTCTGCCATATCCAGGGCGAGTGTCAGGAACCATGTGGGACTGTTCAAGACTGATTATATTTCCTCAGATGCACATTGGACTTTAAAAGATGTGAGTGGGCAAATTATGGATTGGTCCAAACACTTTTGCCCAATTGAGGCCTTTAAATGTCCAATTAATGGCCATTTGAGGGCCATTTACCTCCCCAGTCTCAATTTTGAGTCTGACACAAGGAATTCATGAAGGGGACAGAAGTCTCATGTGGTTGGGGAGGGGTTGGCTGGGAGGAAAATTGCACTCCCATTACACATCTCTTTTTTGAGATTGGGTTCCATCTCCCAACAAGGTCCCTCTCTGAGTGCCCATCAAATCATAGCCACACCCCTTACACCTGTCACCCATCCTCTGAAAAGCTTTGACTGCTGGCTGTGGAATTTCAGACTTCCCTGAGTGTTCTGCTGTTTGATTTTGGGGGTGCCTGTAGTTCCAGTCTTAGTTGCACTGCTGGGACGACTGAGCTGTTGGCCCAATCAGCTTAGTCAGCAATTCTCAAAGGGGGATCCTCCACCCAAGTGACGCTTCTCAAATCAATAATTGCTGCGGGCAACTCTGATTGACGCAGATGCCATCTCCATTAATTTTCAACAGTAGTTTGGCAGGAAAACCTGCCACTAAAAAAATTCCACCCAAACTTTATTCATAATTTGCTGCATTCATCACCTCCTACCAGAAATCCTGAGATTTTACTTTTGTTCTAGAATCTTCTGGCTTTGTTATAACCCTAACTTGATGTAACCACATCATGAACTCCTGACTGACTTTGTTTTCTCTTCTTACCTTTTCCATCCGTACCAGGTTCTGTAGGACTTCATCCCCAGTTCTCAATTTCAATTCAAAAATTGTACAAAATTATCTTTCCAACTTAATCCCTGATAAATTATTGGACATCAAATAATTGTGCCTGAAGAAAAATATTTAGCTCAAGCTCATGCTTCATCCTGAGCTATTTCCATGGCATTTCTTTTTAGTGGTGATTTGCATTTGTCTTCCACTTAAAGGGACAAGACAAGGCACCCAGCCCTGAGAATACCTCAGCTAACATGGGAATTGAACACCCAACCAACTGAGCTACCTTACACAACCCCAATTCCAACGTATCCCCAAAACTCCTATGTAATAGATATTTGTATAAAACTGTACAATTATTTGTAATTTATCAATGTTTCATAAATTTCTAAATATAAAGATCTCAAAAAGAGTGATTTTACAGATAAAGCATAATAGAAGTATGTGATTATATGAAGCTTTATGATGATGAGAACCAAGGACAGATATATCATGAAACGCAAGTTAAGATAATGGAGAAGATCTGATTTTGCAGTACTGACAATCGAACTTAGTAAATGGGCAACCATACTGCCAAACGATGATCTGGAAATTACAGTATTCGATAGAGAGCTGGAGAAATATTTTCTAAAAAGAAAGAACAAACAAAACACTATTGAAACTCGATGGATGAATATAGGCAATAAAGGATCAATTAATTCTAAAGTATACATTAAGTACATTATCAAGAGAGGAGTATATTTTACAAGCGAATAGAGATTGGGAGAGAAATTTAAAGAACAGTTAAGAAGAGAAAAAGGAACTATGAAATTAAATTTATCAAGGAAGATAAAATGAATTTGTAAAATATTTTTACAAGCAAACCAATAAAATAACAAGAAGAAAGAACAAAGAACAGTACAGCACACGATCCGCCTTTTGGCCCTGCAAACCTGCGATGATACATTTTGCCCTTCTGTATTAAAACTGCCTTCACTTACAGGATCAGTATCCCTCTATTCCCTTCCTCTTCATGAGCAGGTATTCTTCCAGGTGCTTCTTGAATGCTGCTATTGTGTCAGCTCCCACCTCCTCTGGCAATGCATTCCAGACACTCACCAACCTACATGTTAAAAACCTGCCTTGCACATCTCTTTTAAAGTTCCCCACTCACACCTTGAACCTGTGTCCCATGGTAATTGACGTTCCACCCTGGGAGAAAGCCTCATACTTTCCACTCTATCCCAGCCATTCACAGTCTTATCAGCATAAGACCAGGATGGGAACCGAATCTTTAAGGGATAGAAAGCATACCATATTATATAGAGCTGGCAGAAATATGAATTTATTATGTTGTTTCAGTAATTATAAGGAGATTGAATTAATAGACATGATATGAACAATAAGATACATGTTTTTTTAAATTAAAAAGGGATGCATTCAACACCCAAATCAAACTCAAAAAACAAACTTTTTGACCTGTGTGAATTCAATCTATGAAATAAACTGGGGAAGAAATGGCAAAGGCATTTAACTCTACATGGTTAATAATTCACTGGAAAAAAAGTGTAGTCATAGAGTCATAGAGATGTACAGCATGGAAACAGATGCTTGTCCAACTCATCCATGCCAACTACTTATTCTAACCTAAGCTAATCCCATTTGCCAGCACTTGGCCCATATCCCTCCAAACACTTCCTATTCATATATCCATGCAAATGCCTCTTAAATGTTGTAATTGTACCAGCCTCCACCATTTCCTGTGGCAGTTCATTCCATACACGCATCACCTTCTGCCTGGAAAAGTTGCCCCTTAGGTCCCTTTTAAATTTTTCCCTTCTCACCCTAAACCTATACGCTCTAGTTCTGGACTCCCCCACCCCAGGGAAAATATTTTGTCTATTTGGACTCCCCCACCCCAGGGAGAAGACTTTTTCCTAACTATGCCCCTCATGATTTTATAAATCTCTATGAAGTCAGCCCCAAAACCTCCGGTGCTCCAGGAAAAACAGCCCCAGCCTGTTCAGCCTCTCCCTGTAGCTCAGATCCTCCAACCCTGGCAACCTCCTTGGAAATCTTTTCTGAACCATTTCACAACATCCTTATGATAGGAAGGAGACCAGAAATGCACACAATATTCCAAAAGTGGCCTAACCAATGACCTGTACAGCCACAACATGACCTCCCAACCCCTATACTCAATACTCTGACCAATAAAGGGAAGCATACCAAACACTTTTTTCACTACTTTATCTACCTGTGACTCCACTTTCAAGAAGCAATGAACCTGCACTCCAAGGTCTCTTTGTTCAGCAATAGTCCCCAGGGCCTTATTATTGACTGAAGGATAACTAATGGCAATTCCATACTCGTCAATTTAAGAAGGGTGAGTTGAACTTTCCAATTATAGATCAGTCAACTTCATATTGCTGGTAGGAAAAATAATGGAATTTTTCCTAAAAATAAATTAAAGAATTTTAAAAATGAAGTAAACATACAGTAATGAATATCAGCACGGATTTCAAAAGGAAAACTCTTGCTTGACCATCCTTGCCGAATGTTCTGAGAAGGTAACATAGAGACTAGGCAATGACAATTTAGTAAATGTAACTTATCTGGATTTCCAAAAGGCCTAAGTAAGGTGAGGAGAAAGTGAGGTCTGCAGATGCTGGAGATCAGAGCTGAAAATGTGTTGCTGGAAAAGCGCAGCAGGTCAGGCAGCATCCAGGGAACAGGAGAATCGACATTTCGGGCATAAGCCTGAAGAAGGGCTTATGCCCTAAGTAAGGTGGCCCACCATAGACTATTGACAAAGGACAGCGACTGGAGCCAGGAGACAAAAGGTAAATTTGATAGCTGGCATCTAGTCAGAAAGCAAACAGAGGCATTGGGGTAGTTACTCTGAGTGACAAAACGTGTTGATGGTGTTAAATAAGGGTCAGTGCTAGGACGACTGCTGTTCACAATTTACATTAACGAGTTGGCTTGAGAACTTTGTAAAACAGTGGAAGTGGGCAAGGTAGATCTATGAAAGAGGAGTGGGCAGTCATGAGAGTGGGTGGGGACTTAGAGCTCAGACAGTGAGATTTTCTCACCAAACATTTTGGACACTGCATTAGAGATAGAGGTTGGGTTTTGGACCTGATTTCATAAAGCCAAAACCACTAGATGGAAGCAAGAAAAGCAACACGCATGTGCCTCTCAGAGCTGATCCAAGGATAGACACATTGCAGAGTCTCCATTGCACACTCACTATTGTTGTCACAGTTGAAGAGGGAGCTTCTGACCCCAAATGCATCTCATGATCCAACATTTGATTGTCCATAATGGGGAATTCAGATATAAACTCTTTACCCAAAGAATGATGAGAATGTAGAACACACAATAACAGAATTGTTACTGTGCAGAAGGTCATTAAACCCATCACGTCTGCTTTGGCCATAATTTGATTGAAGTAAATATTTTATTTGAATTTGAGGGGAAGCTAGAAAAGCATATGAGTGAAAAGAAGACAGAGAGTTACAATGATAGATTTAGATGAAGAAAGATGGGCAGATACTTGAGTGGAGTACAAATACCAGCATTGCTGGCGATGTTGAACGACTTGTTTCTGAGCCATATATCGTGCATAATCCTAGATAGTAATTAAACTACCCAGCAGTTGTTAATGATCAATTTCATTTCTTAAATTTAGAGCTTTGCTTTGAATTTTAAATGACTGCATAAATCTTGCAGGCTAAATAATTAGATATGAGACACAATAAATCAATCATTCACCACCACATTTGGAACTGTGATGCTTTTGTGGACTGGGAGGGAAATTATTCTAATGTGGGAAATATTTGCCCTAGTTATTCGAAGTGTGGAACATATGGCATTCATTTAGCATTACAAAACTTCAGGGCATAAGCTTTCTGCATTCTTGCGCTTTTGGATAATACATAAACTATCAGTTCACTATTTAGCTTTCAATTCATTGGAATGTTGTGTACATCTTCTATGGCACTATTATACCAATACACCTTACCAGTCCTGCAGAAACAAATCATCAGCACAGTGTAAATAATTTTGTAAATGTTGTCCTCTTCCATTGGCAAAATGCCTGTCACTACTTCTTATCTCTAAAGGCTATGTTATTATGTTATTTCCTCACATGTATGCTAAACTTCACATGTGTATCAGTTGCACATTATTTCAAACATTTTCCAATTTGTGTTTGGTTTTAGTTGTATAATTTAGTTTAGTTTTGTTCACATGCAATAGTGTGTATATTTAACATGATCGACCATGGTTAGAAACCAATGTGATCTATATCAGTTAAAATAAATCAACATTTTTTCAAGATATCATCATTTGTATAATGTCAGATTTTGCTATGATTCCATGAAGCACCTTGCACGATCCATTTGGAAATATGGATGCAATATTGTGCTGAGTTGAATCTGAAGATTGTGGACTTCTGCATATGGTCAGAAGGGTACACATTGACATATGATGCATTATACGGAGTGAACAATATTCAAATACAGATTGGGTCTATGCAGCACTAATGTAAAAGAGCTGTGGGACATGTCAGATTATTAACAGTGAGCAAAAGAATGATAGGAAGACAATTCTCACAGCTGCCTCTTAAGTACCCCCAAGACAGATAGAATATAAACTGAGCTGGGAAGCAAACTTTAAGAGACAGATTGAAATTGTTAAAATGTAATAAAATCTGCAAACAAGTTTATTGCACAGCTTTTGCTACTGGCACAATTAAACCTGTACACGTAATCAACTGTTATTCAATTCCACAGTTAATACATGTTAGAAAATAATTTAATACTCCATGAGGGATGCTGGACGTCATACTATACAAACAGCAAGAGTGTCAGTGGGTTAGAACCTGTCTGGGATGTTTTTGGCAAACCAATAATTATTGAACAAAATCCAAAGTACCGCCCATTTTTTCAGGATTATGTCAGATGGTGAATTAAATCACCTTAACAGATCACTATCTTGAAGGAAGAGCAAACCTTTTGGTTGTTTAGGAGTGTGAAGAGCCAGGACAGCTGTGCATCATCATTGTTATGTAGTTTTCCTTCAGTGCAATTTCTACTACTGTGTGTTTCATATGCAAAAGGCCAAAACATGTTTTTCAATTTTTTTTCCTGAAGTAAACTTTTCTTTTAACTGACAAGTATAAAACAAAGGTTTCATACAATGTCACAAGTCTAGATGAGAATGGAGTTGTTTAATACTTCATTAATCTGTGCTGTGAGCGACATTAATTTTGTCAAAGAAACTTGTATAACTATATCCCACTTGCTGCATATTTTGCGAGACATAATTTTACTTTCACTGAGAGTGTTGGTCATGAATTCTGTTCACTGATTAAGTAGACACTAGACTCTGTTGTAAGTTTACTTGTAACACCTGCCCTGTTTCCATACACTGACCGACACAGTAAAAAATCATTAGTTATCAGGGTTGGCTGCATTTTCCCTCAGGCGCTGGGGCATTGGTGTAAAGCAGAAAAGTAAATCCTGAGGAAGCACCACCAGCAGCATATCCAGCTCAGTGATTTTAGCCACCTTCAGACCTACCAAGCAATCAGACAACTGGCACTCTCTGTAATACCACTGGGAGAGATGGGAGCTGCTGGGGATCAGAGGCATCGAAAAACGACACATATTAACATCTGAGCCTATGGCCATAAATTTCATGAAATGGAGAAGAAATCCATCCAGGGACTGTTGGTGCAATTTATGCTCATGGTCACCTCTCTGGGGCATGCACCCTCAGCCTCAGGGCCTGATGCAGGAATGCCATCTCAGCTTTTTTACACCCACCCAAAATTTTGGCAGCCCTTGTAAAATCACTGATGACTGGGGTTTTACTTCTGTCAAGTTGTCATTTCCAAAGAACAAACACAGAGAATGCTGGAGAAAACAATACTCATTATTCTCTGTGTTTGTTTCAGATGTCCAGCATTGCAATATTTTACTTTTATTTCATCAATTCTATGGAGCTGACAACTAATCCACAACTTTGAGACTTAATGTCATAAGATTGACAAGTTGAAATTAAATAGGCAATATCGCTTATGTTCAAAGCACTCCGTCCATATGTATGAAAATGGTGCTGGATTGTGATGACAACGGAAAAGCTTTTCATGATATTTTACTGTATTTCTCACTGTAAAATACGTGTGACAATAAAATCATTCATTCACTCAAGAAAGTACGTATTTGAAGTCAATGACACTGTGCAATTAAATTTCAATCCGTTGATTCTACTATTCATTCATACTCAGTTATGTTTCATGATCATTTGAAATTGTATTGACACAAACAATTTCTTGCAAAGTTACTTAAATATTTTAAGAATGTACGTAAGAAGCAAGTGTACATTCTTCATGACTTAGATATTTTAAATTTGGGTTGATTCATTTTCAAATTGCAGATTGAAGTAGTACAGAATGGTGAACAAAGACACCTGCTAGTAGTGTTGCTTAAATATTCACTTCTGATTCTATTTCAGATGAATATTACAACAATGGATGGTAGATCACGTCTACCTTCCTAACTGTGTATAGCCATCTGCTACCTCTACAAAAGTCCTGTATTACAAGCACAAGCATTAATACAATTAAGTGTTTAAGCAGTAGCATACAGCAAAGTAAAACAGTATTATCCCATTTCATCTCTCTGTCTGTCTCTTTAGTGTTGCATATTGATCTTTCTAATTGGAAGCTGCTTTATCTATGTTCTTAGATCCCTTTCAGTCACACCATAATCCACGGTCCATCAAAACTTTTATCATTAGCACTTAGTTTTGTCTTCCCTTATCTGACAGTTGGTATACTGTTTTCATTCTGACTTGATTGCTTGATCAAGTTAAGCTTTCTGTTTACCAGTTCTGCTTTTTCATTGTTTCAGGCAATCACAGATAGTGGTCATGATTTGGAGGAAACACCACTACTGTGGTGTTTCCTTATCAGATGTGTGATTGTGCTAGTTTCAACTGCATTTGTTCTCCCGTAACACATTAGCAGTTGCTTACAACTTTAAACAAAATCCATTCAATTAGTAGGACATAACGCTAAATTAGGTGGCAAAAGATGTCAATTCATAAATCCTCACAGATTCCCCACCTTACCAGTGAACAATAGTTTCTGATCCCTCATTGCTTAGATAATGATAGTTGACAAAACATTATACATATGTCATGACAAGTCCACATCACACATTTAAGTAAACATACCAAGGTAATTAAGACAATCTTTATAATCATTTATACTAGTACAAAACACATTGAAATTACTGATTACCACAGGTGTGTTCCTATATTGTATATCAGTTCCCACCACACGTGATCTCTGAACTTTTGCATGAGTTACTCAGTTGCCTCATTGACCCTTAACATAGAAAGGCATTTTAGGCTCTAATTTATGCAGAAGCATTCTTGCCAGTCAGCTTTTTTTTACCTGCCAACAGGAAAGTAAGTCATCCACAACACCCCTATGAAAAATACAGCAGACCATATTTCACCTTCTACCGTTAACCCCTTACACTGCTATGTAAATATGTATAACTTGCTCACAAGATCCATGTTTCAATGTATTTTGCACAAACGTAGCTCACAATGAAGTATAAAACATTATTGCAAAGACATGAATGAATACTTTCAGCACTTTATTATTCAAAGACATTTCTATATACTTGCATGAATTGTAGCATAACTGCACATATTCACACTGGTTTAAATTTTAAAATGAATCATAATATCGTTGGTGTAACAATTGAATGAAAAAGCAAACTGGACAAAGAAATTGGCAAGTTTCCACCTTGTGGATTGGGAACCGGACAGCTTCTTGGATTGCATTACAGTTACTCTGGAGTTGCATTGTTTCATTAATTTATGAAACAACATATTATTGTTTTCGGTATTATGGTGTCAAATGCTGGCTCCATACTGCCGGCACTTTTAGTGATATGGATGCTGTTTTGGTACCTCAGTAGCATTTGCAATAAGCTTTCCCACTTCCAGCATGTCTAGTAATATTGCCTTTTTGCTGAGGACTTTAAGACCATTGCTGAAAGAAGTTAGATAATGACACAAGCATAATATCTAATTTCAGTTTGATGTCAGGGTTGCCATTTTGCACATTGTTGCTCAAGCTACCAATCTCTCTTAAACACACACAGCTGAACATACAGCAGAAAGGATCTACCACCAAAGCTATTTAAAGGGATCATCAACTACTTGCAGGTTAGTTGTTGATTGATGTCTACTGGCTGCTGCTGAGTGTGTAGAAGTGTGCAGTGATTTGTATTGCTATTTAAAGTTGTAGAAGTCAACAGGGAGCAGTTTGGCATGTCTTTGGTTCTCACTTTAAGGGTTCTGGTCAGACCATTTCCAATTATGTGTGCTGCAGCTTCTATGCTCTGCACCACAACAGGGAGATTGTAGAGAGGGCAAGCTGTTCATAGAAAGAGAAACAGAGAAGAGCTTGTGGCAAAATCACAGAGTTATGAATGGTTATTTCACCTATCAAGTCTCTGACAGATTTCGACAAGAGGTCTACAAGGGCAAATCCCATTCTCCATTTTTTGTGGTTGCTGGAAATCTGAAGCAAAAACAAAGACTGTTGGAGAAACTGACCAGGTCTGGCAAAATGTGTAGAGAGTAAAACAGAGTTAATGTTTTGAGCCTGATATGACTGTTCTTCAGAATTATTCTGAAGAAGAGGTGTACCAGAGTGTGAAGAACAATTGGAACATTTCTTCTGTTTCACTCTTCACAGATCCTGCTAAATCTATTGAGATTCCCAGCAGTCTCTGTGTTTTTGCCTCACCTTTCCTATAGCCCTGCGATTTTTATCTTTTGGAAAATTTCCAATTACTTTTGAAAGTCCAGCTTGTACATCCTTACAAAATGCTCACCAAGTCCTTGAACATATTGGCACCTCCCAAACCTCTGCCCACCTTTCCCAAAACTCCATATCTGTACAACTAGGTTTCTGACCTTGTTTGAGCAATGAGACAACGTTAATCAATGACTTTTCATACCTTACATGACTACGAAAAAGACAAGCTATCCTTTCTTGTCCTTTCCAAACTACCTGTAGCCATTAACATGGTTGATCACAACATCTTGCTCTACATCTCTCCATCACTGGTCAGCAGTTTGGGATAGCAATGGTCTGGCTCCATTCTTATTGACTGAATTATCAACAGTTCCTCTTCCTGCCAATACACTATTACCTCTGATTTTCACCAGGATACATCTTTGGTCTCATTCTGTTTCTCACTCACGTGGCCTCTCAGATCAATACTCATAAACAAATGATGGAATCATCTCCTCCCAAAAATCAATGGGAAAGATGTGGGAGGGCTGGCATTGGGGGATGTATGTCAACTTCCTGTTATGATAGGCATTAAGTTCCTATAGCTCCTATAAGGTGTTCCCACTGTGCCATTAGTTCAGACCTTTAAGTGGTCAGTTAATGACCATTTAAAGGCTCTTCATGCCACCACTGCAATTAATTTTTTTTTTGTTGTTGGTAAGATTGCTGGTAGCCAGATTAACACAATGAAATGGCCTGCCTTCTATGTTGGAGAAAGTGAGGACTGCAGATGCTGGAGATCAGGGCTGAAAAATGTGTTGCTGGAAAAGCGCAGCAGGTCAGGCAGCATCCAAGGAGCAGGAGAATCGACGTTTCGGGCATAAGCCCTTCTTCAGGAATGAGGAGGGTGTGCCAAGCAGGCTAAGATAAAAGGTAGGGAGGAGGGACTTTGGGAAGGGGCGTTGGGAATGCGATAGGTGGAAGGAGGTTAAGGTGAGGGTGATAGGCCGGAGAGGGGGTGGGGGCGGAGAGGTCGGGAAGA
>NC_057723.1:57123507-57182408 GCF_004010195.1 Chiloscyllium plagiosum | reverse complement strand
ATTCATATACCCATCCAAATGCCTCTTAAATGTTGCAATTGTATCAGCCTCCACCACATCCTCTGGCAGCTCATTCTATACACATACCACCCTCTGTGTGAAAATGTTGCCCCTTAGGTCTCTTTTATATCTTTCCCCTCTCATCCTAAACCTATGCCCTCTAGTTTTGGATTCCCTCAACCAGGGAAAAGACCTTGTCTGTTTACCCTATCCGTGCCCCTCATAATTTTGTAAACCTCTATAAAAGGTCACCCTTCAGCCTCCGACGCTTCAGGGAAAACAGCCCGAGCCTGTTCAGCCTCTCCCTATAGCTCAAATCCTCTAACCCTGACAACATCCTTGTCAATCTTTTCTGAACCCGTTCAAGTTTCACAACATCTTTCTGATAGGAAAGGCTAAGAGAAAATGTAGGGAGGAGGGACTTGGGGGAGGGGTGTTGGGAATGTGATAGGTGGAAAGAGGTTAAGGTGAGGGTGATAGGCTTTCTAGTCGTTAATATTTGCTTGAAAACATTGACCTGCAATCTTCTCCCGACCTCTCCGCCCCCACCCCCTCTCCGGCCTATCATCCTCACCTTAACCTCCTTCCACCTATCGCATTCCCAACGCCCCTCCCCCAAGTCCCTCCTCCATACCTTTTATTTTAGCCTGCTTGGCTCACCCTCCTTATTCCTGAAGGAGGGCTGATGCCCGAAACGTCGATTCCGCTGCTCCTTTGATGCTGCCTGACCTGCTGCACTTTTCCAGCAACACACTTTTTAGCTGCCTTCTACGTTGGCTAGTTGACTTCATTAATCACCTCCCAGACATGCCCAGATCTGTCCCAATCTGGAGAGGATCAGGGCATGTATGGGAGGTTGATTAATGAAATCATCCCTTTGCTGTTCCATCTCCCTTCCCAACTCTTCTCCCCTTGAGTTCCTCCCTGCAACCACATTCCCTTCCACCCAAAATGTAGTTGGGTTGCTGTGTTGCCAGAAGACATGGCCGCTGATGGTGAGTTGCTATTTACAGTGGTTATTAGTTACCCGGTGACCGCTTAAGTGCCTAATAGGCACATGATCCAAAGGAGTTTCCTCATTTGAGAGGGGAATCCCACCCATTTTAATGCCTGTCACCATGATCAGAACAAAACACAAAAGATTCTGCCAATGGTGTCAATTTCCATGTGGTGGAATGATGATCTCCAACTCTATCTCATCACCAAATCTCTAAACCTCCAGACTATCGTTAAATTTTGTGTTCTTATTCAGCATGCAGAACTTGGCAGAAGAAAAAAACATTTTCTCAAACTAAATTTTGGGAAGAATGAAATCCAAGGTCGAGCTTTTGCCATCAACAGCAAAGCAATGCTACTCATTAATGATCTTGGTGAAAGCTGCCTCAAAGATTTGGTAGAAAATAGGGCTGTAGTACAAAAAAAGTGTAAAAATATCAAAATATCATATCCAAAAGTATAATAAATGAATGATTTAACAGTAATATGGTTATTAATGGGTATTCATATACCATCCAGGTGCCTTTTAAATGTTGTAATTACACAAGCCTCCCACCACTTCCTCTGGCAGCTCATTCAATACACGCATCACCCTCTGCATGAAAATGTTGCCCCTTAGGTCCCTTTTATGTCTTTCCCCTCTCACACTAAACCTATGACCTCTAGTTCTGGACTCCCCCACCCCAGGGAAAAGACCTAGTCTGTTTACCCTACCATACCCCTCATGATTTTATAAACCCCTCAGCCTCTGACACTACAGGGAAAACAGCCCCAGCTTATTCAGCCTCTTCCTATAGCTCAAACCCTCCAACCCTAGCAACATCCCTGTAAATATTTTCTGAAACCTTTCAAGTTTCACAACATTCTTCCAATAGGAGGGAGACCAGAACTGCAAACAATATTCCAAAAGTGACCTAACCAATGTCCTGTACAGCTGCAACATGACCTCCCAACTCCTATACTCAATGCTCTGTCTATTAAAGAAAAGCATGCCAAATGCCTTCTTTACTATACTATCTACTGCAACTCCAATTTCAAGGAACTATGAACCTGCATACCAAGGTCTCTTTATTCAGCAACACTCCCCAGGATACACCTTACTATTAAGGGTATAAGTCCTGCCCTGATTTGCTTTTCCAAAATGCAGCACCTCACATTTTTTTAAATTAAACTCCATCTGCCACTCTTTGGCCCATTGGTCCATCTGATCAAGATGCCATTGTACTTTGAGGTAACCTTTTTCACTGTCTACTGCACCTCCAAACTTACTAACTATACCTCCTATGTTCACATCCAAATCATTTATATAAATGACGAAAAGCAGTGGACCCAGCACCAACCTTGTGCCACACCACACACCAATTTGAAAAGCAACCCTGCACCACCACTCTGTCTTCTGCCTTCAAGCCAGTTCTGTATTCAAATAGCTAGTTCTCCCTGTAATCCATGTGATCTAACCTTGCTAACCAGTCTATCATAAGGAACTTTGTTGAGCACCTTATTGAAGTGCATATAGTCCATCGTTCTGCCCTCATCAATCCTCTTCATTACTTCTTCAAAAAGCTCAATCAAATTAACAAACCCATGTTGACTATCCCTAATCAGTCCTTACCTATCCAAATACAAGTAAATCCTGTCCCTCAGGATTACATCCAACAACTTTCCCACCACCAATGTCAGGCTCACCAGTTCCCTGGCTTTTCCTTCCCATCGTTCTTTAATAGTGGCAACGCATTAGCCAATCCCCAGTCTACCAGCTGGATAGCTATCTATACCTGTGGCTATCGATGATCCAAATATCTCAGCAAGAGGCCCAGCAATCACTTCCCCAGTTCCCCACAGAATTCAAGGATACACCTTGAATTCTGTGGGGGCATGGTGGCATAGTGGGCGGCATGGTGGCATAGTGGGTGGCATGGTGGCACAGTGGTTAGCACTGCTGCCTCACAGCGCCTGAGACCCGGGTTCAATTCCCAACTCAGGCGACTGACTGTGTGGAGTTTGCACATTCTCCCTGTGTCTGCGTGAGTTTCCTCCGGGTGCTCCGGTTTCCTCCCACAGTCCAAAGATGTGCAGGTCAGGTGAATCGGCCATGCTAAATTGCCCGTAGTGTTAGGTAAGGGGTAAATGTATGGGTGGGTTGCGCTTCGGCGGGGCGGTGTGGACTTGTTGGGCCGAAGGGCCTGTTTCCACACTGTAATCTAATCTAATCTAAAAACCTGATCAGGTCCTGGGGATTTTCTACCTTTATGCATTTTAAGACGTCCAGCACCTCCTCTGTAAAATGGACATTTTTCAAGATGTCACAATCTATTTCCCCACATTCTATATCTTCCATGCCCTTCTCCACAGTAAACACTGATACAAAATTCTCGTTTAGTATCCCCCCCATCTCCTTCGTTCCACACATAGGCTGTCTTGCTGATCTTTGAGGGGCTCTATTCTCTCCCTAGTTACCCTTTTGTTTTTAATGTGTTAACAAAATCCCTTTGGATTCTCCTTAACCCTACTTTCCAAAGTTATCTCATGTCCCTTTTTGCCCTCCTGATTTCCCTCTTAAATATATTCCTACTATTTTTACAGTCTTCTAAGGATTCACTCGATCTCTGTTGTCTATATCTGACATATGCTTCCTTTTTTAAACCAAAACCTCAATTGCTCTCATCATCCAGCATTCTCTCCACCTATCAGCCTTACCCTTCACCCTAACAGGAATATACTGTCACTGGACTCTCGCTTTCCCATTTTCCAGCCTTTCCTTTACCTGTGAACATCCATCCCAATCAACTTTTTAAAATTCTTGCCTAATACCATCAAACTTGGCCTTCCTCCACTTTAGATCTAGTCCATTCTTTTCCATCATTATTTTAAAACTAATAGAATTACAGTAGCTGGCCCCTGCCCTGCCATATTTCCCAAGGGTAGGTCAAGTTTTGCACCTTCTCTGGTAGGTACGTCCACACACTGAATCAGAAACTTTTCTTGTATACACCTCACAAATTCCTCTCCATCTAACCCCTTAGCACTATTGTAATCTCAAGTTTTGGAAAGTTAAAATCTCCTACCATTACCACCTTATTATTCTTACAGATAACTGAGATCTCCTTACAAATTTGTTTCTCGATTTCCCACTGACTGTTGGGGGGGGTCTACAGTACAATCACAATAAGGTGATCGTCCATTTCTTAATTCTCATTTCCACCCAAATAACTTCCCTGGATGTATTCCCAGGAATATCCTCCCTAAGTACAACTGGAAGGAGTACATTCCTTATCAAAAATGCTACTCCCCCTCCTCTCTTGCCTCCCTTTCTATCCTTCCTGTAGCATTTGTATCCTAGAACATTAAGTTGTCAGTCCTGGCCAGCCCTGAGCCATGTCTCTGTAACTGCTATGGTATCCCAGTCCCATGTTCCTAACCATGCCCTGAGTTCATCTGCCTTCCTTGTTAGGCCTCTTCCATAGAAATAAATGCAGTTTAATGTATCAGTCCTACCTCGTTCTCTGCTTTGTTCCTTCCTGCCCTGACTGTTTGACTTGCACCTTTTCCCCACTATACCTGTCTCAAACTGATCTCTTTCCTCACTATCTCCGCCGCCCCCCCAACTTACCTGTTTAAATTCTCCCCAGCGGCTCCAGCAAATCTCCCTGCCAGTATATTAGTCCCCTTCCAAAATAAGACACTTCTACATTGTTGTGGTTCTGTTCGCCGCGCTGGGAATTTGTGTTGCAGACATTTCGTCCCCCGTCTAGGTGACATCCTCAGTGCTTGGGAGCCTCCTGTGAAGCCCCTTCTACCCCAGGAGAAATTCCAATGATCCAAAGTTGTGAATCCTTCTTAGCTCCTTAGCCATGCATTCATCTGCTCTGTCCTCCTATTCCGACCTTCACTAGCTTATGGCACCAGGAGTAACCCAGATATTACTACCCTCAAGGACTTCCTTTTTAAATTCCTGTCTAACTTCCTATGTTCTCCCTTCAGAATCTCATCCTGTTTCCTTCCTATGTCGTTAATTCCAATCTGTGCAATGACCACTTCCTAGTCCCATTCCCCTTGAGAAAATTCTGCACTCTGCTAGAACTATCCTTATTCCTGGCACCAGGACATCAACACATCATTCTGATTTTGGCTGTAAAAACATCTGTCTGTGCCTGTGACTAGAGAGTCCCCTATCACAATTGATTGCTTGGAACCTGAAATAATCCTCATTACATCAGAGCTACACTTGGTGCCAAGTGAAAGATGAAATCAGTACATTAGTAAGGAAGGATATTAGCATGGTATAGCTAGAGGTATAATCAGTCTGGATGGAGCTAAGAGAGAACAAAAGACAGAAAACATCAGTATGAGTTGTCTGTAGGCTTCCAAACATTTGTAGTAAGGAAGGGGATGGCATCAAACATGATTTGGAGATGCCAGCGTTGGACTGGAGTGTACAAATGTAAAAATCATACAACATCAGGTTATAGTCAAACAGATTTAATTGGAAACATTAGCTTTCGGAGTGCTGCTCCTTCATCAGGTGGTTGTTGGACTATAACCTGGTGTTGTGTGATTTTTAACTTTGTGCATCAAGCATGAAATTAGAGATGCATGCAACAAGGGAGCTTCAGTAATCATGGGTGCTTTTACTCTACATATTGTCTGGATAAACCATACTGGAAATAATACTGTGGTACATGAATACCTGGAGTATGTACAGGGTAGTTTTTCTAGACCAGCATGTTGAGGAACCACCTAGGTAATAGACTATCCTAGATTTGGCTTTATGCATTATGAAGGAGTGAATTAATAATTTTGTTGTGAATGATGTTTTAAGAAAAAGTGACCATAACATGACAGAATTTTTCACTAGGATAGAAAATGGAGTAATTTAACCTAACTACAAAGTGCTGCCATTGCTGAAAGGAAGCAGGTCAAAAATGGTTCCAATCCACCTACAAAGCTGAAAATCTTGACATCAATTGTTCAACCATAAGCGTCAATGATTCTGGTAACATCTATTACATCAGCTATATCACTCTCCTCAGACACTTTGCTGGAGATTAGAAACTTTTCTGGACCTCACACTTATAGATAAGTGGTACGTGACAAGTAACCTACATCCTGACTTCCCAAATCCTGTTCACCATATGTAAGGGTCAAGTCAGAGAGGTAATGGAATATTCTCTGCTTTCCTTAATGATTACAACTTCAACAGTACTCACGAAATTCAATAACATCCATCCACCCCCTTAAATGTTTGTTTTCTGCACCAACAGCACATAGAAGCAGCAATGTGCATTGCATACAAGATACATGGTACCAATTCACAGAGGTTTTTTTGACAGCATCTTCCAACTCATGACCTCTGCCATTTAGAATAACAACAGTGAGGCACAGGAACACTATAGTCTGCAATTTCCAAATCACACACCAGAAGAGAAATAGCTGAAGAAACTCAGCAGATCTGGCAATATCTGTGGAGAGAAAGCAGAGTTAATATTTTAGCACTTCTTCAGAACACTTCATAGTGTTTGTATTTTAAATTGTGTTCAGCTTTGGTGTTGTCAAGAACTATCAATCATGATTGTACATGCACATAACATTTATTGTTTATAGGTTTTGTGCATTGATCAGTTTTGTGATGCTACAGTCAAATTGGGGAGTCATACTTACAAGCAGTATGAATCAGAGACTGAATACAATATTGCCACCATGACTCTTTGGCATGCACTTCTATGATTCCTTGAAGCATTTGAGTTTCAAACAGCCTTTAAAATCAGTTTCTTAAAATATCTGTTTTTGACCCATTTGTCTCCAGAAATCCACTCTTGTTATGTGGCATAATGTCTAAAACCAAAATAAGGAAAAACTCAGAACTGTCCTTGTACTGATTTCATCAGACCATGAAGTAGTTATTTCCTTGGGACAGTTCTTAAGTTTCAGTACCTTTTAGTGAGGAGTGACTGCTCAGCTGGAGAGCTGGCAATGCCCATGGGCCCATACCTTAGCATGAGTCATAACATTAGTAGTGGAGATCTAGGGAGAAAATAAATTTGGAGAAAAAACTAAATGCATCTGTAAATTTTATTTTATAGCTCTTGGGAGACTATTTATAAAGCAACCATTCATGTTATTTTGGAGAACAGTGAACTGCAAAAACTTTAATCACAAAAAGCATGTTTGCTCTATATAAATGTTTACTTATCATGTTAAACAACACTCAGTTATATCCCTCTCTCAATTTTTCATGTTTGGTGCACAGAATGCCAAAATATCATTGCAAAGGTTCGCCTTTGTCAATTGCAGTGACTTTTGGGGTTTCTCTTCAAATTCTGCCCCTTAGCCTTTTTCTCCAGCACATGATGACTCATGCTGAAGTATGAGTCCATGCACATTGGCAATCCTCCATTGAATCAACCAAGCAGCCTTTCTTGGCCAAAACCTCCCTGATGTATAAAAACTGTTTCTTTTAATGACTATTCATGAACCAATGCAAGGTCAAGCTAGTGCAATAAAAGTGTTAAATGCAGCACATTGTTTGCAATGGTCTAAAGCTAAACAAAATTCCCTGTATTATGGAAACCAGAAGAAAAAAACATATTAGAACATGACTCGGTGGGAGACAGAGAGACAAATGAATATTCTACTGAATTACCAAAACAGGATTTTACTGCATTACTAAGCATTTTTATAAGGTTTGAAGCTATACAAAAGAAGTCAGTGTTCGACTGTCTGCTGCTAGATCTCAATAGTCAATAAAACTTAGATTTATGTGTTGATAAATACTTTGAAAACCATTGAGCAGTAGAGGCTTCCTTTGTGTAAATGTAATAAAGTTGTTCTCTATGCATTTTGTTGTGCATAACATTGTTCCAGGTAGGATATTAAAGATCAAGATTTTGATTTCCAAATCAAAGGCAGCTGTGGCATGTCTGAATTTTTACACCAGAAAGCAAAGGAAGAAATTAGATTCACAATTAGACTGGTCTTGGTCTCAGAAACCATTTTTATGTATAATGAACTACTATTATTTGGGGAGCATTGAAATTTTAAGTTTATCAGCAAGTTATTACAAATCATTGGCTAATTCAATGTGCATTTTCAGGATCTTTTGAATTATTTCTTGCCGTTGTTATAAACCAATTCAAGATGAAGCAAAATAAAATAGGTTAATAATTTCAACTGAGCTTTACACAATAGGCAAGTATTAAATTGAGAAATGATCAAGATATGAATATAATGCCATAGTGGCATTGAGCCTACAGTACAAATGCAAGTCATTCATCCCTACTCAGTTATACCAACATTTATGTTCCACATAAGCCTGATGCTCTTCTCCCTTTCTTCGTTCACTTTCCTTTAAATGTGTTTATGCTTTTTGCCCCTTTTTTGTGACTACAGGCACAACACCTCAAATTAGGGAACAAAGCTGTGGTAGATGTTCCTAAATTTTGGGCATATACCCGAGACACTGCCTGAAGATAATAAAGAGCATGAATATAATAAAGATCCTGAATCAAATGCTGAACAGATGGGGAAATCAAAAGTAATAATCCATTCACCACTGTCTTGGATAAAGGACTCTAACTCATCAGAAGCATGAACTACAACAAAGGAGCAGTCTGAAAAGCCCTGTCTTCCTCTCTGGGAAGTGTCACTAATGCCATTGTTGACCCTGAAACTAATGGAACCATGCCATGTTCTCTAGTAGTTTTCCATTTTTCTCAAACCATCTCTATCTATTATCCTATATGTATTTGATAGGAGAGGAACCAAAACCAAGGAAAGCCTGAAGATTCTGCCTCACAACAGGAGTAAATCACGTAAACCCTACTTTCCTTAGAGGTATAATCTGGCTACAGAACTGAAATAAAAAGATTGGAAACAAAACTGAGATAAAGATAATCCTTATTACAGGGTAGGATGGCAGGCTTAAAACAGACCCTGGAAATAGATCAGCACATCTTTTCAAACGTATCCTGTTTTGGGACATCTCCAGTTTTCAGACAGCCAAGTTTGAGATACAATACCTGTAATATATAGTTATGGCTTCCTGCTTGGACCTTTGCCCTCAAATTTGCTGGACAGGAGCCTCCTTGTTCAAACTAATGAAGACCAATTGATGAATGCTCACAGCCAGCAGCAGAGTGGATCAGCATGGAAACCACAGGCTCCTTTTTAGGAATAATTGTTGTATTCTGTAGTTTAAATATCCTGCAGGTCATTTGACAGCTACTGAGAAAAGGTGAGTATGTATGATAAGTATGGGACAGGGTAGCATTTCCAGGTGGGTAGAATGGCAGGCGAGTCACAAGAGTGAGATGCTAGATATGTGGATGAGTACTTATGGTCAGTTGGGTTGAGAGTGCAGTGCGTCAGGTCCAGCAGAGTTGGTGGAAGGGCTTCTCACACCTAACATGAGGGTTGAGGGTTTTGGGGTTGGGGATAGTTGGATATGGGAGAGGGAAGGGGAGGCGGTAGAAACATCTGATCCAGCTGATCTTCATGAACTGGCGAGAAGGGTCAGGAGGGGCTGGGAAGCTCCCGGGATGAGTTAGGGTTTCAGTTTAATAGTTATCTAGGAATTTTAGTACGTTATTAATCCTCTAATGTTTTCTGTATAACTATTAAAATTAAGTGAGTTGGAAATTTCTAAAAGTTCTGATTTCTATCTGATCTACTTGAAAAGAAAAGAGACTCAAAATCTTTCTTGGTATACCATTTACCCACACATTTCAGGTAATTTCCTTGCAAATCTACTCGGCACCCTTTTCAGTGCCCTGTATATCCTTCATATGATTTAGAGATTAAAATATCACAGCAAGTGTGGTGTAACCAATACAGATTGACAATAACTTGCCTACTTTTGAATTCCATCCCTCAGGAAATAAAGCTGGATTTAACTTGGTATGTCCTTGCTAACCTATCACACAACTTCAAGTGATTAATGTATTTGTACTCTTCATTTCTTCCTTTACCCCAACAAAATGTGCACCTTTCAAGTTATGATTCACCGCAGTACACATTGACCAAAATATCACATTCTGCCACTTAACCCTGATTCCACATTCTCTGACATTATTCATAGTCCATTATGGATATCTTATTGAATAACTTTTTAAAATTTAGATTAATATATTATCACTGTTTCTTCTCTCTGAAACCACCTCAAAGAAATTATGAAGCAAGATTTTCCCTTTTGAAATCTGTATGGACGATTCATGATTCTATTTCTTGTTTCTGGGGGTTCTTCTATTTTCTCATTTACTAAGGGCTCTGTTAGTTTTCTGACAATCAACGATAATTTGATTGGTTTATAATTCTCTGGGCATGTTCTGCCCACTTCTTAAATACTGAATATAGTTTCCCTCCAGTTTTCTGGAACAACAGCTTTCTCTAAAGAACTATAACATTTCTGGAATCTCCCCCCCAATTCTTTAAAAATACATGGGTGTAATGTGTACATCTTATCGCTCAGTGTCACATCCACCTATTTTGAGTTATTGGTAAAGACTGAAACAGATAATTGTTTAGTATTTATGCCAATATCTATTTCTACGTACATATTGTCTTGTCTGGCCATGAATAGTCCTATTTACATCACTGTTTTGCTTCTATTTGATATACCTATAAATTTTTTTTTGTTTTACGCTCTGACGAAGTTATCAACATAATTCGACTTTGCTTTCCTAATTGTCCTTTTGCTTTCTCCTTAAGCTCATTGCTAAAAGGAGATTAGAAGTTGAAGCTTTCCATTCACACTTATCAGAACTAGGACTCAAGAAATAGGCTTGAACAGGGGGTTAACATTTTATACAGCAGGAGGAGAGGGTGTTGATTGGTCAAGCCATCATTGACATCAATGTGCAGCAAGCACAGTTAACTGTCAATCTTAATTTTCAGGCGAGGTAGGTATGTTCTGTTTGGTTGAGGTGTTGCCATAGTGATGTAGCAGAGATTAAATATCTCTGTGACCCTTTTGTTTAAATATAATGTATATACTAATTTATGTTGCCTACATAAAGCAGAATCCTGTCTATTTATTCAGCCCATGGCATCTTTTTGTAGACTTGTTGAAATCTCAAATACAATCCATTTATTACATCACATTTAGATCTACTTTCCTGCTACTTTTTCAAATAATTAATCATGCTAGTAACCTTCCCTTTTGAAATCCAAACTATTTTTTCTTCTTTATATTTTCAGTGTCTCGATATTTCTCTATTACACCTTTGAGAAAAGATTCTATTAGAATATAAGATTATTATATAATTAGTTATAGTTTCAGTTGATCTTGCAACATGGGCTCCTTTATGAAATATTAATGAAACGTTTGCCCTAATTATGTAAATTACTAAGGTAAGAGACTTATCAATGACACTGAATGGTTAACTAAGACTTAATAGCAGTTTAGTCCAAATTACATAACCTTGACTAATTTCCTCAATTGTTCAGATTTACAAAATGCTGCAAGGATTAATTTACCAGTAGATCTAAAATAAAGAAATTCATTCTTAGTACTTATACCTGGAAAGTAACGTTATATGCCTTATTTATCAATCCTTTCTTCCGAAACCTCATCAGAGTCAGCATTTGCTGGCATTAAATAATTAGAAAGTGAGGACTGCAGATGGTGGAGATCAAAGTCAAAAAGTGTAGCACTGGAAAAGCACAGCAGGTCAGGCAGCATCCGAGGAGCAGGAGAGTCGACGTTTCGGGCATTAGATTTTCATCAGAGATGATTCCTCATTCCTGATGAAGGGCTTATGCCCAAAACATCAACTGCTGTTCTTTTCCAGCATCACACTTTTTGACAAAAAATAATTTGAGTAGAACATAGAACTCAGAACAGAAATGGAACATGTACGATGTTGTGCCAAACATGATGCCACATTAAATTAATTCATTCAGAAGAGCCCTTGGTCCATTCCTTGCATATTCATGTACTTATCTAAAAATTTCTTAAATGTTCCTATCATATGTGCCTCCACCACCACCCCTGGCAGTGTTTTCCAGACTTCCACCACTCTTTGGGTAAGAAACTTGCCCCTCATATCTCCTTTAAGATTTCCCTCTCGCATCTTAAATGCATGTCGTAGTTTTAGAGTATAGCAGGTTTAGAAAGGAATTGTATGTTTATAATTTAGAATATGCTTGGATTTTATACAATAACTTTTTAAATAATTAAATTTGGTTCCATCGTCTTAATTTCCTAGTTGAGTATAACATTTTGTTTCTATTTATTGACGAGAGTTGGCCAACATTATTTTTCTAAGTCATCCCAAGAAGATACTTCCTTGAACCATTGCTGTCCTTGTGGAGTAGGAAGGATTCCAAAACTTTGATCCAGTGACAATAGAGTAATGGTTTAGTTTCCAAAACTGGATGGTCTGTGACTTGCATTGATATTTGCAGGCATGGTGTTCACATGCACCTGATGACTCTATTGTTCGAGGTAGTACAGACTACAGGCTTGAAATGTGCTGTTAGAGACTTACAAAACATTATACAGTGATGGAGGGATTGAGTGCTTAAGTTGATGGATTGAGTGCTAATCAAACAGGCTGCATTATCCTAGTTCGTATTGAACTTCTTGCATATTGATGGGGCTGCACTCATCCAAGCTAGTGGAGAGTATTCCATTGCAATCTTGACTTGTGATTTTTAGAAAAAGCATAAACTTTGGGGATTCAGGAAGTGAGTTATTCACCCAGAATTCTCAGGCTCTGACCTATTCTTAAGTTTATATGGCTAGTCTAGTTGCATTTCTGATCAATGGTAATCCCCAGAATGTTGATGTTGTGGGTTTCAATAATGATAATGTCATTGAATATCAGGAAGAGATGGTGAGATTCTCTCTTGTGGAAGATGGGTATTACCTGGAACGTGCTTGCAACAAATATTACATCCTACTAACCAGCCAAAGCCTGAATGTTGTTCAGTTCTTGTTGCATGTCATCAAGGACTGCTTCATTATCTAGGTAGTTCTAAATGGGACTGGACACCACAATCATCAACTCCTGGCCTAATGATGAAGGGCAGGTCATTGATAAAACAGTTGAAAATGATTGAGGCTATAACACTATGCTGAGACTCTCGTGATTATACCCTGAGGTTGAGATGGTTGGTCTCCTATAATTACAGCCACTTTTCTTTGTACCCTATTTGAATGCAGCCAGTGGAAAGTATTCTCTAATTCCTTAATGAAGGATGAACTCTGATTTTTACTCACAATCACAGGAAAGCACTTAGTTTTCCCTTGACATTTCCTCTCAGCTGGATTGAGAATTGGATGCACTAATCTCTGTGCTGGTAATGTTCCAATGTAAAACAGCATTGTTCCACCCAACAGGTAAACTAGTACAAACAAAGTAAATGTATGCATTCAGACTCAGGTCGAGCTTAACAGACAGATGCAGCAGGCCATGGGTTTGTATTCTGAAACCATACGGCTTGTGCTTGCCTTTAACCTGTCTAGCATTCACTAAAATGCATGTTCCAGAACATTTCATGCTGGATTGGAGAACTTTGAGCTGATTATAGAGTACTTGCCTATGTCTCCTGTTTTAATCAGTGTTCTACTCCCTTTTACTGCATTAAAAAACAGGCTGTAAAGCTCAATATAGCCACAGTAACTGAGTAGCTACATTTCCGTGCCTTTCCGTAATGAATACAACTTCAGATCTGTGTGGGATCTATGAATAAAGAACCACTTCAATTCAATTCAAGTAAGGCTTTAGCAGAAGTACCATTAATTCTGCGTTGCAAATTGTACTGTATTATAAATCACTTCCTTATATTTAAGACTATGAATCTTGTATGAAGATGTGACGTATAGATAAGATTTACAATAGTTATGTAATTAAGTTAAAAAAACTCATAATTCCACATTATGGTAAGGCCTTAGCCATAGCAAATACTTCAAATGCAGCATGGAAAGTATAAATAAAACTCAATGAAGCAAAACAAAATTGGCAGATCAAAGTCTGTTTGTTTTTCTCCTCAGATGAAAAGGACCATTGAGAACTAAAATATGATATTTGTCAAAATTGTAATTTAGATAACCAAAAGAAGTCAATTTTCTAAATGCAGAAAACTAACTTATTGATCCCGGAATGTGACCCCTCACATCCACAATGGAGGGTGGCTGGGAGTGATATAAGGACTTCAGTATGGAGAACACATCTTCAATAAGACACATATTTGCACACTAGCATTTGACAGTGGCACAAATAGTGATATGAGAGTTTCACAATGGAGAGGTGGAACTTTCCATCAAAATATCCCACAGCTCCCAGGATACCCCATTTATCTTTTATAGAGACAGGGAAATTTGACTGAGAAAAGGAGGCCAGAGCTGCCAGCCCTGCATAGGAAATGGGTTTTCCAGCATTCGTTGTAAGCCAAAAAAAGGATGAACATTTCACCCTCCCCTTAATGATACATTAGCCTTCATTCTTCTGATCATGTCATCACTCTTTCCATTGATCTCCCTGGCCACTGCAGTGCCAATCTCCCCTTACAGTTCTAATGGCCTCACACACTTGCCTGAGTGGCTAATCCCCTGCCCCATCATGGTAACTTCCTTGCCTTTTCAGCTATGATGACTAAATCAATGGTCAATCTTAATCCCTCCTGTTACCTGGGTTTATATCCAAGGATGTGTGTGGTGTCATATAACTGACATTTCCTGTCAACTACCAGCTAAGCAGTTGATTTACCAGTTACCAGAGCAAAGGAATTATAGCAAAGTTTAATTAGTTATAATAGACATTCGTATTTCCAGCCCAAGCAAATTCTTTGATCTTCCAAAATCTTCCTCCCCATCTCAACATATATATGGTGTGAATGAAGAAGTGAGATACATTGGGTTTCACTTTTCAAATTGTTTCTTATAAAATAGTATTATATATTATTTTATACTTGTTACCTACAGGCTGATATTTTAATAATGAATAAATAAAATGTTAGATAATAAATCAAAGGTTCCAGTATATGTTTTTGAAGAAAATGTGAACAATGTTTTAGGGATCACATATAACATAAAGATCATTTAATGTTACAAATGCTATGGCATGCTCCAGCCTGAGGGATGACTCCCACACAAGAGGTAACATTTCAAAACCTATAACAATACCTGGGGAAAGCACACTAAAGTCACATATTGAAGTAAAAGACTTATACGGGCACTAGCAAGTTACAACCTGTTGGAAGTTTAACAGAAACACATAGTATCCAAATGTTCATTCTTCTGCTAAGAGAACATTATAAAGGTGTCATTTGAAACATAGTTCTAATATTTTCAATTAAAAATAAATATTTTTAAGAATGCAATGATTTCAACCAGCATCAGAAGAAAGCTGAGATCACCAAACAGTTTAAAAGCTAGATAATTGCATTTACTACTTATACATTTGGGTTGTGAGCAAATGTTTGACAGTTATGTAATCACAACAAAGACAAGTCACATGTTTCTCCCAAAGTAATGTTGAAATAGACTGTGTTATGCATCAACTTCTTTTGTAAAATTGTTCTTTGTAGATTGTGTCAAAAGACCTGGAGTGTTGCTGTTTTCAGGATGTTTTCTTCAATTTTATTGATAACCTGTTTCTAAATTGATGGTATTTTTACTTGCTTATTCTGTAATAAATGAATACAAAAACAATGCAAATACTGAATATAACAAAACGCATTCAAGAGAAAATGATTCATTTCCTAAATGGAAGCAATAGAAACAACTTACATTTACATAACCCTTTTAACTTACCACTTTGTTTCTTGACATGGCACATCAAGGGCCAATGTATGAAACAGGAATATCAAACATCCAACTTACACCTTAAACTGCTTCTAGCTAATTGATGAGTATATGTGGAGATGACAATGTTATAATTAACAAACTAAGGGTTAAAACTCCTAAGTTAAATTTGTTATCAGAAAGGATGCCAATCTGAAAAAGAAGAATTTTTACAACACTGATCAAAGTGACAATGGAGCACTGAATTTGGAGTATAGATACTAAGTATTGACCCATATTTAATGGTCACTGGTGTGGTAATGGAATGATCTGCTAAGTTCAAAGAGACGTACTCACAAAAACCTAGTCATCACTGTGACAAGAATTTCACATTTCTAGATGTTCATTTAGTTCCAGTGTCAGGTGGAGGGGATCTTTGGTGTCCACCAACAGTTAATTTATCAAATAGACTAAACATCTGAAAATTCTCATAGATAGCAAACCAGAAAGTAAAAGATCTTGATCATCCTTCACTTTTTAATCACTTTACAGATAGCAAAGGTTGGAACCAGCATTCTCCCTAAATTTCTTGCCAGTTGCACAGGGCTGGTATACGGCAGCAACTGGTGAATGGCACAATCATCGTGCTGCTGCTGGTCATTGTGCGCAGAACATGGGATCAGCTATGCATAATCAAAGCCACACAACTTTGAGGGAACATTGGTTGGGACGTATATTTGACTAAGATGCAAGTTGAAATTTCATGAGCAAATATAAAAAAGCTTATTGTTTTGAAAATCTGTGAGTTTTTTTAACCATAATGGAGGAACTTGACATTCTACAAATATAGATTCAGTTTTCAAGGCTGGAGAAGTTGTTTAGAAGTAATTTCCTTCATGTATGCTTTTAAACACATCTGCAAAACCAAAAAGAATGTATTAGGATTAGTGAGCAAAACATATAGTCAAAGATGGCTGTTTTAAGAAAAGTATTATGAATAGAAAAATAGATAGAGAATCAAAGGAGAAATTTCAACAAGTGTGAGGCTGACTCAGTTCGGAATGATGAAAGAGATTGTGGAAGAAAAAAATATTACCGTATGGTTTTGTAGCTCCTCTGTGACTGACGCCATCTGCTGAGTTAATTCTGCTAATACTGATAGCAGGAGGAAATCAATTGCAGCAACCAGTCTTCAAATATGTGCCAGGTGAGATAACCATACCACATATTTCCTGTAGAGTCTGCCTAATCACTTTTGAGAGATGAGTTAAAGTTTTTGACTATCATATTTCTTATTTTTGCCCCAACCAGAAACTAACCCTGGCAAATTTGGGCCTGGGGTAGGAAAATTGTTGTTGAAGGTAGTGTAGGTATTTGAGTAAACCATAGGAAAGCATGGACGCTTTTCGTTCCAGAGATACAGTATGACATAAGACAATGAGAGCATGTCACTAACCTCTCCTGCAATGGATCTGTTTGATCCTTTACATTGTTATTGAGGCAAATGCTACTTTTTTCCTCCCAAATATTGCATATGTTGTCCACTTTAATCTATTTCAGTGAAGTGTATATATTGATGAACAGTGGCAATCTACTTATATCTGCAAATTGTTACCTTTTGTCTGAGATCTGCCAAGTTGTCTCTGGAACGAGAGTAAAATAAAGAAAAATGTTACATTTACCTGGCATTTTTAAATTAGATGGTTGTCTCAAAACACCTTACAGATAAGAAGAAATATTTGAAATGCAGCTATGAATGTAATAGTATTGCTGTAGTATGTCACAGTAAACCTGGCAGCCAAGCTGCACAAAAGCAAATCCCACAAAAAGCAATGTGACAATGACCAGATAATCTGTTTTCATTGAGTTGATTGAGGGATAAGTATTGACTAGGACATTGGGGATTACTCCCTGCTCTTGTTTGTGTTAGTGCTATGGGATCTTTTCCAGTTACCTGAGCAAACTGAGAGGGCCTTGGTTTAATGTCTCAGCCAAAAGGCAGCAACTCGAAAAATTCTGCATTCCCTCAGTACTGCACTGAATTGTGAGTTTTGATTTTTGTTTTCAATCTAGAGAGTGGGATTTGAACCCACAATCTTGTGACTCAAAGAAGAATGTTTCTAACTGAACCACAGCAGACATTCCATATGTTTCAAATTTTACATTTTTCAGCACTTTAACATGCTATACTACCTCAACTGATTCACACAAATTATTACATCTCCAATTACACTCACTATACCACGGCAAAGTAACCCACTTGATCAGCAATTGACTCACCACTCACCCATTCACTGTCTCCAAAATGGTGTATCATAGTTGTATTGTGTACCATCTACAAGGTAAACTGCAATACTAGACAAAAGCTTCATCAACAACTGACAAACCCATATCTCTACCACCAAAAATCAGGACGTTTTGATCTATATCATAAACAAGCAGAATAAAAAACAAAAAATCCCAATTTCGTCATCATTGTTGGTTCAAGGTTCTGGAACTTCTTACTTAATAACAATACCTTTACTACACAAACTGCAGCCATTCAAGAAGGCAATTGCTTCTCAAGTCAAATAAAGATGACCAATAAATGATGTCTTTCCAACAATACCTGCATCCCACAAATGAATAAGTTTTAAAAAGCAAAATATAGTGAAGTTGTTATTTAGACCATTCTAAATCAACAGTATTGCGCAAACAGTAAGAGATGGATGTCTAGTTAATCTACCAATAATATATAATTCCCAATGGCTCATATTCCTGGTGGCACTGGTTGCTGCGTATTTCAAATTTGATTTGGTTTTGTCTCAGCAAGGACACAATGTCATATCAATAATCACAACAAGCCTATAGATCAGAACTGGTTTCATATTTGCATGCTCTTGTTTGCTGTATCTATTACTACAATAAACTGACACACTTTCAGGCATATATACAGGCATATATATCCAAACACATTTCCAACACCTGTAAATTGCAGGTCAGAAAAAGTAATTTTTGAAATCCCACAGAATGTGAAATTTATTAGATTTACTAAAGGTGTCAGTTGCAACAGTTAATTATTCAAAGATTGAATATTGTAATTTTAACTCTATTGGGTTGGTATGTAGAATAACAAAAGCTTCACTGTGAGAGTTATTTTTACTCCTAATAGCATAATCATTATTTCTTTGTTGATGTCATTGAACATTGTAAATACATTCAAATACATCTATATGTGCATAGATGTTTCAGCATGTACAATCAATTGTAAATATATTACAAGAGCAAATCTTGCACATCAGGGACTCTAATTTTTGAAATATACTCCAAAACTAGATGCTGGGAAATCAGACTTACAAATTTCCAGATAAGACAACGCTATTGTTAATGAAGAAACACTAACAGTATAATTTATGTAAAATGAAAATTCTGTACAAAGTAGGCTGTTGTGCTTTATAAGAACCTAGTGACAAAAACTGGTACAAATGCAAAGACCAGGAAATTTGAGAATACCATTATAATAGTGGTGTGCAGATCTGTTTTTGACCTGAGATAGTGTCAAAAGAAAAGCCCAAAAATTAAAATGACATTATTTAATCTTCCCCTTATACAATAGAACAAAGATTCAGACATTCAACAGATTAAGTTGCATTTAGGTCTCTCTTGTTCCTTCTCACACAGCCTACGTGCAGAGAGGAGGAAGGGCGGGAGAGAATAGCTAACCAGTGTGACAGGTGAATCATGTAATAGCTTTCTAAGAGGTCAAAATTCATAAAATAGTGCAGCTGCAGGTTGTCTGATCACTGCTATTTCAAGCCGAAGCTGACAAGTGAGATGACTGAAAAGCCTGCACCAACATACATTAATATTCTAGACAGAATGACATGTCAACGGGTCACGACCACAACATGATCATGAATACGTTAAACCCTCAAATATTTTCACACCCTTCTGATACAGCTGCACTGAACCATTTTTTTTCAACTTAAAATTAGCTGTCCATAGAAAATGACTGCCTATTACGTGAATACTGCCTAATATATTAATAGTCCCAAAGGAAAAGAAATGTGCTGATTCATTTTTGGAACATTAAAGCACAAAAATATAATCACAGGATCCATAGGCCAGCTTGCAATTTTATGCATTCTTCCCAGAGAAGTATCTGTTTTCATTATCACAACTTCCTTTCTAACAGGAGTCAAGTTTATTATTGGTGAGAGATATTTAGAGCTAATTTTTTTTATTCTATGTAATTAACTTAGGTGTAAAATTACAGTGAGTATAAAATGTACTGAAGGATGATGTCTTACTGAATATGACACATATAAATCTACTGACATTTTCAAATGCAAAATAAGCATCATTTGGGAGATTTGTCTGAGCTAGTGAAATGAAACTTTTATCATTTCTTCTTTATTCTTAAAGCTTCTTCTATTACTATGTTCTCCAACTTTGCAAGTTCTTTGCCCGAGTGTGGTGCAGAATAAAGCCACTTCATCTATACTTCCTGCTGTCTCAGGAAACCAACCAACATAATCAAAGACCCCTTTCACCCCAGCTATACTCTCTTCAATGCTCTTCCATCGGGCAGAAGATTAAAAAAAATGAATACACATATGAATAGATTCAAGGACAGCTTCTTCCACACTGTTATCAGGCTTTTGAATGGACTTCTCAAATGTTAATTCCAATCTCTCTCTCTGTGGCTCTAACATTGTGGAATCTACACTCTGTTCTGCTACCCTGATGCACTTTGTATTGTCTATCGAACAAAACAACACTTTTCACTGTATCTTATTACATGTGATAACAATAAATCAATAGAATACCGTTACGATAGTTCATGGAGGCCTGTTTCCTCACCTTAACCTACACATGTGGAGCAGTTACCCTCAAGTTAAACATAATCAATTTTCTCTTTGTAAGGGAGAGACGTGCTTAGGGTCTTTATAGACTATGGCTCCTTTGCCAATTTCAAGCATCAAACTTAACCTTAGCATTCAATAAAACCTTCCGACTTATTTTCTAATAAAAGAAATTCCAACAGTGATAATGTAACAGAATACCTATTGGACTTTAAAAGCATTTGTTATTAAAGTGTTCCAGCATTTCTTAAATGTTTTATGGTTCTTAAATGGGTATATGATGTGACAACTGAATTCTATAGAAAAATCAGTATAATAGAGCGTCAGGCTGAAAAGTATTTTGTGTAAATCCAAACCTACATTATTTCTGAGATCATGTTAATGAATTAATTTAACTTCTTTTTTTACACACTGTCCTAAGTGTTATCTGTAAACATCAACTAAATTTTAGTACAAACATATCATAAATAGTGAACTTTATAGGTTTCCATCTAAAGTATCTAACTAATGTTAATTTTAGGTGCAGAATTAACAGCACAAGAGATGAACTTTAGTTAACAATCATGTGTTTTGCAGGCTACAGAGAGCATCTCCTCATTTGTTTACTGAACAAATTATGAGAGACCAGGCAAAAGTTGCTGTGAGTCCGAAACAACTTCCTTGAATTCAAGTAGCAATTAGCTTTTCTGCATGATCATAAGGTAATTTGTAAATATTTTAAAATCTAGCTGTTCAAAAGTAGACCACAGTAATTAGTATTAATTCTTCATTTTGTTAAGAATATATTTGAACCCAGCCATTTTAAAGCACAATTTGCATGTTCTGAGACCAAATCTGAAAGTATCTGGTTATTATAAGGGGAAAAATCTTTTTGTCTCCTGATGTGAGCAATGATGAGTCAGTTAGTAAAATATAGTGAGAACGGAAAAATGCTGAGAACAAAAATTCCAATTTTAAGCCTGAATTTTTAATGGCAAGATAAGAATTTCACTACTAAGTAGCAAGAGGCTAGGCGCATGCATTTATATCATTATTTTCTGTCTTTGCATCATTTATATGCAGTTAGCTACAGGAGGTCCCAGATTTAAGAATATTTGACCTACGAATGCTAATGCTTACAAACATAATCTCATAGAATAGTGTAATTTTAAAGACCTGGCATCCAAACATTTCTTGCAATTACAAACAGCTCCTTTATATTGTTCTGTATTGTGTTCCAACTTGCATACAAATCAGCTTACAAACAGACTCAAGAATTGAACCTGTTTGCAATCCAGAACAACTTGTATTCTTCGTGTGGTGCAGAGAAACAAAATGGTGACAATTCCTGACATGAACGTCAGAGCAGGTGGCTAGGGGTTCCTGTTTGCTGCTTGCTCTTTGTGGCCTCCACCTTGGCCATAGGCAGTAATCATTTGTATCCTTTGTCCATGGTGGGTGGCATCAAACACATGTTAACCTCACCATTTCATAATAGCTCACTGAGAATACTATACACGATTTCAATATCTGAACATTTGTACCTCACCACCTTTTCAAGTGCAACTAGGAACAAGCAATAAGTGCTAGCCAGTCAGCAATGCCCACTTCTCATGAGTGAATTAACAAAAAAGAAAATCTCTGCCTTACACTGCCTTTTTGCGCATTGTTAACTCAAACGGAATTTACAGACATACAGTACTTCTGCCTTTTAGGACAATCGCAACACTAGGAAGCCTGGGAATGGATGTATTGATGTGTGGCACCACGCTACATCAGTGTCACACCTACAGTATGTGCCAGCAGCTTATGTGGATATCACTTTGCTTATGTTTCAATCAAGTAGTTATGTGTCAAAGCCTAAAGGGAGTAGTCTTCAGTCAAGCTGAATGGGACTAACAGTGGGTACAGCATGACAAGTCAGGGGCATCACTAATATCACACAAGGGAATTGGACTTGTTTGACCATAAGACCATAAGGCCATAAGAGATTGCAATGTCACTATCTGTATCAATGGTAGTGAGGTGGAGGTGGTTGCGAACTTCAAGTTCCGAGGAGTAAATATCACCAACTATCTATCTTGGTCCATCCATGTCAATGCTACAGTCAAGAAAGCACACCAATGCCTCTACTTCCTCAGAAGGCTAAGGAAATTTGGCATATCTACGATGATTCTCACTAATTTTTATAAAAAGCATAATGAAAAGCATCCTATTCAGATGCATCACAAAACAAATGCCCTGCCCAAGACTGCAAGAAATAAATGAGAACTGTGAACACAGCCCAGTCCATCATGAAAACAAGCCTTCCTTCCATTGGCTCCATCTACAATTCCCACTGCATCAGGAAAGCAACCAACATCATCAAAGACCCCTCCGGTCCTAATCATACGCTCTTCCACACTCTTCCTTTGGACAGAAGATACAAGCGTTTGAAAACATGTATCAACAGATTTAAGAACAGTTTCTTCTCTGCTGTTATCAGACATATGAGCTGACCTTTCATATATTAGAGTTGATCTTTGTCTGCATCTTCTCTGTAGCTGCAACACTATATTCTGCATTATATTCTATTACTCTGATATACTCATGTAAGTTATGATTTGTCTGGTTAGTGCATAACACAATACTTTCACCGTATCTCAGTACATGTAACAATAATAAATCAAATCAAATTAAATCAAATCAAATTAAGAGTAGGTGTTAACAACCCTCTAGCCAGCTCCGTCTTTTAGTAGGATTATGGGTGATCTGACACTCCTCACGTCCACTTTCCTGCCCTTTCCCCATAACAATTGATTTCCCCACAGATCAAAAATCTACTTATTGATTGGTTTGATGCTTTGTCTGACCAGAGTCAATGGATCCATACCATTACAATCCAGGGAGTGGGCCAAGGTTGGTAGTGTAGGGCCAGACAACCATTTTGAGGATTAGTTCAGAGGGGGTGGTGATGTAGTGGTAATGTCACAGGACCAATAATCCAGGCTACTTTTTATAGAATCCCACCATGGCAGACAGTGAAATTTGGACTCAATAAAATTTGCAATTGAAAAAACTGGTCTAATGGTGACATTGTAATCATTGTCTATTATTGTAAAGACCCATCAAGTTCACTGATCCCATTTAGGGCAGGAATTCCACAGTCCTTACCTGGTTTAACATACACATTACTTAAAATGCATAACAGTGTGGTTGACACCTCTGTGTCCCAACTTTCTGAGGACACTTTTCAAATGTCATTTGTGTGTGCTGTGACTGCTGAATGATCACTTCATTGGCCAGCTGCTTTCTTTCTAATATTGACCACATGTCTCCAGTGGTCCAGGTACAGAAGCTACTGTCATCCCTGTGTCCATTGCATTAAGAGCTGCCACATGCATGGATAAGGAACACATACATTTGGAAGCCCAGGACTAACATCAAACTCCAGCAGATATGGTGCAGTCTCCTAATGTGGAGCATTCATTCAAAGATGCCCTCATGATGCAGTAAAATTGCAGGAGAGTCACTGTCACTCACGTTCCATGGAAAGTTGTGCAGATGAGACAGGGACAATGGTGCTGCCGTCGGAGGCAGCAATCAAAACACCATGTAATGATGCCAAGATTTCAATAATGCAACAGGTCCTTCCAGCAGGATCATTGAGGGTCATAGATCCACATCAAGTTCCCATATAGATCATGGCTTGGGAACCTTTGCTGAACAAAGAGACCTTGGAGTGCAGGTTCATAGTTGCTTGAAAGTGGAGATGCAGGTAGATAAGATAGTGAAGAAAGTGTTTGCTATGCTTGACTTTATTGGTCAGAGCATTGAGTATAGGAGTTGGGAAGTCATGTTGCAACTGTACTGGACATTGGTTAGGCATATTGTGTGCAACTCTGGTTTTCCTGCTCAAGGGAAGATGTTGTGAAACTTGAAAGGGTTCAGAACACATTTACAAGGAAGTTGCCAGGGTTAGAGGATTTGAACTATAGGGAGAGGCTGAATCGAATGGGGCTGTTTTCCCTAGAGTATCAGAGGCTGAGGGGTGACCTTATAAAGGTTTTATAAAATCATGAGGGGTGTGATAAGGTAAATATACAAGGTCTTTTCCCTGGGGTGGGGAAGTCAAAAACTAGAGGGCATAGGTTTAGAGTGAAAAGGGAAGAATTTAAAAGGGATCTAAGGGGCAACTTTTTCTCACAGAGGATGATGCGTTATAGAATGAACTGCCAGAGGAAGTGTGGGAGACTGAAACAATTACAACATTTAAAAAGCATCTAGATCAGTATATGAATAGGAAGAGTTTAGAGGGATATGGGCCAAGTGCTGGTGAATAGGACTAGATTAGTTTAGGATATGTGGTTGGCATGGACAAGTTGAACCAAAGGGTCTGTTTCCGTGCTGTACCTCTCTGTGACTCTATGACAATTTCTTGGACTTTGTTGCAGAATGATTGAGACACATCATGCCAGTTAATCCTCGGATGCTTTGCTTCAAGAACTGGAGGATACAGCAAGACTAAGTGATGAATGATGAGCATCCTTGAGACTAACAGTCTTGTACTGAGTAAGAACATGAGATGTTCTCCAGAAGGAACAGCACTTTCAATATGCTACAGCACAGCAATGTCCGTAAAAGTCACCCAGGCAGTGCTTCTTTGGAAACCTCATTCAATGGAACTGATGAAGTTTAACTGATGTGAAGTCATCTTTCACTGACTATAAATGGTTTGATGTTGCTGAGGACAGCATTCTATTCTAAATCCAAAATGCAAATGCAGCTTCCTGATTTGGTCTTTTCAGGCTTTTCCTGTTTAATAAAAATTAAGGTTACAAACTGAGGGAAGCCTTCATAACATCTCTTGCTCCTTTCATCCAATTAGAGCCAAGTTCATTCTAATACAGTCACTATGGAAAGGATAACTAACGCTTAGACAGGGTAGTAAGGACAGCTAGCCTCTCCATCTTAATTCTGGTAACTACAGCTACAATGACCATTGCTCATATGTTGATAATTTAAACTTAACGTATATTTTAAAATGTGATGATGTATTAACAATCAGTATGTATCTGTATGTAGGCATATCTAACCCTCATAAGATTTTAGAACATAGAGAAATACAGCACAAGAATAGACCCTGCAGCCTACCATGTGTGTGCTGACCATGGTGTCATTCTAAAATAATCCCACCTACCTGCAAATAGGATGTATTCTCTAATTTCTGCCTGTTCACGTGCATATTAAACTGCCTCTTAAATGTTGCTATCCCACCTGCTTCTATCACCTCCCTGGAAATGTGTTCCCGGCACCTCTCACCCTCTAGATAAAAAAAACTTTCCTCACACATCTCCTTTAAGCTTTTCCCATTTCATCTTAAACCTATGTCCCATAGTATTTGGGAAAGAAAAAGCCTCTAACTAGTCACCTATCCATAGTTCTCATAATTTTGTATACTTATATTGGGTCGCCCCTCAACCTTTGACACTCTAGCAAAACACAATCCAAGCTTGACCAACCTCTCCTTATAGCTAATACACTTCAATCCAGGCAACATCCTGGCAAACCTTTTTTTCACTCTCTCCAAAGTCTCCACATCCTTCCCAAAATATGGCAACCAGAAATGCACACAATACTCCAAATGTGGACAAACGAAATTCTTTGTGCTTTTCCTGCCCATTATGTCTCAGTACATTTCTGGAGTGCACAGTTGGGGTGGAGGGAGCTTGCCCTGTGTTGACATTAGAGTTCTTTGGCCTTTGACCCCAGGGAGGCATTATTGACCAGAGGGCAAAATAACTGACTGTGTCCTGGCCAGATGCAGTTTCACTTTTCTTGACTTGAATTCCCATAATGTGCATTTTAGAGGCAGAGTGGAGTTGAAGGGTCCAAAAATCTCTGGAAGTCATCAACAGGTCTGGCATCCTTTGTGGAGAGAAAGCCAAGTTCATGTTTCGAGTCCAGTGATCCTTTTTCAGAATAGAATTTTTTTTCCTTTTCTCAGCCATTAGAATTGTGCAGCTAGAGTCTGTGAAGGGCAGTTCCTGGATCAGCTGGGAAGAAGTATGGCACTAGTGGTACAAATCATGGAAGGTCCTGATAGTGGAATTTCCGTCATTGCTGAATGCAAGATAGAACAGCGTAGAGGCATGGTGCATATGTAATGAGGTGAACAGTGGGGAATTGCATGAGATAACTCACTAGTGCTCATGGACAGAAGCCCTCCAAGAAACTCTCCCAAAATTGACACTCACCCGATTCTTGGTAAAATTCGTTTTCTACATTATAATCATGACAACACTCCAAAAAAGCACAGAATTGGCAGTAAAACACTTTGGGATGTCCAGTGGTCATGAAAAGCATTACGTAAATGCAAATCCTTCTTTCTTTTCTCATTGCCTTCAGTATAATCAGGAAGAATGGCAGTCAGGCGCAGAATTTTTTAAACACTGTTCCCACAGAACATTGATTGAATTGTCATTAATTCAAATACAATAACTTTACTTCAGTAAAATCTGTAATCGTAAAGTGCAAGACTAAGAGAAGAAACAGTTATTTTTAATCTTAGTCATTCAACTTCTCTGCGATTTTATTGATCTCCATAGTAACAGCAGCTTCCACTTTAAGAGTTCTGCCTCTGATGGTAAAACTGTGGTTAATTCATGCATAAAAGTAATGTAAATGGAACATGTTCCAAAACTGCTCAATTGTACCAGTCGCAAAACCTACACTTGCAGCAATGTACATTGGATAAAGCATTAGATTTTCTTGTGAGGAAGATTAGCATTCTAATTCCCTGCCTGAAAACTGACAACACTCATCACGATGCAGTTGGGAAGTCAAAATGTCAACCTGATTTGGATACTTCATTCATTTTTCACTCAGCAGACAACATAAAAAGCAAAGATGATTATTTAAAGTAAATGCCAAATTATCAATCCCGTTTCTTCTCAGAATTATTATTATCAACAAGGAGGCCATTTGACACATCATGTCTGTATGTCTTCATTTTACAGATATGTGCTCCATTATCCAATAAAATTCCACGTGTTGTTTCTGCCTATTGACCCCAGTAACTATCTAGTTCTGAATGCTTTTCAACTACTGTGGAGCCATTTAATGGACTTCTTTGATATTACTTCTGGAAATTAATCACAATTTATAGTAACAAAACTGGATGTGGTAGATGGCTGTAGGATGTTTCCTCTTGTAGCAGAGGCTTAAAGTAGGGGACATGGGGACTTATTTAAGAATAATATGTTTCCCTTTTAAACACAGATGAGGATAAATCTTTTTCTCTCAGAGGCTGAATAGAGTGTGGAAGTGACATAACTGTTGATGGACACAAAAATCAGGAGTTAAAAGTCTATACAGGAAACTGGAGCTGAAACCACAATTTGATCAGGCACAACCTTATTGAATAGTGGAGCTGACTCGAAGGGTTGAATAGCCTACTCCTGTCCTTATTCTTATGTTCCGATGTAATTAAACCAAAAAACAAGTTTGAATAACCAGAAAAAAAATATTTTAACTTTGATATTAATCAACCACAACCTACAATTAACCAAATGAATGTTGGGCCAGTTAAAGATTTTTTAAAAATCAGAGAATGTGTTGTGCCCATCCATCCAACAGCATTAGATATTCTCTCTCTCTTTATAAGATTCCATCCTCCTCCAACCGCACTGAGCCCTGAACTCTTCCAGTTCTGGGAGCCATCTGCAATTGTCTCCAGTTGCAGTTTCATGCCTCTGCTCAGCCATCAATTTGGGCAACAGCAAGGCAGGAAGTGAAAGAAGAAATGAAAATTAAATCCTCTTAAATATTCTGGTCAGGACTAAGCATCAACAGTTTTCCCTCACTCCATGAGAAGAGATGAGAGTCCTTAGCAAAGAGATATTTTCCTGGTTGTATCTGATGACAACATCAACATGCAATTGTTCTCGTCTTTACAGAAGGTTGAAGGCAAACATCTTCAGGACAAATATTAACGAACCCAACATCTCATTCATGTTTTTTGGCACTAAATATCTGAAATGGACTTGATAAGTTTTTTTTTCACATTTCCTCCTGATTAATTATTGTAAACACAATGATTGCTTGGTATATTATCTCTGATTAAATCCAATTCTACTGAATATCTGCCAGGGTCAAAGGCAGAGACAAAACAAATCTTTATCAAATTTTCCTGGGTACATTTCAATCTGGATTTACTGATAGTTTTCCTCAAAACCACAGTTTAATGCAAAATTTGACAATACATGACAATGGAGAAATTTTAATCTAAAGAAGTGAGTGGGTTTGGGAGAGAACAGCTGGTTAAAGGAGCTGAAATTGACAATGCATTGGCTGTGAGAGGTCACCTTCAACCTTTAACTTTGGTGTGTTTGGCAGAATGCAAGAAACCCTGTGGGGGAGACAGGTTGTCAATTTAAATATGACTGAAGGCATATGGTAGCTGTATTAATTTGGTTTTCTGACTTCAATTATGGATGCACAAGCTTTTTGCAACCCACCAACAAGAGCAAAGTGAGAGACTGGGGGAATTGTGGGTGCTGCAAAAGTGGCATGGAAAAGTTCCTACAAGCACATAGGTCTCACAATCACTTCCTTGACTGAATGTAAGGCCTTCCTCACAGGGTGGGGTTCTTAATTTTATTGCTTATTCTTTCATTTCTTTAGAGATAATTCCCAGTACCTTCTGTGTTATTTTCACTACTTTAGAGTTTGTGCAGCAGAACTGGACTATCCATCAGTCAAGCATCAGTAAAGTGTGTGATGTTTATGATGCTTTACTATGACCCTCAAATGAGGATCAAGAATAGCAGTAACAGCAACATCACCCATGGTAGGATCAGTCTCAGTTTTCTTCTTATCCACACGCTGCCCCACAGCACAGAAAGTTTAAGCACAGATCTTCAGCTCAAGAGGCAATACACCAGCACAGGATATATAAAGAGCAGGCCAAAGGTCTCTGGACATGTGGAGGCACCAGTGCCTCAGAAGGCTCTGGGTATTGCATCTTGTGTTCATTGACACTTTCTAAAAGATGACCCATTGCTTAACAGACCTTTGAGCATATATTGCCAAAGACTATCAAAGTTACCACTGTCCTTAGTTACTTCACTTTTGTTTCTCTAGGGATTTGCAGGAGATATTACCAAAATCTTGCAATTAACTTCCCAGTAGCAATACTATGTTTGTTACGTTCAGGACCAATGTTCACTTTGGAAAGAACAAGGCCAGGCAAAATGAGGATGTACTTGGCTTTGTGTTTCTAACCTGCTTCGATCCAGATAGTTATTTACAAAGGGCAATTAAAGAAACCCATGTTTCCTTGCAGTCTTTGTCAGTACAAAGGTTTCCACTCCATCAATAAGCAACTTGTATTCAACTACAAAATGATCATGCAGGTTTTTGCAAAATTCCCAAGATGCTGCAATGATGCTTTTGTGCTACACCAGTCAAGCCTTCCCGAGTTCTTCATGCCTTAAAGTAGTGTTATTGATTGTTCCTTGGAGATTAAAGCTACCTAATAAAGATATGGCAGATGAGACCTGTTGGAAACCCAGACAACAACATCCAGCACGTACAATCAGAACTGCCTCACCCCAATATTGCATTATTTGAGTTCATTAATACAGGATGTCTAAGCCCATAAGTGAAAAATACAAAGAATTCTTCAGTTGAGATTGTTTGTTGCCTATCACAGAGTTTAAAATTCCAGCTTAAAAAATCCATTCCCCCATGCTGGCTGACACTTTATTCACATATCTAAGTACTCTTTTAGTGAACCCAATTAACCAAATCAAAAATAAAATGAGACAGCCTCTCAGCTTAATTAAAAATTTTAAAGAAACATACACATTTAAGTAACCCAATCAACTAAATTAAAACAAAAAGAGATCCCGCCCTTAAAGGCATTGACAT
This sequence comes from Chiloscyllium plagiosum, assembly GCF_004010195.1. NCBI lineage: Eukaryota > Metazoa > Chordata > Chondrichthyes > Orectolobiformes > Hemiscylliidae > Chiloscyllium > Chiloscyllium plagiosum. The sequence continues at coordinate 57,151,955 of NC_057723.1, read as the reverse complement.
TTCATCTTATGTTTAATTAGACACATCTAGATTGATCTTTCCGAATCAATCTATTGAGAGATATTATGACACAAAACTGGAGTGAGTGAACTCAGGCCTTCTGGCTCAGAGGTAGGATCACTACCACTGCACCAGCAGAGCACACCCAATGAATACCCTGTCAATGCAGTACAATTGAAGTCAAGTGGTGACATTACTGAATTAACTGAGACATTTCTTATTCTAATTGCAGCTAACTGGGCCTTCAATTTGAAGAGCTTTACTCCACTTCCTAAAGAAGAAACTAACTTACTCCTCCTGCTTCATGTTTGGTGTCAGTCATGCCATTAATTGTGCTTTAACTTTCAATCTGACATGCAAGATTCCAACTTTGTAATCTTGAGAGGGAGTTGTAGCCTCTGCTTGCATCACAAGATAATCCCACCATCCTTCATGATGCCTTTTGTGTTGCTATCCCTGTGGTCTCTTTGAACTTTCAGTCAACCCCTTTATGTAATTATTGATGTTGTCACTTTAACCTAGAGCCCATGGGTTGGATAGAATATTGAGATAGAATCAACATTACTCTCCAAAATTGCACTACATTTCCTGACATTCCACATTTTTACTTAATTTTGCCAATCCATATTGATATTTTGCCCCTCATCTTGCATATTCAGAATGATTTTGTACTTATTTGTGGTTTTTCCTGCCCTTCCTACCATCGTGGCTTTCATTCACGCACTATCCTTTCTGGCCTAGAGTCATAGAGAGGTACAGCACGGAATCAGACCCTTTTGTCCAACTCATTCATGCTGACCAGATATCCTAAACTAGTCCAGTCCCTTTTGCCAGCACTTGGCCTATAACCCTCCAAACCCTTCCTAATCAGATACCAATCCAAATGCCTTTTAAATGTTGTAATTGTGCCAGTCTTCCTACTTCCTCTGGCAGCTCATTCCATACATGCATCACCCTCTGCGTGAAAAGTTTACCCCTTAGGTTCCTTTTAAATCTTTCCCCTCTCACCCTAAATCAATGCTCTCTAGTTCTGGACTCCCCCAACCCAAGGAAAAGAGCTTGTCTATTTACCCTCATGATTTTATAAACTTCTATAAGGTCACCCCTCAGCCTCCGATGCTCTAGGGAAAACAGCCCCAGCCTATTTAGCCTCTCCCTATAACTCAATTCCTCCAACCCTGGCAACATCCTTGTAAATCTTTTCTGAACCCTTTCAAGTTTCACAACTTGCTTCCGATAGGAGGGGGGCCAGAATTGCACACAATATTCCAAAAGTAATCTAACCAATGTCCTGTACAGCCACACCATGACCTCTCAACTCCTATACTCAATGCTCTGACCAATAAAGGAAAGCATACCAAACACCATCTTCACTAACCTATCTACCTGCAATTCCACTTTCAAGGAACTAACGAACCTGCACTCCAAGGTCTTTTTGTTCAGCATCACTCCCCAAGAACTCACCATTAAGGTATAAGTCCTGCTCTTATTTGCCTTTCCAAAATTTATCTAAATTAAACTCCATCTGCCATTTCTGGCCCATGGGCCTATCTGATCAAGATCCCATTGTACTCTGAGGTAGGCTTCTTCGTTATGCACCACACTGTCACTTTTGGTGTCATCTGCTCCTGCTAACTGTACCTCCTATTTCACACCCAAATCATTCATATAAATGACGAAAAGCAGTGGACCCAGCACCAATCCTTGTGGCACACCACTGGTCACAGGCCTCCAATCTGAAAAGCAACCCTCCACCACCATCTTCTGTCTTCTACCTTCGAGCCAGTTCTGTGTCCAAGTGGCTCATCCTCCCTGTAGTCCATGAGATCTAGTCTTGCTGACCAGTCTACCATGAGGAACCTTGTCGAATGCCTTACTGAAGTCCATATAGGTCACGTCCACTGCTCTGCCCTCATCAATCCTCTTCGTTACTTCTTCAAAAAACTCAACCAAAGTTCATGAGACATGATTCCCACACACAAACCCATGTTGACTATCTCTAATCAGTCCTTGCTGTTCCAAATATATGTAAATCCTGTCCTTCAGGATTCCCTCCAACATCTTGCCCAACACTGATGTCAGGCTCACTGGTCTATAGTTCCCTGGCTTTTTCTTACCACCTTTCTTAAATAGTGGCACCACATCAGCCAACCTTCAGTTTTCCGACACCTCACCTGTGACTATATATGCCAGCCTAGTGCCAACTTTTAGTAGTTGGTCTTTGTGATCAACTTCTTTTTCCTGATCTTCACTATCACATTGCATACTCAGTTAACCCATTATTTATCACAATCCATTATCTATAAAGATTCAGTATAAGTGTTTGCAAAGTTTTCCAGTTCCAACAATCTATTATCAATGCCAGCATTGCAAGATTATCATTTTGCCATAAACATCTATTATTTTTCCTGGGCCTCTGAACTCCTTTTTTCCCTTCCATAGCCCTGTGTTTATATTTTTTTGACAGACTGATACAATATTTTAATGTTCTCCTGATCTTTTTGGAAACTTGTGCTTTAATAAATATTTTTCTCCTTAAATGCATGTCATTCAAATGCTGTGCAAAAATTGAACTAATTGTAATCCCTTCCAAAGCTAGGGGTTGATCCCACAATTCTGAAGGCATTTTTGGATTCTTGCTATAAACTAGTTGATAACGGTTGTAACCCCAACAATCCAAAGAATGGTTTTTGCATGTACTGCCCATACTAAAGCAGTTGTCAATTTACAATTCCATTGGTCAGCTAAAATTTTGAGAGTATTTTGTAAATCATGAGGGTTTTTTTGTCAAATTCCAATACTATATGAACTTTCTGCTGCTGTATGCATTTTTACAATATTCAGATTCACATACTCTGTGAACTCCTCATTAGCAAAGTCTCCTCCACTGTCCATTCGGAATTTAGCTGGTTTTATCGACCATTACTTTTTCTTCCCTTTTCATTGTTTACTGTTGACAGACTAAATCCAGACATAATGTCTGCAAAATTTCGAAGAAAAATATTTTGTTCATCCCATGTATTCTCATCACTCACTATGGTTTCAATTAATTGTCTCACAAATGGAAAAACTACTATAGGTGATTATGGTGTTCTCCTGTCCTTTTACAAATATCACAATTTTATTGCGGTCCTCTACTGGTTTCTAGCATCCTTTAAAAGGATCTTCAACTTATGACATGACGTACATACTGCCTGTATCAGTGTACCCTTAAAATAATTTGCTTCTTTACCCTTAAATCTCAATCCCCAGAGCCATTAAACTAAAATTTTAAAAAACTGCGGATGCTGGAGATCTCAAATAAGAACAGAAATTGCTACTGAAGCTCAGCAGATTAGCAGCATCAGTTGGGAGAAAACAGAATTAATGTTTTAAATCATCTGAATTGTAACCTCTAACATTCTGCTTGGAGATTATACACTTTATCAAAGAAAAACAACTGTGTAAATTGCAAAGATTAAAACAATCAATTTGTGATGCATTATTTCAGCATTTTTTAATAGATTGGTTACATAAGAGTTCAACTATTTCACATATGAAAGATTTGCCCCAGTATCTTACATGAAATTACTATTCTCCTTCATGATTTCAATGTGTTGTCAGTGGTACTCTGTGATTTCCTATATGTTGGCCCACGTAACACATCTCACAATCAAAAGGTATTGAGTCAACACACTAAAGTAACATCTATTTAAGTTAATATCACATCATAGGCGGCATAGTGGCACAATAGTTAGCACTGCTGCATCACAGCATCAGGGATTTGAGTTTGACTCCACTCTCAGGTGATTTGTCTGTAAGGAGTTTGCACATTCTCCCTGTGTCAGCATGTGTTTCCTCTGGGTGCTCTGGTGTCTTCCCACAGTCCAAAGATGTGCAGGTTAGGTGGATTAGGCATGGGAAATGTCAGGTTATAGGGATAGTATAGGGGTGAGCAGGATGCTGTTCTGAGGGTTGCTGTGGACTCAATGGGCTGAACGGCCTGCTTCCACACTGTAGGGATTTTATTTCAGAATTACGTATGCAGTCTTGGTTATGCACTTACTGATATTGCTAATACATTGTTGTCAAATTGACTGGCTGATAATAGGCTGACTAGCAGATGATCCATCTGACTTTGTCTAATTGGCTGACAGAATGTGCAGCGCATGAGACAGAGACTGTTGTGCTACAGCATCACACGTTGTGATGTCATTTAGCTGCTTAAAATGAGATCTATGAGATCTTTTCCATTTGAAGAATAGGAAACCTGTTCCGATAAATATATACAATGATGCAGGTTGGTACATAATACTTATACAGTGAAGTAATGTATAGTGGATGTACAATATGACTGGATCTAGTCCTTATATAATTATCATAATTTTGGATGAGCAACTTCATTCTGAGGTATACTGTTTGTAATTGTGGATAGATGTGCATCATTCAATAGAAGTATCTGGTTGACATTTGGCATGATATTTTCAGTAGCAGAGTCATCATCTTGTATGACAGTAGTTGATCATGTACAACTCAGAGGTATCGTCTGCTTCACCAAAAGAGTTGACTATAGTTTATGAGAACATCATTTGACCCAGCTAACACATTCCACCAACCCATGCACCAACAAAAAAAAACACATTCTGATGCTTTGCCCAGTTCAGGTTGGGATAACTGTTTGCTTACACATTGATCATGCTTTTAAACCATTTTCTCCCTATTTTCAAAACATGAGAGCTGTTGATAAGGGTAATCCTTGTGAAATAACATATAGATTTAATGTGGCTACCCCAAAAATCTTAACAGGCAGCTTTGAATTAGATGATCATGGATTTCACAACATATCTAGACCACTAGTAAGAGAATCACGAAGAGAGGAGGTGGAGTATTGAATATCCCATTTCCTGCACATGTCATGAAAAGATACAAAATTTTATTATAAACCATTATTGAACATAATTTGTTGTAGTGCCCTGGGAAGTGAGGTTTTGGGACCCCAGAGGAGAGCATTGGGTCCTGGGGCAAGGTGTCTGCTGGTTGTAAGTGGTCTGAGGGTGGTATCATGGGTGAGGGGCTGGGAAGATACATTTGGGGTCAGTTTAATTGGGATTAGTTTAATATTTACTTGGGAATTAGACTATATATTTAATTTTGCTTATTTTCATTGAAATCAGCCAAAGTGTTCAATTTTTTGGAGACTTTCACAGAGTTCCTAGCATTGGAATTGCCCAAAGGAAAATTCAAATTCCTGTGGACTTCCTTTTGAGTATACTGAAATGGGGACTCCAAAGGGACCCACGCACAACTATTATCAATGCTGGCATAACAACTGTGAGGCCAGCAGAAAATTTGGCTCATACTTTTTCACAACTACCATTGTTGGACTCTTCCTGCGTGCTTTTGGGATTTAGATTACTTACAGTGTGGAAACAGGCCCTTCGGCCCAACAAGTCCATACTGACCCGCCAAAGCGCAACCCCACCCAGACCCACTCCCCTACATTTATCCCTTCACCTAACACTAGGGGCAATTTAGCATGGCCAATTCACCTAACCTTTCTGAATGTTAGCCCACATAAAATATGCCAGAGTTGGGTTCATATTCAATCAGATATCTGGAAATTTATTAACAAACAGCAATGACCACTAAATATGACATCTTTGATTTAAATATATAGTCTTGGCTACGTGGTCACTAATATCACTATTACATGGCGTACATGTTTATTGGCTGGCAAACAGATGAGCAGCAACAGTCTGTTCAACTAACTGCAGACTAACTGGCTGACTGAACAGACAGAGAGGGAAATGGAGACGGAGGCCTGTTATTCTAGAGCATGATGTTGTAATTTCAGCCACTTATCTTAATAAACATATGGTGCCTTCCTTACATCTGTGCAATAACAAAAAAAAAACACTGAACTTGAAATAAATGGTGCTCATGTATTCTTTAATGTTGCTTTGGTTTTTCTATTCCATTATTTTCTCAAGGACAACCATGAGTGGTCAATAAATGCTGGCCCAGCCAGCAAAGTCCATATCCCCCGAATGAATTAAAAGAAAACGATTATCACATTGCAATTTATGGTAGCTTGCTATATCCAAGATTTTTGCAGAGACTCCAGTGTAACAATTTACTATGGGCTGAATATTAAGCTTTTTGGCTGAGTCTACATTGCCTCAAGTTTTTTTGAAAGTCCAGTGAGTAGTACGTTTGAGTAATGTAAAGGTTTAATGGCTGCCACAAAACTAAGGTAAAAGCAAGGTCACATGATGATGACAAGCCAGCAATTACATTGTGTTTAATTACATTTTCTAAACAGAACAGGTTATCAATAGTGCCAAAAGCAACATTTGCTCACCAATAGCATGGTGACTGAAACCAATTTTGGTTCCATCAGAGCCACACAGATCCTAACCTCAATGCAGTATTGGTCCAAACATTGACAAAAGAGCTGAACTTCAGAGGTCTGAGTGTGTTCTGGACCAGGCCAGGCTCCCTCAAAATATTTTAAGAAGGTAGCCCAAACCCTAACTTTTATTTTTTTAAAACTTCAACAAGGGCGACTGACTGTGTGGAGTTTACATGTTCTCCCCGTGTCTGCGTGGGTTTCCTCCGGGTGCTCCGGTTTCCTCCCACAGTCCAAAGATATGCAGGTCAGGTGAATTGGCCATGCTAAATTGCCCGTAGTGTTAGGTATAGGGGTAAATGTAGGGGTATGGGTGGGTTGCGCTTCGGCGGGTCGGTGTGGACTTGTTGGGCCGAAGGGCCTGTTTCCATACTGTAATGTAATCTAATCTAATCTAATCTAAAAAGGTTGCACATTCTGGTGCAGCTTTCCAGCCTCCACTGTGCTTTCCGTTACTACTCCAACAGAATTCATTGGCTTATCCTGCTTTTATACATCCGCCTTCCCAGTGCTTTTCCTAACCCACCGACACTGTGATTTCATGTGGCCTACTTTATTGCAGTGGAAACACCAGAGCTTTTTAATTTTCTTTCCGCTTCATGGGTTTCCTTTTTGCCACGTGGTAAGTTATCCTTATGATCTTCACCAAGATCTGCCTTTCCCTTACTACGTGAGGAGTTCTTTTTCCCCCAATTTCTATCTCTCATGGATTGAAATTGATATTGGAAACCAAACTTTGATTTATGAGCCAACTCACGATCATCAGCCATTTCAGCTGTTAATCTTGCTGTATTCACTCTCTGCTCTTCCACACGAGATCTCACCACTTCAGGAAGTGAAGTTTTGAACTCCTCTAAAATAATTGTCTCTCTGAGACGTCTTATGTTTGCTCTATTTTTAATGCCATTATCCACCTATCAAAATTACTTTGATTGATCCCTTCAAATTCAATGTATGTTTAACCAGGGATCCTCCTTAGATACCTGAAATGTTGTCTGTAGGTTCCGGGCACAAGTTCATATGCACTTAAGATGGCTTTCTTCACTTCCTCATATTCCCCAGATACCTCCTCTGATGCAAATACCTCACTAGCTCCACCTACCAGCTTTGTTTGGATAAACAAAACCCAATGGTCACTGGCCACTTCATTTGTTTAGCCCATTTCTCAAGTGAGATGAAAAAGGCTTCTTTCTCGTCAAATTTAGGCAATGCTTGGATACCTTTAAACAGATCCTCACAAGGACTTTGGATACAATGGGTATACTCATCCCCACTAAGCTTACTTTCTGTCTTCACCTCCATCCTTTTAAGCCAACTTTCCTGTCTAAGTTCTGGATCAGTGGTGCTGGAAGAGCACAGCAGTTCAGGCAGCATCCAACGAGCAGCGAAATCGACGTTTCGGGCAAAAAGCCCTTCATCAGGAATAAAGGCAGTGAGCCTGAAGGTTTCCTGTCTAAGTGCCAATTTCCGATGTTCAAACTCTCTCTCTTTCTCCCTTTCTTCTCTCTCCTTTACTTTTTGCTCTGTTGAAGTAATTCTGTCCTTTTCTTTTTGTTCCGCTCGTAATTGTAATTCAAACTTTTTCATTTATTTTTCTCTTCCTTTTTCTTTTGCCTCTAACTCAAGCTGTTTCATTTTCAATTGAATTTTAGCCATTTCCAAAGATTCTGATGTCGTCCCCAGCAAATTTTAATGCTGAGCTATTGCTATAATTATCTCTCTTCACCTCACAGAAGAAGGTAACTCCAACCTCCAGCAACTTTGCCTTGTTCACCTTTTGTAAAGCCCCCAAAATCACTTTTTCCATCCCCAGAAAGCTCTTAGTGACTGAAAGAGCCACTACACCAAGCACTGCTTAAACCAACTGAATTCAACATGCAGAACAAAAGACACAATCACCTATCACACAACAACTTTGAGTCTAACAACCTTAATTCCAAATTGAAACTATAAAATAAATCCCAGATAAGCCCCCAATCTGTTATGGACCAGGCCAGACCCCCTCAAAATATTTTAAGAAGGTAGCTCAGACCCTAACTTTTATTTTTTTTAAAGGCAGATGTGAAGTGAATGGTCCAGGTATGATGCAGCTGGTCAAACTACTCGGCTTCAAGCAAAACAGAATTTATTTACACACTAAAGTTAAAACATGAACAAAAAAAAACAGAATTTAAAATAACATAACTATTTGAAAATCCAACCAACTTGAAATTGCAACTTAACGAACCTGTTCCAATTCCTGCAACATCACATAAACATACCCCCTGGCAAATTCTAAATTCAAACACAGATTCTTACAGGCAGGAGAGATTTCAGGCAGAAAGTCCAGGCATGATCTCTGTTGAAGCATGGAACCTCTTTTCACTGTGGTTGTTTCTCTGCTACCAGTAGCTTCTGACTCCCTGCTAAAACTAAACCAAATTAGAAAAAAACCTGAACTGGGAGAACTGACTACTCTCCTTTCATTGCACAACTTGGTTAAAAAAAGTAAATTAAAGGCCTCCTCTGATTGTTTACTTAGGCAGTGTCTGTTAGCCATTTCGGCACCACTGGCTTTACAGCCCCTCATGAAAAATCCAAGAACAACATAACCTTGTTAAAGCGGCAGCATCGTTGTAAGTGACTGCTTTTGGCATCAAGACAGCATTTGACCAAACTTGGCATCAAGAAGCTCTAGCAAAACTGGAATCATTGGGAATAAGGGGAATATTCTTCACTGATTGGTATCATTCCTAGCACAAAGGAAGATGGTTCTAGTTGTTGGATGTCAGTCATCTCAAAGGACACCATTGCTTTGGGTTATTTAAGGTAGTGTCCTAGGTCCAGATTTCAGCAGCTTCATCAGTAACCTTTGCTTTATTATAAGGTCAGAAATGAGGAGATGTTCACTATTGATTGCACAATGTTCAGCACCATTCAAAAATCCTCAGATACTGAAGCAATCCTCAGATACTACAGCAGATTCTGGCCAGCATTCAGATTTGGGCTGCAAAATGGTAAGTGGCATTCATATCACACAATTACCAGACTCTAACATGAGAGCATCTAGTCATCTCATCTTGACATCAAATGGCATTACCATCACTAATTTTCCCACAAGTCATTAAAATTAACCAGAAATTGGATTGGAGCATATATACTGTGACTTCAAGATCAGTCCATAGTCTAAGAATTCTGCTGCAAGAAACTGACTTCCTGGCTCCCCAATACCTGAATATTCAAAAAGTTATATTTTGAAACTTGTTAGAATATTAAGAAAGAGTCCATAACAACCAACTTCATACAGATAATAAAAAGCATTTGCAATCCTTTATGATTACAAGGAACTGAACTCTGCACCTTACTTATAAAATAGTTTTAACTTTTGCATTCTAATGTGACAGTAATCCTGACAACATCTTCCTTTTGATTTTGCAATTTTACTGGTTTAGGACATAAATTAGTCAAGCAAAATACCTGATCCTAAATCTAACATTCATTGCGTAAAACTACTACAGAACAATTTCCTCTCAACCTTTTTTTTTTCAGATTTTGACCAGCAGAAACCAATGGCATTCCCTTTCATCTTCTTGTGTAGTATTAGAGTTTAATATGTAACACAGCTGGGGAAAAAGAATGGTTGGGTGGGTGAAGTGATGAGTTATTTTGCTTGAGGGTAGAAGACAGAATGCATCTAATAATGACTGCACAGGAAGCTGTTGTACATTGTATTAAACATAATACTACTAATGTTTCATGAAAGCAGTAAATAGGCCATTGTACAGTTAATCAGAGAACAGGGTCTTCTTTTCATTTTTAAAATTTTTTTTCTGTTTCTATGAATATGTATGAAAGTAAAAACCCAGGAATACCAGCCTCAAAACAGTCAGAGTTGTGAAATAATAAATGCAACTGAATCTAAATCCAATCAAAATGTTGACAAACTAAAAATCCTACTCACATGAAACTTAATACAATCCTGTTCATTGTGTGCAGAACAACTGAAAATGAACTGCATTAAAGCAGAGTTGTTGGATAACTAATATTATAAGCATGTGTTTTGTGGCGCCAGAAGAAATTCATCAACAATCTTGATTAACAAAATCCATATGCACTTTGTTCATTTTTGTTTAATTATTTTAGTCCAAGAGTTCTGCCCTTGGTTTTCCATTGAAGATGCGATTGTGAAATTGGTCTACATAAATAGGCAAGAATGTAATTAATTATATTCCAAGTCAATTTCCATTTGGTCATAATTTGAAATAGGCACATATCATGTAAAATACTTCATTTAGTAACATTGTTATAAATATGGTAATCACAAGAATATTTGTTGCATTACAACTATTATTGATTGTAAAAAAAGTCACCATAGAGCAATCTGAAATGCAAATATACTTCACTGAGAAATACAGAATGTCATATTATTCTTAGTATAATTTCAAGGAACAATTAACATAGTCACATGTCATGCAAACAAATTCATTCTTTTTTGTGACATCGGACAAAACATACAGACAGTACAATATGTTTTCTAAGCCTGGAACCAACAATCTGTGGTGAGATTATTCACATGTCCAATTGTGCCAACTAGACTGAGCATCTAATAAACACTGGGCTCCTCTGAAATTTGGAATCACATTCTGAACCCACAAGCATATACTAGCTGCTTCACATATTATTCCTAGTTCATAGTTTGTAAGACCACATAACTAATTCCACAGTGGTGGATATATAATCATAGAATAGAATCCTTTCAGTGTGGAAACAGGCCATTCAGTCCACACAAACCCTCCAAAGAGCATCCCCCCCAACGCCTTTCTCATCCTTGAACTTCCTATGGCTAAACCACCCTTCCCTGGATACTCTGGGCAATTTAGCATGACCAATTGACCTAACCTGCACATCTTTGGGCTGTGGGAGGAAACCACAGGCACAAGGAGAATGTGCAAACGCCACACAGTAGTTGCCTGAGACTGGAATTGAATTTAGGTCTCTGGCACTGTAAGGCAGCAGTGCTAACCAGGGAGCTACCTAATTGTTAATCATTAAATTCATTAGGCATGTAAGAAAAAGATGAGCATCAAAGGTACTTCACAGAAAGAAAGTTAAAAACAGGATAGTAACTTCGTCAAAAAGAAGAAGGTACATGAAGAAAATCATTTTTTATCAGCATAAAGTAGGTAAAAAAAAAATTAACTGGAGGGTGGCCAGTGAGGAAAGTAAATTAAGATCAGAGGAAGGAAAGCATCAAACTAGAAGAAACTAAAGGCAACTTGAAAGCTTTATTAAACATTTTCTGCCTTCCCATTGCAAGGCCATGTTGAACTGGAAATACAGCAAACAATTCTTACATGAGTGCAAGACTGAAATCTGGGGGCATACATGCGCAAACCATTAAAAGTGGCAGTTCATGCTGTTTGAAATCTGGTTAAAAGGAATGCAAAATAAAAAATACATTTTTATTACCCAGTGAGTGGGTAAGATTTGGAATACACTATCTGAGAGTGTGGAGGAGGCAGAAATAAATTAGACTTTCAAAAGACAATTGTGGAAGCACCTAGATTGAGTTGAATTGTTTGTTACACAAAAATCAGCATGAACATGATTGTTTGAATGACTTCTTTCTGTGCTGAAGCTATTCTATAATTCTAGATTTCTATGATGTAAGGGCAACAGTATCCCTCTGAAATTCCTTTCAGTTGTTAAAAATGTGCATCTTCTATGTTTGTTTCATTTCTTTATTGGTTTGTTGATGGTTATTTTAAGTTTAATGCTGACTATCTTTGCTTCATTCTGTAACACCAATGGGGTAGTACGATGGTGCTGTAATAATGCCTGTGCTTGGTTCTGTAAAAATGTACCTATGCTTATGATAGAATACTGCTCCAGAGACCATGGCAACATGTAACACATCAAGAAGTCAAAATCCCAACTAACTACTGACTGTTTTACGGTTTCCATATGAATGCAGATTTTATGTGTACTTACATGAGCTTAGGACAGTGATTTGCCAGCTGCTCTGTATATGGAGTCTTCTGTAACTATTAAAACCCTCTGAGGAGCTATTCAGATATTAGCATATTCCCGGGACTCTTGGTCTCATGGCTGAAAAGCGATATACGTTATGAAGAAATAACCTTGGTGTGAACATTTTACAAACATTTAGAGCAATAGCAAAGAGGAAATTCTAATGACCGAAATGATGACCCCCCTGAGAGCCTGTTGAATTTTATATTTCAGGAGGATTCAGCATAGAGGGCTTTGTAAAATCAATCGGGCTCGTACATTAAATTTCACATGGTTAAATATAACGTGTCTTTGGAGCGATTAAACAATATTACAAATTCTATTTCCACCTACCGTAACCGCTACCTGAGCTCCTTGTGGTGACGGAAAAGCAGTGACAGTGAACGTGTTGTCCTGACTAAAATGGACCATTATTATTAAGCTAATTGTATTCATGCTGTTTCTAGGAACTTACCCTGTGGAAATTGATTTCTGCATTTCCAGCAGCATTGGAGGACTTCAAAAGTCCTCCTTTGACAGCCAAGTGTTTTGGGATGCTCCGCCAGGTGTTATGTGAATAGGGCCGCACGGTAGTTAGCACTGCTGCTTCACAGCGCCAGGGACCCGGGTTCAATTCCAGCCTCCGACGACTGTCTGTGTGGAGTTTGCACTTTCTCCCCGTCTCTGAATGAGTTTCCTCCCAAAATTCCAAGATATGCAGGTTAGGCGAATTAGCCGTGCTAAATTGCCCATAGTGTTCAGGGATCTGTGGGTTAGGTGCATTAGTCAGGGGTAAATGTAGAGGAATGGATCTGGGTGGGTTACCGTTCGGAGAGTCAGTGTAGACTTGTTGGGCCTAATGATCTGTTTCCACACTGTAGGAATTCTATGATAAAGGAGTCACATTTCTATTTGAGAAAGGGCGATTTTGGTTCTTTAAACTGTTTTGTGTTTTCTTTGTTGATGGAATGAGCTTTTGGGAGATGTAAAATAAAGGATCAACTAGTTAGATTTGATTACATTCTAAGCTTGTCATCGGGGTCAAATTTGGATTTGTACAGAAAAACACTGCAAACACTCGAGAAACGCGGTTCTTTAACTCACCATCGGGGGACATTTTAATCAAGGGTCGACAATCTGAAACGTTAGTTGGTCAGGTTCTAGATGCTGCATGGAATTTCTGGCCTTGATTCATATTTCCAGCATCTGCAGTGTTTCGTGCGGGGTTTTTTTTAACACATGGAATCCTTTCTATTCGTCAATGTAATATTTACATTCCACAAATTCCCCATACACACAAAAAAAATCCAAATCCAAAACCTTGCATATTTCCCATGATTTCACGGAACACTTTACAGCTGAATTCCTCCTGGAAAATGTAACAAGTTGTCGCAAAACTTCTTATCCTTAAAAACATGTAGTCACGTACATTTGGTGTACCTCCCATCCAGGCCACCTGAACACAGCAGGAAATCAGTAGTGAATAAATATTAATAACAAAATCGCAGTGTGAAACTTGGACCATTGTCAGTATTTTGACAACACATTTTAGCAAGAGCATTTTATTTTTAAGTTACTTTCTAGCGGGGTTATGTTCACAGAAGTGGCCCCTAGCGAAGCAGTATATAATTACTGTCTCAACAAAAACTGCGCCTCAAGATTAATAAAAGACAGCAGACCAGCTAAGTACAGAGTCTAAGTGTAACTTGTGTAAATCATTGCCGGGGACCATTAGTCTTGCGGTCATGTCCAAAAGAACCCTCTGAAAGACTTTTTTTGTTTCAAAGCCCTTAAATCAAGGTGACTGGAACAGGAATAATCTAGAAAGTATGTATTCGACGTGTCAGGCGATAAATTTATTAAGTGCTATATTCCAGAGTAGAATTTCCATTCGTATCATTATAAGTGTCATGCCAAGGAATGCAAAAAAATTGAACATTTGCCATTTAGTTTGGGCTTTATGTCGAAAATGGGCACATGCGTCCCAATAACTTGTGTGTTTACGTGTGCGACATGATAACAGAATCACTGGTTTTATTCTGTGTGGTTTGGATAGGGCCATTCATCTTCCCTCCCATCACTGACAGTGACTGGCAGAAACATTAACTGAATGTTGACAGATTTGAATTCTTTGGTATAAACGTCTCCAAAGGCCAAAGGTTACATTGGCGAAATGAATTATTGATAAATATCAACATGAAATATCTAAATCTGTTGGTCTGTGATAATGAAAGACACCATAACCCGCTCTGGTGTGTGTCTTGAGTGTGAACTTTTTAATTAATTCTTTGAATGTAAGGAACTTCGCGCTAAAAATAAAACGTAGAGGTTTAAAAATGCGATTATGAAAGGCATAAAAAAAAGGATTTGCACTTGTATAGCGCCACAACAAGACATCTCAATCCTGTCTCCAACCAGTGCGGGATAGGTGACCGGTTGCTCGCTGAAGTTCCCCCAAACAGCAATGTAATATTAAATATTCGCCGGGTCACCTGCTCTTCTTCTAATTACTGCAATGAGATTTTTTTTAACTCCACTTGAGAGAGCAACTGGTAGCTGGATATAATATCTCACTGGGAAAAAAAGCATTTCAAGGAGTGCAACACTTCATCAGAAATGTACCGTGCCAGCCTTGATTTTTGCGCTTGTGTCTGTGCTGGAATTTAAAACGGCAGGATAATGGAAATGTGACTCTCTTCAGCAAAAAAAAAGTAAATACCATGTCAATTTTATTATTTTTTAAATTTTAAATTAATAGACTTTGACAGCCGAAGAATTAAAGAGATAAAAGATAAAAGATGGTGTTCGGAGGATGCTGTTCAGGTATGATTTTGAAAGGCAGGCATATTCGAGGAACTAAATAGCCTTTTTTTCTTGAGTCTATGCATCTGTGAGAGTGAGCAGCTAAATCGGATTGTGACGCCATGGATTGAGAGTAAAGAGTTCACAGGCCAGTTTGATTGTGAACAGTTCACAGATTGTGATCCTGTGGATTGAGAATGAACAATTTACAGGCACGTTTGAATGTAATCTTGTGGATTGAGATAGACAGTTCACAGGCGGTTCTGATTGGTTAAGACGCTGCTGTTTGGTTTTTCGTCACAAACGCTCCATTGTGATGTTGCTTGGTTGCCAGGGTAGCATCCGAGCTGAGCCGAGCTGAGCCGAGCTGCGCGATTGGTCGTTGCTGAGGGTGTGTCAGTTGCTCCGGAGTGGGGTGGCGCTCGGATTGACTGCAGTGGAAGTGAAACTCCAGTTTAATGATGCACATGGAAACTAGTCCTGTTCGGAGAGAGCTTCCACTAGACTTGAAATACACTCCGAGCCGCTGAAAATAAACCTTGCGCAGCTCCACCGCAGTTACAACAATACCAAGCTATTGGATATAGCAAGACTGTACTCCCTGTTCCAAATCTATGCCGCTGCATATCTATCATATTTTTTAAAAAAGCGTTTTCTAGACGGGAGTCTTTTCATTGATTTTGGATAAAAAGCAATATAACATGGTATATAACGTAACATCAGAATCACAATCCCAACAGCTCATTCAAATTCGTAAAGATCACTTAGAAATCCGAAGCATTTTGAGAAATACCCAGCAAGCAGAAATTTCAATTTTTAACTTAGGTTTTTCATGAGCTTGATCGGTGGCATTTAAATGTCGGTTGAAACGTAACAGATGTCAAGTCAAATAATGTGGGTCAGTATTAGGTATTTTCTGAATTAATCTTCGCTACTATCAATGCTCTGCGTCCGAACTTTCAGAATTCACTGATCAGCTTACTTTGATGACAAGGCTTTATTTGATGAACAACTCAATTAGAAGCAATGCATCTGGTGGATGGAATATCTTTCTGCAACAACTTACATAAAATATGCAAGTTTAATGACATGATAAAAACATTCAGGTCCAAAAATTTGTTGAAACGTAAACAGTTGTCTACACCTGTTAGTTGCTTTATAATGTAGGGAGTTGGAAAATTCAGATGACAATGGATTATTCACAACAGGATCATTAACAGACATTCTGCAGACTGCATGGACATGTACCACCACCTTTAATAACATCTGCTGGACACATGTTGACCACTACCTGACAAAAGAAAAATCGCTTAGTAAAATAACGGTCAGCTACTGTTTATCAAAAGCATATTGTTCATGTCCAAAGCTAACTACGTACTTGTTTAGGTCTAGAATCAAAAACATTCGTGCTGGGTATGGTATCAGAAATATTTAATCAATTCCACATAAATCCGGAACTATTCGTGGCAAATTGGTTCACACCAAGCGTTATGCAGTGATAAAATGTACATTATTTTATATGTTAAAGGGGGCTTGCATCCAGACTGAAATGTATACAAATGTTTCCTTCATCCCAGCCACATGGTCAGCATTGCAGATCTCTGAAGAATCCTTTCTGTCTGTTCTCTGAATGGAACAGCTGTTGATGGATGAATGATGTAACTCCTGCCAGGAATTACTAGTGCCTCTCGCGTCTCTATGGTTTCGGCCTGGCGGCATTTACTACAAAGTACAGAACAAATGGGGTGGGACAGGATGCTGCCTTTTAGCACAGGCTTCATTGCACAAGAGCCTGTCGCGTATTTCGATGTGCATCTCCCTTTTAATTGATCTTGGCCAGCTTCGCTTATTACATTTACAGTATACGAGTTTAAATTGCATCCAAAAATTCCAGGTATATGTCCACATTATATATTATGTAGTGTATAAGTCTTCACTTTCTCCACGCATTCAACTCAATACAACTGCCAAAAAGTGTATGAACAGTTAATGAGACGAACAAATTCAGAGAGAACACATACAATGCCAGGATTCTGCATTCATGCGGTGGGACTTGCCAGTCAGTCGCGGATACAGCGAACTTCTGCGCATATTGCTGCGATGCAGCATTGTTTTAATTGCACAAAGGTTGCATCTTGGCGCGTCCCTCTCTCCGGCATTATGTGAAGTGCAGTGTGGGAGACTGTCCGGACTTTCAGCTGTCTCACGCCGAGTTAAAACGGCCACAAAGCAGAGAGGGCCTGAGAAGATTTCATGTTGATTTAAAATTATGTCTGTGCGTGTGTGTGAATGGGGGGAGGGGTTGGTCAGTGTGGGCATAAAATACATGGCCTTCAAAGGTGGGGGGAGAAAAGCCAATTTGCACTCAAAAAGAAATTCAACACTCGCTTGACAAGGAAACGGGAGAAACTGCAGAGGGGTTGGGAAAAGGCTGGGCAGTGGGACGAACTGAATAATTAAAAGGGCTGACACGGGCAGAATGGGCCGAAACACCTCCCCCTGCGATGTATGCCAAACTGTGATAAAACGGCTCCTGAAAACAAATCAGCTTTAAGAAGTAACGTTTTCTGTTTGAAATCAAGAGGACACGGGGGGAGGGGGGCGTTAGGCAGAGACCATCTCAGGATTCACAGCAGAGAGGCTTCTTCCTGCTACAAGCAAGCGAGAACCCGAGTGAAACATCCGAACACGTGCCCCTGTTGTAATGTTTCAAACGTGTGTGGAAAGTTGAGAGCAGCAGCAGCAGCCCGTCGGCTCTGCACAGCAAGGTCCCAGGCTGGAATCCGGGAGTCTCGGCCATGCGCCTCCCATCCTGATTTGTCAAACTTCGGCATGGTTTCTGGGCGCCTGATTGGACCGAGCCAATGACAACACCTGCTTCTTGCCTTCATTGAAGTGACAGAAGCGCCAGGGGCTCCGGTCCGGGTATATTTAGAGAGAGTCAGCCCCTGTCTCAGGATTCCTGGTCAGGCCCCCGTGCGCTCACTCAGCAGCTCTCCTCCTCCTCCTGTCGGTGTGTGTCTGAGTGTGTGTGAGTGAGAGAGTGTGTGAGAGTGTGTGCGCCTCCTGGCACCCAGACAGCGCGGCGATGGACACTGTCATGTTAGCCCATCTTCTCACAGCCCTGCTCACTCTCGCACCGCCTGAGCTCGCCCTGGGGACGGACGAGGCTGACTTGCCGGAAAACCACCACGAACGGGACAAATTGGCCAACCAGCAGAAAGCTCGCCTCTCGTTACAGAACACAGGTATGTAAGAGCTCTCGGCGGCCAGCGTGCAGTTTGATTCCGCCTCTGCTGTGAGTTAACAACGAGGCTTACCCACTGCGAAAAAAAGGGGGCAAAAACTGTGCAATGAGAGAGGCAATCGTGAGATTAAAGCTGGAGCCCACCTCAAATTTGCCTGCACTTTTTGATGTTTATGCAGTTCGCTCTGTCCACGAGCGGAACTGATAGGCTGGAGGCTTTTTGATCAATACGGTTTGAATTGAGAAGTAATGAAGAAAATATTGTTGGGAAGGCATGTCAGTAACCGCCTTGATACGAAAAATAAACCCTACCAGTTTAGAATAGCGCGGGATCAATTATTTAACCCCCCCGCCCCCTCCGCTTCTAAAGTACAGTATTTGGAGACTGTTGTGCTTGATCAGTTCCGAGAGATCATTGTCCCATGGTCGGATCGCATTGTATCACATTGGGAAGACTTCGTGTCGACAGCCACGCACACCTCGTTAGCATATTAACCCCTGGAGTACCTTGCAGGGAAGCGATTGAGGTGGGCGGTGACTTGCAATGTCTCCCCTTGGGGATGAAGGAAGAAATAGCATCAATACCAAGGCCCCGGGAAAGTAAAACAGACAGACGCACGCCTTTTGACTGAACCCCAGCTTTCGAAGATCAAGTGTGAGGAAACTGAGCGCGATTCCGAAAAGCCAATTGGGGGCGACCGTGTGTCAGCGAGAGGGGCAGAGTAGTAGGGGCAGCTACTGAGGCTGCTACATTTCCAGCTGATCTCTCCTCAGTAAAGGAACAAAAAGCGGCAGAGTTGTAACAATTCCCATGGCTGCAGGATGCGGAAACAGACAGGGTTTCACAAACAGCAGTATTTGTGTTTTTTAGAAGCCGTAGATTTGCAGGATAAATCATGATCAAAGCACATTCCCGAAACTTTCCATCCGCTAACAATGAGGAGGCAGATATCCAGGTCACCCACGCGGCGGCTTGGGTTTATATCCGAGATACTCTGCACCTGAACCTACAAAATTCCTATCATTATTGGTTGGGGCTGGGGTTTAAATAGAAGGCTGCACTTGCATTGGTTTAGAACCTTTTATTCCGATTTCGGATGACCCCCAAAGCGTGTTCAGAGTCATAAAGTAGCCTGGAAGTGTAGTCTCGCTTGAGTTGCTCGGTTTACGTGGTTGGTCTCCTTTTGCGTCTGTTTTCAGCTGAGATACAACACTGCCTGGTGAACACCGGCGACGTTGGCTGTGGAGTTTTTGAATGTTTTGAAAATAATTCCTGCGAAATCCATGGACCACATGACATATGCTTGGCCTTCTTGCACAACGCTGGCAAGTTCGATGCCCAGGTAATAAATCAGAGAGAGCAAGCCAGAGCAGTTTAACATAACCTGCCATTCCCGTCCCACAAAGCACTTTAAATTGATACCACTGTAGTTTCACCACCATAGCCAGTGGTAGTCTTAAAAACTGTCCCAGTTTGTAAAAAAATGCTTTTTCAAGATACCAATCTCCCAACATGAGCTTATATATATATTTAAATTGAATGCAACTTTCTTTCACAGTCTTTTTACAATTCTCATTCTTGTAATCTGCCCAGGGTAAATCTTTTATTAAAGATACTCTGAAGTGTATGGCTCATGGATTGAGAATAAAATTCAGCTGCATTAGTCGGAAGTGCTCCACTATCCAGGAGATGGTGTCTCAGCTGCAGCAAGAGTGCTACCTCAAACATGACCTCTGTTCCACCGCCAAGGAGAACATTAATGTGGTTGTGGAGATGATTCACATTCGGCATCTGCTTTCAAAAGGGTAAGTAATAAAAGGGGTTGCCTATGATTTGCTTACTTTGTAACAAACAGTATAAATTGCATCATGGTATACAACCCTGTGTAAATGTTTATGGTCAAAATAGTACTATTTTGTGTATTCTGCTCAAGGACTGCACTGATAAGACAAACATGGTGCTTTAAAAGGTCACAGGAAATAAGTTTAACTCATGGTTAGTGTATGAGTGTAGTTTTTAACATTAAGCCCACATTAATAAATTTAGATTAATTTTTATACTTGCATATATTTTATGAGTTTTATTTTAGAAAAGAGTAAAACTTACACATTCCAGTTTTGGGATAAAATTAGCTGTATTTAAATGACTAGTTACCATAAGAAGATAATAGCAGGGAGATTGTGTTGATGAAAGCTACTAATGCATGAATAATCTTTAAAAATGATATAAAAGGTGTTTCTGCCATATATTGTTGTCACTGAAAATTGTTTTATTTTATTTTCCCCATTGAATTATTGAAACAGGAAGTTCAAAAATGCCCTAAAATTAATATCTGCTTTATTCTATTTTATATTTGAGTTTGTAAGGAATAAAACTCAAAGTATCTTAAACTTTTGGGGTAGAGAAATTCTAATTATGTCCTTGAAAGATTTGGTGTCATATTATTTATACTTCAACCTTTGCAGATTAAAACATCTGCAGTATTTAGCACATTGGATATTTTGTTTAACTTCATTCCATAAGAAAGAACTGCAAACTTTTGGTCTCAACTGTCAATAGACATTTAGATAAAAGTAACTATTTTGCAGTTCTGTTCATGAAGGTAGATATTTAAGATTGTGATGTCAATTCTTTTGAGTGAAATAATGTGTGAAATGTTATAATCTTTGAAAATAGCTTTGTGAAATTTAGTTAACTTTTTTAAAATTAAATTTCACATTGAAATTGGCATGTGCAATACTGTGAGATACATATCACAAATGGATATAAAGCCCAGTTAATGCTGAATCATCTGGACACCATTTTGTATCCCAACATTATAATAATGCAAATTCATGAGGGTTACAACTCTCTCTCAATTCCAATGATCTTAAATGGAAAATATATGCTTTTGTGAGTATGATCAGAGGGAACTCAGTTGTTATTTTTAATTTGAGAAATTTGGGAAACTATCAGTGTTTTCAGCCACTTATTTGGAATATTGTAGAAAATGAATAAAAGAGATCAGACAAAACAAGAAGAATATATTAGATAAAACTTGAGCTATAGGCTAACTCTCCATATTTTAGGTTTGTATGTTTCAACACTATACTAGGTGCCAAGCCAGTTGACCTTGCAGAACTTTCCTTTTGAAAATTTGGAAATTGGTTCAGAGTTTAGGAGATGATCTAAAATGAGTGACATTGAAATAACACCCAAATTCACCATTTGACAGGCTTCATTGGAAAAAAGAATAAGGTCTGGTGTGTAATGAGTGCCTGAGTTGCTATTGCCTGTTGTAGACAATTGCCCAAAATTGAAAATAAAGATCGAAGACAGAAAGGTTGAAGAGCTGTGAAGCTCAAATTTGAGACCTAAGGAAAGAATGAAATGTGCTTGGAAACTGAGCAGTAAATTTGCACTTCAACGTGGGGGAGTTGGGAAGGAGAGAAACTATAATACATTGTCCGCAATAGAGAAAACAGAAAGAATGCTGACTGAACAGAGAGAGAGAGAGAAGTAAAGTGCACTTAGTGAAGAGTTTGGAGGTCAAAAGGAGAAAGAAAATTATTTTCAAAGTGAAAGAAATGTAAGATTTCTAAAATGAGACTAAAGAAGAAACAGAGAGAAAGATATATTAAAGAAGAAATAAGTAACAAATCAATGGAGAAAATGATTGTTTTTTCAAAAGCCAATTATCGCAGATGTTGGAGGTATGAAATAAGAACAAGCAAATGCTTGAAATACTCACCAGGTCTGGCAATATCAATGGAAAGAGAAAAACCATTGTTCCTGATTGCTGCCAGACCACTGAGTATTTCCAGCATTTTGTTCTTTTCTAATAATTGCTGATTAGACTTTATGGAGCAAATTGACTGTGAATGGGGAGAGAAGTCCAAAAAATGATTTTAAAAAATATTGTTTTAGATTTCTCTGCTGAGGGCTTAGAGAAGATGAAGATATTTGAACTGTGATCTATTCATTGAAGTGTTAGAAAATTTAAAGGTTGTGTGCATTATAGATATGATCTGTTGATGTTTTAAAATAGAGTAGAATTATGAACAAAGAATGGATAGAATTGACTGATTGTAGGAGTCATTCAACCATTGAATTGAGAAAGGATTATGCTAACTTTTGCATTCAAACATCCATCAAAATTAACACTTGAGTTAAATGTCTATGATGGATCGCATGGGATAAAAATTAATATAATGATTCTATTGGACAAATGCATTTGAATAAAATTCATCCAATGTTCCTTTCAACCTAGGTGTTAATCAAGTTAATTACATTTTCTTATTAATTCATGACATAAGGATTTTACTTACCATCTTTTGAAGATATGGTGAGGGCTGCCGCCTTGGATACTACTGATGGCTTGCTTGCTCATTTCAGAGGGCACTTAAGAGTCAACCACATTGCTAGGATCTTGATTAGGCCAGACCAGGCAAGGACATTCTTTAACTAACATGAGTGAATCAGGTACATTTTTTTCAAGAACGCAGTCATTTTTTAAAACAATTCAAGCTTTTAATTAATTAACTAGCCACTGAGATGGGATTGAACTCATGTCTGCAGATCATTAGACTCTCTCCAATCTCTGGATTACTGATCCCATAACTTCATGAATATGCTGCTGTAGCCCTCAAATATTGTTTATACCTAAACACCACATTACACTGAGCTATCACCATTATGAAAATATTGAATACACACTTTTATTAATTATTCATGGGATATGGATACTGGCTAAGTCACCATTTATTGCCCATTCCTAATTGCCAGAGGGCAGTTAAGTCAACCAAATTACTATGGGTGGAGTCTCATGTAGGCTAGACCAGGATGGCGGTTTCCTTTCCTAAATAACTAGATGGGTTTTTCCAACAATTGACAGTAGCTTCACGGTCATCATTAAACTCTTAATTCCATGGTGACTTGTCTGCTGGTTAGATGGTGCCCCTTAAGTTTTCTTTTAATACAAATTCCATTCCATGTCAGGATTCAAACCAAGGTCTCCAGAGTATTATTTGGATTTCTGGATTAATAGTCCAGTGATAGTTTCATGGGCCCATTGCCTCCTTGGATTTGTAAATCCAAGAGAAAGAGTTTCGAATGTAGATTATAATACGTATATATTTAGATATACAAATATGCTGAGTTGTGCTTGTTTACAGTCAATGGATCGAAATTAGTGGATTTAACAACTGAAGTACAACTGAAAGAATGTTTGTGTTGAATTTTATTGAAGCAAGAATATTCTCAAACACTACAGTTAAAATAATACTAAAGTCACTGTCTTCCAATATTACATTTAAATTTAGGGATGAGCATGTTAAATGGTGAATAATTTGCCATCCCCACCATTTGAGATACTTTCCCAGTTGCCTGCCAATCAGCTCATTACACCCTATCACAGCCTTAAACACCAATGTCCTCCTAGGTCGCCAGAAATTGCCAGCAGCGCAGAGGCTGGCAGCTTCTGGATCCTAATGTCTGCCCATTGAGGTAAACTGTAGAGGGAAACTAGCAGTGAGATAGGAAGTGATTTTTATCTTCTTGTCGTCGGATTGGGCTAGCAAGGTGAAGGATGGTCAAGGCAAATGTTGCCCTCACCAATTCATATTCTCTGCCCCAATTTGGGGCAATTGGACCACTCCAACACTCAGCCATAGGCAAGTGACCATGATTTCCTCATTGGTTAACTATGTATATGCCTTACCCATCGAAAAGGCAGATGGATGGTGAAGTGGTTATTAATTGATTACCTAAGGGCCTTAATTCCTGGTGAGTAGCATACATCTCCAATGGACATTCTTACTTAGAGCTTAATTGGTGCAGTGAAGAGAAGTGGTTTTTCACTGGGACAAACTTGCACCATTATTTTCACGTCTTCCCATCTCACGTGCCACTTTCAAGGAGAAAACTTCAGTCCTAATTATAATAAATAAGTTGAATCTTCTAAAAGGTCTCCAATTCCTCAACAGTGAACAGCTAATATATTTTCAATTAAGGATATACTCATTTATCATTGTGCTTACTTTTCAAAAAGGTCATACTTGGAGTTTATAAAAGCTCTGTTCCATTGTCATGAGGTCGTTATGGAAGCTGTAAAGAAAAGTGTGCGATCACGATTTGGACAGAACCTTGCGTTTCTAAGGCAGATTTTGCAAGAGGATTCGTGCTCTTCTCACAAGCAGGCTGATCAAGTCACCCCGACAACAGCAGCTCCTGACAAAAAGCAAGAGGAGAATCGTAAGGGGCACAAGAGTAGCACAGAAGTAAATTATGTTGAGGTTGACAGGGAGAATGCTAGGAACCCTAAAGGAGAAAAGGACAGAAGTGGAAGAGTTCACCCGAATGCACGTGCCCGAGGTACTGGTCAGGCTTCAAGGCGAATAACTGAGGAACGTACTCATATGAGCGATGCCATTGAGTTATCTGATATCAGAAGGTGAAAGGTCATTAGTCTTGAGGACTTTCCATGCAGCCATTTCCTTATATGGACATTCCAATCCACATAGCCTAAAATGGGATTTGTGTTACATGCAAAATATTCTGGGAATTATAGTTCACCTCTGCAGTCAGCGTCAGTTAAACTTAAACTTAAAAAAAACCTACAACTCCTAGAAGGCAGTCCAACATATATCCCATAATCACTGTACTTGAAACTAAACATTTATATCAATTATCTCACTCAACAAGTCACCTCAACAAGCATGAAAATTTCCTTTTTAATTTAAAAACAAAATGAGAACATCTTTATTTCAGGACAAAAATCTTTATTATTAGATATATCTTGGGTAATTTTGTACAGGGCAAAGCTTTTGTGAAGGTCTACATGTTCGTCTACTGATTACATTTATTCTATATTGTAAATATTTAACATTACTATTTATTATAGTTTCTGTATCACCAATATACCTGTTGGATAAGGTAAATTAAACTATTTCATTTTCCATGTTGTACATATTCATATCACTAGTGAGTTTTCTTATGCAACATACTGTAATTTTATATCATTCTATAATTTTATTGGTAGTTGTTAATTCTTTATTTATTAAACACCTTAATCTATTAAACACCTTATTCAAGCCTAACAAAAATTACATTTTTATTGGTAGTTTTAAGTAGAATATCATTAAATCATTTTGTTAACTGCTAACATGTTGTTATCTGGTAATTATTTAGTGAAGTTTTCCTTTCTGTTTTAGGCCTCTCTTGGCAAAGTCATATCAATGAATAGTAAATTAGAAAAAAAATAAAATATATATTGTGTAGCATTCAATGAATTATTTCTTCTCTTTAAACATTCTTTATGTGTATAAATGCACTCATCAACTTTTTTTCAAATTATACATTGCAAAATTATCTTTTGTTTTTGACAAAGGCCCTCCAATCACAATTTCTTTTGTTAATTTTTGTCTATAATTTTATTTAGTTAGTATACCCTACTTAAGGTATGCTTTCTATTTTCCAAAATCTGACATTTAATTTCAGTTTTGTTCCTTCTGTCCTATCACAAATTGTTGGATAAAGATAAACTATTTGATCTCGACATTCAACTGTGGTTATGTGCAACAATTGGTCCATAATGTACAGGGTATGTTTATCTATGAAGATTAAAAATAAATAAACTATTCAATAACACCAGGATAAAATAGTCTTTAAAATTTGTGTCTTTACTTGCAATGGTAAGGGCCATAGTAAGACACTGATATAACAGTGGAAAATGTTATTTCATACTCAGATGATCAAGACAATAGGTTTTGCTGAACTGATCACATATGCAAAACTTTACTTGCATTGTACATCCAGATATAAACTTAATAATTTTAACTTGCTCAATTACAAAGCTAAAATCCACATTATCAGTTGTTAATATCCATGGATATAAGTCTCTGAAGTAAATAATTAAACCTGTTTCTAAGCATTTGCAGTACTGTGCAAATATTTCCAGAAAGTTCTGCAATGTAATTCCATTCATATTGCCCATGTTTAGTTATTGTAAAAGCTGCCCTAAACCCACTCTTTGTTTGTTTCATTTTTTTAACAGTAGCCTTTTGATGTACAATGCAAATTATAGACCAATCAAGCACATTCATTTAAAAGCTTACTAAATAATTAAGAGCTAATATTCCATTAGAAGTGACTAATTTTCCTTTAAAAAATGTTAGACATGCCTGTGCCCTTAACAAATAAAGTCCTTAAAATGGGAGCAACTTGATCGTCTCTCACTGGATTAGAGCAAAGAATGTTACTGTACAGTTCCAGTTCAGTGCCTTTTAACACACTCTTAAATGTCGTACAATATAATCCTTATTAGCTCCATCATTTGATGTTGCAGGGATTAATTTATTGTATCTCGTTCTCAGGCTGTCATTCATGGCTATGTTTTGTTTCATTTGGAAGGTTTTCTGCATGCCGTGGTGCTTTGCAGCTGATGGTAACTATTTAGTGAAGTATATCATCTTTGAACAAATATTGTAAAAAGGAAACAACAAATCCAAAATTGCATTGAAAATACTTCTGAATTCTGACTAGGCTGTAAGTACTTAAAAAGGAATAGTGATACCACAGTCACTTGATCATATAATTCACAATATTTCATGAAACTGAATGCTGCACTATTGCATTTAAATGGAGTATCCTAATAAATTGACAATTCTAGATTTCTTCAATTGCCTTAGATTTCAGAAACAAATTAAAGTTTATGTACTTTTTGAAAATGGGTGGAATCTTCCAAGGCCCCTGAATGCTGCCCGCTGTGGCAAGAAGTTTGGAAGAATGATATGAAAGTCAAATGAGGCGTTCTTGAAATTGGGAGCAACAAGTCGTGTTGCTTGAGGTGAGATTCTTGCTAATGTATGGCAAGTTGCCTATTAAAGGGAATCATTACTCATTACCACTCTCATTATTACCTAATCTAACCTAATGCATCTGCACTCTCCTATTGTACCACCCACCAGACAGAAACTGGATGTCACAAATTCCTGACATGAAAATCTGAGTGGTCACATGGTGACTCCAGCTCATCACTTGCTCCTTCAGACTTCATCCAGTCATTCAGCAATTCAGGCCACTCAGGGGTTAGGTTCTCTTCCTTGTCAGGATGAGAAGCTGTATTTTGGGTGTGGAACTCCCGCCTTCGCTCTTTCTGCTTTATTGTGAGCTGTTTTCTTATGGCATGAGAGAGAAGAAGAATATCCTGACAGTGGAATCCCAACGTCATTGGCAAGGAACAGAATCGAGCTAGCAGCATATGAGAGGGTAGGTAATTAGTGAGATGACGTTCAAACAAAAGCACAAGAAACACACCACACTTCATGAAAAGAGGTCCTCACTGAAATCTGGCAAAAATGACACTGCCAAAATATAGTATAAAGTGAGGACTGCAGATTCTGGAGATCAGAGCCGAAAGTGTGGTGCTGGAAAAGCACAGCAGGTCAGGCAGCATCCAAGGAGGAGGGGAATCGATGTTTTGGGCAAAAATCCTTCGTTAGCAATGATTCCTGATGAAGGACTTATGCTCAAAACATCGATTCTCCTCCTCCTCGGATGCTGCCTGACCTGCTGTGCTTTTCCAGCACCACACTCTCAGCTTTGCCGATATATGACCTGATTCAGCCTAATATACCTGTTTTACAAAATTAGAATAATCCTGTTTTAAAGGCCAATTCAGACAAGTAGTATATTTTATAGAACATTGAACTTACAAAGAGATAACTTTTAATTCTTAGACCATTAACATATCCAAGGAAATGCCTTCAGCTCAATACTAACAATCAAACTGACAATCAAACATCAGAAGGTTTAACACTGAAACCAAATGAAGGAAATTAATAAATATAAGTAATTATATACATAGTTGTGGTTCTGTTCGCCAAGCTGGGAATTTGTGTTACAGATGTTTTGTGCCCTGTCTAGGTGACATCCTCAGTGCTTGGGAGCCTCCTGTGAAGCGCTTCTGTGATCTTTCCTCCGGCATTTATAGTGGTTTGAATCTGCCGCTTCCGGTTGTCAGTTCCAGCTGTCCGCTGCAGTGG
>NC_057723.1:57086418-57121490 GCF_004010195.1 Chiloscyllium plagiosum | reverse complement strand
TTATGTGTTTGTCTTTTCCTTGTTATCAGGGGTACGATACTTTGTCTCACTGTTGGTTGTGTCTCTTCTGTCAGTCCATTGTTTCTGAGTGTGCATTCTAGTGCTGCTAGGAAGTCTACTGTCTTGGCGTCCCTGTGGTTGTAGTTGAGTCCCTTGGCTAGTATTGTTCCTTCCATGTCTGTGAGCTGTCTGTGGAAGAGGTTTCTAACCCAGGTATGTGTTGTGGTGTTCTTTCTGTTAGTTTGGACATTTTTTCTTTTAGTGCCGTTTTTTTGCGGTGTGTGGTCCTGTTCTGTCCAATGGTGACAGCCTGTTCTATTCCTGATTGGTGGTTTTTGAAATTAATGATTTTTGGTGCGCAATTTCTTGTCTGTATTTGTGTAGTCTATTGTGTGCGTCTGTAATCATTACCTGGATCATCCTGAATCCATTCTGTCTGGCTGCGTCTCTGGCTTGTGGGTTGTTGACTAGTGGTCTGTATCTGATTCGATCCTTTCGGCATTCGTGCAGGAACCGGAGTTGTTCGTATGTGGTGCTTAGGCGGTTGGCACAGGATTCCCATTTCCTGGCTTGTCTTAGCGTCTCTCGCCAGTAGGTGTTCAAAATTTGTGCGAAGATTTGTAGCTTTGGTGCTCGTTTTTGTGGTTCTGTTCGCCAAGCTGGGAATTTGTGTTGCAGACGTTTCATCCCCTGTCTAGGTGACATCCTCAGTGCTTGGGAGCCTCCTGTGAAGCGCTTCTGTGATCTTTCCTCCGGCATTTATAGTGGTTTGAATCTGCCGCTTCCGGTTGTCCACTGATTCAATCAACAAGCGCATCGACCTGGACCCAATATATCGGCCACTGCAGCGGACAGCTGGAACTGACAACCGGAAGCGGCAGATTCAAACCACTATAAATGCTGGAGGAAAGATCACAGAAGTGCTTCACAGGAGGCTCCCAAGCACTGAGGATGTCACCTAGACAGGGCACAAAACGTCTGCAATACAAATTCCCAGCTCGGCGAACAGAACCACAACAACGAGCACCCGAGCTACAAATCTTCGCACAAACTTTGAATTATATACATAAAATAATGCCTTTAAAATAATTTCACTGCTTACCCTATACTTTTTCATAAATTACTGTTCTCTATTTTGTTTAAGCAAACAAACAATGAACGAAAACCTGTTTAAAAAAAGGCACATTAAAGTGCATGATTAATTTTTGTAGCTCTTGAAAACAGGCCATTTTACACCAAGATTTATTCTTCAGCTTTTGTCCCAACCAAGAGGAAAATGAGAAAGAGAAAACAGAGTTTTGCAGCATTTTCAATCAAAATGAAGGGTAAAGCTTATCAGTTTAGCTCATTGCTCTTTAAGGAGCCTTTCTGTGTGCAAATTGGCTGATCCGATTCCTTACTTTCTCACCGTGACTACATTTCAAAGAATTGAATTGGTTTTGAAGAGCAATAGGACATCCTGGGGCTCATGAAAAGCAGTAATTTTAAAGTACATGCAGTTATGTCAGTGAAAAGTTATTCATTTGAGGATAGTGAGTTTGCCTTTTTTATTGAAATGCAATTTCCTGTGAGAGGGGAAACAGCTTTCATGTGGGAATTTAAGGCTTTAGTCTGAGTTTTATTTATAAATAATTAAGTTGAGTTTTCTTTTGTTAAATGCTAATGATTCAATTTACTGAGTCCAGATGCTTATTTTGATGATAAAAATTTAGTTTTAGTTAAAGAAAAATGTTACATCAGGGAGAACTAGCAGATTTAATGTTTGTTAGTTATTCTTATTCCACTAATTAATGCAAGCTGTAATCAAAGCAGCTCATTGTAATACGTTTATACCTCTAAAGGGGACTGAAGAAAATAAACTTATGTTTGTTAAAGGCAAATAAAATAGATCCAACCTCTGAAAATAGTGATCGTCCCATTCCAAGTATCTAAATCCAGTTAATGTGAAACCATTACAAGGTCACACAAACTCAGGAAGGGAGAGAAGATTATTTAAGCTTTTGATGTAGTTACATGCCAATGGTATCTAGTTGGATTGCACCACTTTTACACACATATTGATTTACAAATTCCAGCATTGTTATAAAAGGAACTGCTACGTGCGTAACTACAATACACTATTAAACTGTTACCAGTTTTAAACTATTAATGAGATCCAGTGGCTACATTAGTAGCTCGAGTATCTTCATTTATTTCCAGTTGCCCCCTCTTGCCAACCTTAGTTCAAGCCGTAAAAAAACTTCTCATTTAAACTTCAACTATCATTCGATATAATAATGTTTAATTTTATTCGAGCATTAAATTGTAAGACAGTAGACAATTTATTTTGTAATTGATTGTAAACTTTACTCAAACTTGAGGCACAAGATTATGGGATAAAGTCACATTTTGAGATTTGTGGTTCCTAAGTAGATAGTCCAATATTGAGAGAGGACTACATTGTTGGAGCTAACAACATTATATTTGGATAAAAGATTAAACCCAAGATCCTAGCCTGACCCTCAGAAAGGCATGAAAGGCCCAAGATACATTTTTAAAAAGGCAATTTGTGGCGGCAATCATAGCCATGATGTAGAGGTGCTGTTGTTGGTCTGGGATGGACAAAGTCAGAAGTCACACAACACCAGGTTATAGTCCAACAGATTTATTTGAAATCACAAGCTTTTGGAGCATTGCTCCTTTTTCAGGTAAAGTGTAAAAGACTTCACCTGTCAAAGGAGCAGAGCTCCAAAAGCTTGTGATTTCAAATAAAACTGTTGGACGAAAACCCGGTATCGTATGACTTCACACTTTATTTTTAAAAAGGTGGGGAGTTTATCCAATGATCCAATCAATACTTAACTCTGGCAGGAGTGTTCTTAATTTTGTTTATTGATAAGTGACTTTACCTTGACTGTATAAATTTCACAGGCTTATTGAATTAAATGAACCATGTGTATAAGTAATCGCCAAAGCAGGAAATTCGCCAAAATAGTTATGAACAAGTAAGTTGCTTATAAGACAATGGTATTCAGAAGTGCATTACAGATTTATAATGGATAACAGATATATTACAGATTTATAATTGCAGAAGTATAATTTATACAGATTTATCTCTGTATCATGGCTATGTAGCTGCCAGACAAAATTCTGATTGAAACAAAATGTCACAAGAATTGTTTTTATAGATGAAGAGACAAAACTGTGCCTGTGCAGTTACCCTCAGAATGCAAGATAAATCAGGAGCTGAGCTGCAATTCAGTTTTTAGGTTCACAAAACTTCAGGGCTTAAACCTCACTAGTTAATTCTGATATATTCAAGGTCAAATTTCCTCCCAATGAATACCATGTGAAAGGCATATAACACAGACTTTTCTCGTAACCTGTGATGTAAATTTACATGCTATTTTCAAATCCTATTGCACATTCTTAAATCTTACCAATGAAAAAGGACTTATATTAATTAATTGCTTTTCATGACTTCAGAATGCCCTAGAGTCAAAAAAGTGCTCCTGAAAAGTAGCTGCTGATAATGTAGGAAATGAGGTACCCAATTTGCATACAACAAGGTCCCACAAACAGCAGTGTAATACTGACAAGATTATCTGTGTTGGAGATTGAGGGACAAACAGTGATCAGGACTCTACTGATTTTGATAGTACAATGAGATATTTTCGAACTGTATCTGGAGAGGCCAGATTGGATCTTTGTTTAATAACTGACCAGAGAGATGGCACTCCTGATAGTAAAGCATTCACTCAGTGTTGCATTTAAGTGGCAGGGACTAGCTAGGATGTAAGGAAATACTACATAGGCTTCAACAAGGATATATTCCTCCAAAGTACAAACACTGAAATCAACTGTGGTTAACAAAATTAGTTAAAGATTGCATTTAATCATAAGTGGTTCATAACAATGTCTAAAAAAGTGGTAAGTGGGGGATTTAGAGAAATTCAGAACACAGCTAAGAAGGAGCTAAAGCTGTTTAAAGAAGGAAAAGCGTATATTACTACAAACTAGCAATAGACATGGAGCCATCTGTAAAGCTTTCTTTAGGTTTATGTAAAAGAAAACATTAGCTAGGATAAATGTGGGCTCATTACATTTGGACTGCAATTGCTGTAATGAGGTGAGGAGTGGGAAGATGGAAACTAATGAGGTCAATGTTGGTTTGCAGAGTCGAAAAGTGTGGCACTGGAAAAACACAGGAGATCAGGCAATATCCGAGGAATAGGAGAGTCGATGTTTCGGGCATAAACCCTTCATCAGGACTGTGGAGGGGGAAGGGGACTGAGAGATAAATTGGGGGTGGGACTGGGGGAAGGTAGGTGGGATGGTGATAGGTGGATGCAAGTGAGAGGTGATTGTGATAGGTCGGTTGGGAGGGTAGGGCAGATAGGTGGGAAGGAAGATGACAGGTAGGACAGGTCAAGAGGTTGATTCTGCGATGAGGTGAGGAGTGGGAAGATGGAAACTAATGAGGTCAATGTTGTTGCTGTGTGGCTGTAGAGTCAAAAGAAGAGATGTTCTTCCTCCAGTCCTCGGTTGGTTTGTTTTGGTGGTGGAGGAGAGCCAGGACTTGCATGTGCTCGGGGGAGTGTGAGGAGGAGTTGAAGTGTTTGGCCACAGAACAGTGGGGTTGGTTGGTGCGTGTGGGCCAGAGATGTTCCATGAACCACTCCACAAGTTGGCGCTCAGTCTCCCCGATGTAGAGCAGACCACATCAAGAGCAATGGATCAGTAAATGAGGTGGGTGGATGTGCAGAAAACTTTCTGTTGGATTTAAGATGATGCTTTAGGGCTTTGCTCGGAGGTGAGGGGGAGGTGTGGGCACAGAATTTGCATCTTGTGCGGAGGCAGGGGAAGGTGCCAGGAAAATGAGGGGTGACCTTATTGTAGTGGATAAAATTATGAGGGGCGTAGATAAGATGAATGCATATAGTCTTTTTCCCAGGGATGGGGAATTGAAAACCAGAGGGCATGAGTTGAAGGTGAGAAGGGAAATTTACAAAAAGGACCTGAGAGGCAACTTCGTTACGCAAAGAATGGTGCATATATGGAATGGGCTGCCAGAGAATGTAACATTCTCAGGCAACATTTAAAACACATCTGGATAGGTTCATGGATGGGAAGGGTTTACAGGGATATACTTCAAATGCAGGCAATTGGAACTAGCTGAGTGGCCACCATGGTCATAACCAGTTTGAGCAATGGGCCTATTTCCATGCTGTATGACTCTGTGTTGGAGGAGAAGGCTTATGGGGCTAAATAGCCTACTCCTGCCCTATTGTTCCTACCTTTAAGCTATAACTGACACCTAATCAAAATGCATTCACAAAACCATCAAATGGTCCAATTTGTCTCTAGTTTGAGTTTATTAAAGGTTACTTGTGATCTGTTTGAGAAGGCTACTCTCAGAATAAATTTAGAAGATGAGTTGAAATTCTTCCTCCTTAAGAGTCAGAAGGTAGCCATTGCATGCTTTCACGAAGAAAACATTTGATCTTCAGGAAGAACAGTGAACAATATGTTCTCAAAGAATGAATCACTGTTTGCTTTGTAGAAAATATGGAAAAAACAAAACATATGACATTTATGCATCACTTCTGCAAGAAATCATCTGCCAAAAAAATTAACTTTTTTCCTGACTTGTTAACTCAGACAGTAACACTTTAAGACTGTTATTTTAACAAGAAAATGTAAAGTTGTGACCAATATTTCACATTGTAGGGAAAATTGGTTACTTCATAACTTGGGCAGAATGACCCCTTAATTATTCTTCCAAAGACAAAAGTGTGAGCAACAGTGAAAGAAGCCTCAAAATAATTTAATAGTTGCAACCATAATCCAAATATTTATATTACACTTCTGCTAACCATGAAGTTCTGATGGTAATATTATAAAATGCTATAATGCATTATTTTCCTCTGCTGTGCAAAGTTATGGAACACTCAACTCTGAACATAAACGTGACCATGAAAGCTATTGCTTGCCATGAGTACTCAACTAGACCATTAATGTTCTCCAGGATAAGGAGTCTATTATCCATATCTGGTCTCATTTACACATAACTTGCATCCTTGTTACATGGTCCACTTACAATGACCTATTAGGTGGCCTAACAAGCAACTTTTTCTCACAAAAAAGGCTGTCTATATCTTCTGAATGCAACTTGGGATAAGCCAAAGATACAACCTTGGTTGTTCATTTGCATCCCAGGTGAGTATGACATTTAATTTTGATCAAATGTAGGAATGCTTGTTCACCTCACGATCACAACTCCCACAACTTCCTACCTGCACTTTCAAATGACGCAAGGCTGAATGTTCCTAAAACTTGGCTAAGAGTCATCTTCAGGGAGTTTCATGCAGGGTTTCTTTCCAAAATCCCTGGTGATGTCTCCTAATTTTCTAATCAGTCTGTTTAAAGATGTTATGGTACAACTCTGGAGCTTTTGCTATTTGGGTGAGCATGGAAGACAGCACAGCTCGAGCTCAGAGAATGAGTTGCAGGACTCCATCTATTATTCCAGATACCCCACCCTTCCCAACCTTCATGTTCCTTTCTGCACTGCCAACTTTATCAGTTTTGAGCCTCCTCAAAATGTTTTTACTTAAATCTTCATCTCCCGCTTTATCCCCTGAATTTCAGGCATGATATATAATGCCAATATAGTCTCACCGATCAAAACTAAAGTGGTGATGATTGTCTAGGACCTCCCTCACCCTAAAGTACCCCCATGCATCCCCATGTTCTTTCTTTTGCTGCCATATATTTTGAGTTGCCCCATCACCACCACAAATGTCCCTTTTGCATCACAGAATGCTGTGTCAAATCCCATACTTGACGTCCTCAACTTCCTCACCACAGGAGTGTCTTCTGAAAACTCCCTTTGCATTTCAATGAACAGACCCTCAGGATTGATTGTGGCCCATCCTCCTGAGGGACATCACTTTTTCAGAGGCAATTGGAGTGGGAGGAGCGACAGTGAGGGCCAGAGGCCCGATGGGAAGGTAAACTTTAAGTATAAAAACTTATCTCGTGTATAGGCAGAGCGCACCTTGAGCAGGAGCGGACACGGGACTGCTGGTTAATTGAGGCTTTATATTTGGGCAGTTGCTTTACCCAAAACACTACTCGTGTCTCTCATCCATCACCCTCCTCTAACCAAAGAAAAGGTTCTATGCACCGGATTGGTAAAGAGACTAGTTTTTTTTTAGTTTTCAGTAGTCTCGTTGGGAATTTAGAATAGTGGGAATGGAGGATATTTGGGCAGTTGCTTTACCCAAAACACTACTCGTGTCTCTCATCCATCACCCTCCTCTAACCAAAGAAAAGGTTCTATGCACCGAATTGGTAAAGAGACTAGTTTTTTTTTAGTTTTCAGTAGTCTCGTTGGGAATTTAGAATAGAGGGAATGGAGGTTAGGGCAGTTGAATGTTCCTCCTGCAGAATGTAGGAGGTAAGGGTCACCACCAGTGTACCCTGCTGACTTCACCTGCAGGAAATGCACCCAACTCCAGCTCCTCAAAAACCGCGTTAGAGAACTGGAGATGGAGTTGGATGAACTTCGTATCATTCAGGAGGCCGAGGAGGTTATTGAGAGGATTTATAGGAAAGTAGTCACACCCAAGGTAGATGGGTTACCATCAGGGGATGGAAAGGGAACCGGCAAGCAGTGCAGGGATCTTCTGTGGCCATTCCCCTCAACAACAAGTATACCGTTTTGGATACTGTTGAGGGGTCAACTTACCAGGGGTAAGCAATAGGGTACAGGTCTCTGACACTGACTCTGTCCCTATTGCTCAGAAGGGAAGGGGGAAGAGGAGCAGAGCATTAATCATTAGAGACGCCATAGTTAAGGGGACAGATAGGAGTTCTTGTGGGAATGAGGGAGCATTATGGTTGGTGTGTTGCCTCCCAAGTTCAAGGGTTTATGATGTCTCTGATCATGTTTTCGGGATCCTTGACGGGGAGGGGGAGCAGTCCCAAGTCATGGTCCACATAGGCACCAATGACATAGGCAGGAAGAGAGATGGGGATTTAAGGCAGAAATTCAGAGCAGTAGGGCAGAAGCTTAAAGCTAGAACAAACAGAATTGTTATCTCTGGTTTGTTGCCCATGCCATGTGCTAGCCAGAACAGGAACAGGGAGAGAGAGGAGTTCAACATGTGGGTATAGGGATGGTGCAGGAGGGAGGGTTTTGGATTCCTGGATAATTCGGGCTCTTTCTGGGGTAGGTAGGATCTCTACAAACAGAATGGACTTCATCTGAACCAGAGGGTACCAATATCTTGGGGGGCGGGGTGGGCGTGGGGTAGGGGGAGATTTGCTAATGCTCTTCAGGTGGGTTTCAACTAATTCAGCAGAGTTCTGAACCTAGATTGTAGTTCCAGTATACAGGAGGTTGAGAGTATTGTGGTCAGAAATAAGGTTTCAAGTTCGCAAGAGGGCACCAGCAAACAAGAAGGTGGTTTGAAGTGTTTCTACTTCAACGCCAGGAACATCTGGAATAAGGTGGATGAACTTGCAGCTTAGGTTGGTACCTGGGATTTCGTTGTGGCTATTTCAGAGACATGGGTAGAGCAGAGACAGGAATGGTTATTGCAGGTTCCGGGATTTAGATGCTTCAATAAGAACAGAGAAGATGGTAAAACAGGGTGTGGTTTGGCATTATTAGTCAAGGACAGTAATACAGTTGCAGAAAGGATGTTTGAGGACTCGTCTGCTGAGGTAGAATTGGCTGAGGTTACAAACAGGAAAGGAGAGGTCACTGTGTTGGGAGTTTTCTATCGGCCTCTGAATAGTTCCAGAGATGTAGAGGTAAGGATAGCAAAGATAATTCTCGATAGGAGCAAGAGTGACAGTCCCAAGTTATGGGACTTTAACTTTCCAAATATTGACAAGGAATACTATAGTGCAAGTTACTTAGATGGGTCAGTTTTTGTCCAATGTGTGCAGGAGGGTTTCCTCACGTAGTATGTAGACAGGCCAACAAGGGGTGAGGCCACATTAGATTTGGTACTGGGTAATGAAACCGGCCAGGTTTTAGATTTGGAGATAGGTGAGCACTTTGATGATAGTAACCACAATTCAGTTATGTTTACTTTAGCAATGGAAAGGGATAGGTATGTACCACAGGCCAAGCGTTTTGCTGGGGGAAAAGCAATTACGATGTGATTAGGGAAGATTTCGGATGCATAGGATGGGGAAGGAAACTGCAGGGGATGAGCACAAATGAAATGTGGAGCTTATTCAAAGAACAGCTCCTGCGTGTCCTTGATAAATATGTACTTGTCAGGCAGGGAGGAAGTTATCGAGTTTGGGAGCCATGGTTTAAAGGAAGCTGAATCTCTTGTCAAGAGGAGGAAGAAGGCTTATGTTAGGAATGAGATGTTAGGGTGCTTGAGAGTTAGAAAATTAACCAGGAAAGACCTAAAGAGAGAGCTAAGAAGAGCTAGGATGGGAAATGAGAAGTCATTGGAGGATAGGGTCAAAGAAAATCCTAAGGCTTTCTATAGGTATATCAGGAATAAAAGAATGACGAGAGTAAGATTAGGGCCAATCAAGGATAGTCATGGGAAGTTGTGCATGGAGTCAGAGGAGATAGGGGAAACGCTAAATGAATATTTTTTGTCAGTATTCACACTAGAAAAAGACAATGTTGACAAGGAGAATACCGAGATACAGGCTACTAGACTAGATGGGATTGAGCTTCACAAGGAGGAGGAGTTAGCAATTCTGGAAAGTGTGAAAATAGATAAGTCCCTTGGGCCAAATGGAATTTATCCTCAAATTCTCTGGGAAACCAGGGAGGAGATTGCCAAGCTTTTGGCTTTGATCTTTATGTCGTCATTGTCTACAGGAATAGTGCCAGAAGACTGGAGGATAGCAAATGTTGCTCCCTTGCTCAAGAAGGGGAGTAGAGACAACCCTGGTAATTATAGACGAGTGAGCCTTACTTCCGTTGTGGGTAAAATGTTGAAAAAGGTTATAAGAAATAGGATTTATAATCATCGAGAGAAGAATAAGTTGATTAAGGATAGTCAACAAGGTTTTGTGAAGGGTAGGTTATGCATCACAAACCTTATTGAGTTCTTTGAGATGGTGACCAAACAGGTGGATGAGGGTAAAGCAGTTGATGTGGTGCATTTGGATTTCAGTAAGGCATTTGATAAAGTTCCCCACGTAACTATTGCACAAAATACGGAAGCATGAGATTGAGAGTGATTTAGCAGTTTGGATCAGAAATTGGTTAACTAAAAGAAGACAGAGATTGGTGGTTGGTGGGAAAAGTTTATCCTGGAGTTTACTTACTAGTGTTGTACTGCAAGGATCTGTTTTGGGTCCACTGCTGTTTGTCATTTTTACAAATGACCTGGATGAGAGCGTAGAAGGATGGCTTAGTAAGTTTGCGGATGACACTAAGGTCAGTAGAGTTGTGGATAGTGCCGAAGGATGTTGTAGGTTACAGAGGGACATAGAGAAGCTGCAGAGCTGGGCTAAGAGGTGGCAAATGGAGTTTAATGCAGAAAAGTGTGAGGTGATTCACTTTGGAAGGAGCAACAAGTATAAAGAGTACTGGGCTAATGGTAAGATTCTTGGTAGTGTAGATGAGCAGAGAGATCCCTGAAAGTTACCACAAGGATTGTTAAGAAGTCACACGGTGTGTTAGCTTTTATCGGTAGAGGGATTGAGTTTCGGGCCATGAGGCCATGCTACAGCTGTACAAAATCTGGTGCGGCCACACTTGGGAGCTTGCATACAGTTCTGGTCACCCCATTATAGGAAAAATGTGGAAGCTTTGGAAAGGGTTCAAAGGAGATTTACTAGGATGTTGCTTGGTATGGAGGGAAGGTCTTGTGAGGAAAGGCTGAGGGACTTGAGGCTGTTTTTGTTAGAGAGAAGAAGGTGGAGAGGTGACTTAATTAACACATATAAGATAATCAGAGGGTTAGATAGGGTGGACAGTGAGAGCCTTTTTCCTTGGATGGTGATAGGTAGCACAAGGGGACATAGCTTTAAATTGAGGGGTGATAGAGATAAGACAGATGTCAGAGGTAGTTTATTTACTCAGAGAGTAGTAGGGGCATGGAATGCATTGCCTGCAACAGTAGTAGACTCGTCAATTTTAAGGACATTTAAATAGTCATTGGATAGATATATGGCTGAAAATGGAATAGTGTAAGTTAGATGGGCTTCAGATTGATTTCACAGGTCGGTGCAACATCGAGGGCCAAAGGGCCTGTACTGCACTGTAATGTTCTATGTTCTATGTTCTATGATTTGGTAGACAGCCTTAAATGATGACTGATCAGTTTCCTGACTGATCTTTCTGCAACTCCCCAAAGATTTACTGCTCATCCCTTGGATTGGATTCAACTTGCAGAAATTACCATGACCATTCCTCAGATGGAAACAAAACAAATAATCATACTTTGATCACACCAATTAGGCAAGTGACCCTGTAAAATTGCCTGGACTGAGATCAGATATTTCCCTGACTGACTCTTGACTGGAGAACGACTACACCACTTAGACTTTCAGACATGGCCATTTGATTGGAGTAAATGCAATGTGTTTGCTGTTTAAACTGCTGGCACATTTTTAGATAATGCATTGATGGGCCATGTTGCTTGATTTTCCATCTGCACTAAAAGCAATGCAAGACAGAGAAACTGTCAGCCTGTAAGTTCTGATTGAAGTAACAATGTGCAAAAAGCAAGACAGTGTTGCTGTGAGCATTAAATAACTGCAAATTGAGTGATCCCAAGAAAGCAAGCTAAGATTCCTGAGATCTAGCCTGTTCCAATGCATGAGATGAGTGCTTTTCATCGCACAATGTGGCCTGGCAACAACATTGTGCCAGTGAGCTCCAAGCGGGTCGGTGTGGACTTGTTGGGCCGAAGGGCCTGTTTCCACACTGTAATGTAATCTAATCTAATCTAATCTTTTCATCGCACAATGTGGCCTGGCAACAACATTGTGCCAGTGAGCTCCAAAGTGCAGTTTTGAAATACTAACCTGTATTATAAATTAATCTGTGATATACAAAAATGATGCTGGGAGGCTGCTGTTTTGCCAATACCTGCCACTGACCATGGATGTACCCTGAGAAGTTAAAAAATGCTGACCAAGATGTGGGTCCATGGAAGATGTCAGTGAGATGCAGCTGCCAGATATGTTATTCATGTCAGGAAATGTTGCCAATAGAATTCAACTTTGAATGTCTCAATGTCTCAATACAATTTTAAAATTCTTGATATTCACATCGTACAGTCCTTTTTAGGCGTAGAGCCAGAGAAAGTCTATACAATTCCAGCCCCTCAATGTAATATGACTGAAGTATCTTAGACCTAGATCTTCGCCAATTGTCCCAAGCTTTAA
This sequence comes from Chiloscyllium plagiosum, assembly GCF_004010195.1. NCBI lineage: Eukaryota > Metazoa > Chordata > Chondrichthyes > Orectolobiformes > Hemiscylliidae > Chiloscyllium > Chiloscyllium plagiosum. The sequence goes on along the minus strand of NC_057723.1, from coordinate 57,109,124 downwards.
TATTCCCTTCAAAAAATAGTGCTTGACCATGGATTGTCAGTCTGCTATGGTCAGTCAAGAACAACTCCTAGCACTGAAAGGCCAGCAAGATTCAGGCAGATCAAAAAAGAGTTTGTCAGAGTTGATGACTCCCTCAGCCACAGTTAATGTTGACTCTGACTTCCCGTATCTGCAGTCCTTGGTGTGTGTTCCTATGAACAGTTCTTAGAACACGGACTCCTGAATCACTGAACCTTGTCAAAAACCCCTGTATCTCTCTTTAGACTTTCATTACAACGGCACTTTCTATAAGTAAGTGAACAATGGTCATTTTTCCTACTGCAGCCATCTTGTGGGAAATATGCAGAAGGTGGAACAATATGACAACCGTTGACGCAGTGGCATTTAGGGAAAATTTAATAGGAAGGATGGTTCTTTCCTAACCAAATAAAATATTGACGCTCATTCAAAAGTTTTAACAATTAAACTTTCCCAAATGACTTTCACAAGCTGTTGGGGAACCACCTGTCAGAATCTATGCCTCAGTCTCTCGGACCTTACATGCTGACCACTATTTGATGGATTTGTGATCAAAGGTGTTTTTCTGCATGAACATTTCCTGGTGCTTCAGCAATATGACCAAATCTACACTTTACAACACTAGGGACGGTGAGAATCTCAGAACATGGTGACATTTGGTATTTCTAAGGGCTCATGCACAACTTGGTATAATTGTGCCCAAAGTTGATAAGCAGGATAAGAACTGGCTACATTTCATTCCACACTCACACCCCTTCCACCTCATCCCTTTTACAATGTTATAAGTCTAATACCTCACTGTCTGGCAATGTAGCTTTATACTCTTCAGTGGTAAACTTCCAGAAGTTGAAACAGTGGCTTGGAGTTTGGGGCCTACCCAGAGGATCTAGAAGGCCAGAAGGGGCAACTTAATTAGCCAGGAGGAAAAATTCCTCTTTCCTGATTACAGGTCAAAGTTTTTGTATTAAATTCTCAGAACCTTTCATGCAGGCTATCATGTTTGGAAATAGTAAGGACTGCAGATGCTGGAAGTCAGAGTCAACAAAGTGTGGAGCTGGAAAGACACAGTAGGTCAGGTACCATCGGAGAAGCAGGAAAGTCAATATAGCAGAGGAAAAGGTGGAAGAGGGACTGTTCCACATATCTTACAAAAAAGCAGGCATAGCTCAGAGCTATGTGACTGCCCGTAGCCATCCCTTTGGTTGGTAGGAAGTAGGAGCAGTCAAACGAGAAATTGTTGAGGGTGAGGACCATTTCCACTTAGTGAGTGGAGGGCAACTAGTTAGACCTGCAGGAGAGTAAGAAACAGACAGCTTTTAGGGGATACATGTCAGAGGGACTGAATGTCCATCATGAAGATGAATATTGGGGGCCAGGGAATTGAAGTCTTGGAGAAGATGGTAAGCATGGGTTGTATCCTGAACGTAGGTGAGAAGTTTCTGGTCCAAAGGGGAGTGGACTGAGTCAAGATAAGAAGAGGTGAGTTCAGTGGGGCAGGAGCAGGCAGAGATAATGAGTCGACCGGGGCAGTCAGGCTTATGGATTTTGAGCAGGAGATAGAAAGGGGTAGTGGTGGTTTAGGGAGCTATCAAGTTGGAAGCTGAGGATGGGAGATCTCCTGAGGTAATAAGGTTGTTGATGGTCTGTTGATGGTGGTTTAGTGATGAGAGTTGGAGCCATGATTGAGGGGATGGTAGGTGAAGGTGTCAGAGTTGTCATCTGGCCTCAGCAATGTAGAGATCAGTCTGCCAGACTACCATTGTGACCCTGCTCCCCCGTCAGCTGGTTTGATGGTGAGGTTGGGTTTCGAACAGAGGCCTGTGCATTCGGATGGGGGGAGTTGTACTGAGTGGGAGAAAAAGAGTGGTTCAGGTGATTGATGTCACAATGGCTGTTGGAGATGAAGAGGTCGAGCGAGGGTAGGAGGCTGGAGGGTTGGAGTCAAGGAGGATGAAGTTTGTTGGAGGCAGGAAAAGTGGTCTTCAGAGGGTGGGTTGGATCCACATTCAAAGAAGTAGGCACAGGAGTGGAGGTGACGGAAAAAGAGCTTCACATTGTGGTATGTACAAAATTCATTGAGGTGTGGGTGTACGGGAATGAATGTGAGTCCTTTGCTGAGGACTGACCATTTGTCCGTAGTGAGGGGAAAGTCTGGGGAGATGATGAATACAATACCTGGTAGAGCTTGGGGCTGGGTCTGAATGTTAAACTGGAGTGGGGAGTGGGGTGGAGACTGCTTCTGGAGTGGCTATGTGTATGGAAATGGTCACGTGGGCAGTTGCGTCAATGGTTGTCATATTGTCGGATACCTGTCTTTATCTATTACAATGTAACAAATACTCAGTACTCTGTTTGTATCATTTTCACAGGCATAATTTTATTAGCTAAAAATTGTAAATAAGTATGTTCACTATATCAATGACTACTGGCAAGGTAGAATGCTTCTGTCCAGCTCCAGTGAGTAATCCATTATATGACTCCTTCAGAAACAAGTTGCTGCCTTGCAAATGCACTGCCAGTGTCAAAGTTGAAGACTCCATTTTCAGCAGCTCATGTGAAGGCAGATTTGTTGACTGTCAGACTTATAGAATATGATTTTACAGTGTTAGTGATGAAGACTGATAAGCTCCACTAATCGGCCTAGTCTAGGTGGCCATACTGACTCATTAAAACAAACCTGACCAGACAGACAAGTCTGCTTTAAACTAAAAGGGGCATCAATAAAGAAGGTTCACAGGTAAGTTGACTGGATGCAAAGAAAAGCAAGGGGAAAAACTTAGAGGGTGTTGTTGTCAGGGGCAGTGGAAGTATCCTGTAGAACTGAGGCAACCACTGGAGTTGCAAGGTATGCGTCATTGGGCAGGAGGGACATGGTGGAGTGGGAGCAGGATATTAACTAGGTAAAAACAATGACTGCAGATGCTGGAAACCAGATTCTGGATTAGTGGTGCTGGAAGAGCACAGCAGTTCAGGCAGCATCTGAGGAGCAGTAAAATCGACGTTTCGGGCAAAAGCCCTTCATCAGGAATAAAGGCAGAGAGCTAATCCAGAACACAGTCACATAGAGACCAAACACTTGAGTAGAGGATAGCGGGAGAAACAAAGATTGTAGACCTAATGGGTGAGATGGAAATTGATGAATAGGTTGTTCTGGAAAGGCTGACTAGGCTGAGAATGGATCAGGCATCTGGTCAGAAAGTCCAAGGTTGCCAAAGGAAGTGGGTGAAGAGCACAGAAAAACATCATAATCTTCCGATCTTTCTGAGATAAATTGGGGAGGATTCAAGAATGGCAAATGTGACAACCTTGCTCAAGAAGGAATATAAGGAGAGTCCTAGGAAATAAAATTAGGGAAGGATAAGTTTTCAGGAAGAATAGTAATAGAGAAACATCAACAGACACTTGGAGAATTTTAAGTTGATAAAGGAGAGGTGTTTGTCCAGCCTAACTGAACTTCTTGACGAATGATCAAGGCTGATGAAGGACATACAATGACTGTCATCTATGTGGATTTTAAGAAATCATTTAACAAACTAACACATGAAAGGCTGGTTAGTAAAACTGACATTTGTGGAACAATAAAGTCAGAAACTTTATTGACTGGGGCAGTCAATGCTTTTTTGACAAATGTAATTGACTTGGGTATTGCTATGATTCCAGTGAGCACCAGGGGCGTTCTGTCCTTGTTACGGTTGGAGGGGTGGGGTCTGAGGGCAGAGGTTCGGGATTTGGACGAGATGTGTTGGAGGGTATCTTTAACCACGTGGGGAAAGGAAATTGTGGTCTCTAAAGAAGGAGGCCTTCTGGTGTGTTCTGTGGTGGAACTGGTCCTCCTGGGAGCAGATACGGCGGAGGCGGAGGAATTGGGAATACGGGATGGCAGTTTTGCAAGAGGTAGGGTGGGGAGAGGTGTAATCCAGGTAGCTGTGGGAGTCGGTGGGTTTGTAAAAAAAGTCAGTGTCAAGTCGGTCGTCATTAATGGAGATGGAGAGGTCCAGGAAGGGGAGGGAGGTGTCAGAGATGGTCCAGGTAAATTTAAGGTCAGGGTGGAATGTATTGCTGAAGTTGATGAATTGCTCAACCTCCTCGCGGGAGCACGAGGTGGCGCCAATGCAGTCATCAATGTAGCGGAGAAAGAGGTGGGGAGTTGTGCCGGTGTAATTACAGAAGATCGACTTCTATGTAGCCAGCAAAGAGACAGGCATAGCTGGGGCCCATACGTGTGCCCATGGCTACCCCTTTGGTCTGGAGGAAGTGTGAGGATTCGAAGGTTATTAACTGGTTATTGATATGTTGTGTAAGGAGGAAGAACAATGGAAGAACAATGGAACTGAATTGGGAAGTGTAAGGATGAGGCAGGGCATTGGGATCTCTATTGATATGGAATTGGGGGTAGAGCAGGAACATTGAGAAAAATAATAAAATATTCAACATTAAGAGAATAACATTGAAGAAGGACAGATGGGAAGAAAGGGGGAACAACAATATCATTCACAGTAATGGTTGGGTATAGGGAAAATTGTACTCGAAAAGGTGGAGGTGGATTTGGATAAAAGGAAGGTAGAGGTGGAATAAAATGAAAAGTGAAATTGCCCATAATCACGAGATACAGACTCAGACTTGGAGAGGGATTCCAAAAAAATTATAAAAGGGAGGTGTTAACACATGGTAAAGCTTTGCAAACACACACGCATGTGTACATGCATGTACTCTCAAAGCAGTTGAAACCAAAACTGGAAATATGCATTACACAAGCACTGTATTAAGGATTTTGTATTGGAACAAAAACTATCTTTGCACATCAAAAGTATAAAGGTTATCAGCAGCTTCGTCTCCACTATGTCCAGTCAACCATTAACCATTCACAAGAAGGGAAACCAAGGTTCATTAATGCTAATGGCTATGTTGGTGTTGGAAAGACTGAAATTGATGCACAATCAGCACCCTTGCAGAACCATTCACAGGCTCATTTTATTGAAAGTTTCAACATCATAATGAAATCATTATACTTCCTGATCTTTCAACTATGTAAGGGTAACATCACAATGGGTAATGAAGATTCACATTGTCCTATTTATCACATATGTGCAAAGCAATCTTAAGATAAAAAGCACGAGCATCTTGCATGTATCACCATCAGAAAAGGGGAGATTCAGTCGTGGATGATAGAGGTTGTATCTCTGTGGTGAAGATAGAGGTAATTCAGGTTTCACCCAAGACAGTAACAACCCAATAAGGGCAAAACATTGCTATTAACCACAAGATGCTAAAAACAAAACAAGCATCTCATTCCTAATTTTATTTCGCAGATCAGTGATTCCCCGGCAGATATTGGAAGCAATGAAGCCAGCTGTAGTCTTAGATGGATAAGGAGAAAGTGATGACTGCAGATGCTGGAGATCAGAGCTGAAAATGTGTTGCTGGAAAAGCGCAGCAGGTCAGGCAGCATCCAAGGAACAGGAGAATCGGGCATGAGCCCTTCTTCATTCCTGAAGGGCTCATGCTTTTCCAGCAACATATTTTCAGTCTTAGATGGATAAAACTAAGAAAATAAGAAAGGAGAAGGAGGAGAATAAGGGAAGGGCAACTGCAGCAGAATCAGAAATATAAGGCTCGTGGGGCCAAAATGTGGGTGAACATGAGAAGAATGAGGATACTTATTGGTGTCAGCCATTTACACAGAAAGGATGTACAGAACCTGAAGCTATTTTCATTCTGAACACAGCACCAAGACAGGAGGCAACAAGTTAAAAAAAGAGTATGGAAAACGAGGAGTAGCTTCATTCTGAAGTTAGCACCAAAGGAAGAGGCAGCAAGTTACAAAATTTAGTGAGTAAGGAGTCACATAGTGCCAGGAGAGGAAGCAGTATGGAAAACAGGGAGTAGCTTCATTCTGAAGACAGCACCAGGAGAAGAGGCAGTAAGTTAAAAAGCACGCGGTGAGCAGTGAGTGTCTTCATTCTGAAGATAGTGCCGAAAGAGGAGGCAGTAAGTTAAAAAGAGTGTATGTAGAGAGTGATAATTGACTTCATTCTGAATACAACCCAAAGGGAGGAGGCAGCAAATTTAAAGAGTGTAGTGAGGACAGAGTGACTACATTCTGAATGCAATACAGAGAGAATCTGAATGTGAAAGAAAATCTAAGACGTCACAGGAAAGCTGCAAGTTTATTGGTTGTTGAGGAGTTCTAGTTAGGGCATGAGCCTAAACAGCGTAAAACTAAAAAATGTATCATGTATAAAGAATTGGCAACTATTTAGATTTCAGTAAGGATCACTACTAACAGGGAGGTAACATTAATTCAAGTCAAATTAAAATGAATTAATAAAACAAATTGAAGGAAAATAAAGTTAACCTACGTTTTAATGTGAGTTCATATTTTTTCAAAGGGTAACAAATAATTTGCAAAAAGCAGATTGTTCCATTTCTGCTTCATTATAGATATTTACAGTTTTGAATGAAATTCTGTTTTAGTTTATCAATTCCCACTGACAGTACATTTTCCAGACCAGGATTTTGTTCAACTGAGTCCATAGCATAGTATTGTACAGCTTTTGCACAGAATTCTCTGCCATTAAAAAAAGACAATCACAACATTGAAGCATGACAGCTCATTGCCTCTGTCGAAGCAATTTTGGCAGAGGAGAACGAGTGTTTCCTAAACTGAATGAAATTGTATTGTGGATTGTACTTTGCATTCATGTGTATAATTAAATTGTAATTCACAGGAATGATCTCATTTTGAACATCAGCCATTTAGAAATGTGTCCCAATATTATAAGATAAGATTCGATGTGTGTCAATATAATTCCACTCATCACATTTGCTTTTGAATTCATAAGCTGCAAAATCCCCTGAGTAGGTACTACTGAGATAGGAATGCACAGTAATATCAGGAACATCCGAAGTACTAGGAAGAGGTGCTGGTGCAAGAGTACACAAGAAAGGCCATAGTTGGCAGATTCTGAAATGAAGCAGGCGCTCAGGCTGATATGATGTATGTTCTGCAAATGTGGGCCAAGCAGATCCAGTTTGATTGTCTGAACAGTTGAAGAGGAGTGCCAAAATACTCACCAGAAAACATCTCCAAGGTCACACTGCCTATACAGTTTCATTATTATGATGGTGAAACCTAGCAAAGAAGCATATAGATGCCAGCTCAGTGGGTAAAGGAAGAGAGAAGAGGAGGAGAAGAAAGGAAGAAAAAGATTGAGGAGCTCTTCATTTCAGAAGGGCTATCAATGAACACCTACTCAGACTCTGGTTTCGAAAGAGAATCATCCTTTGTCCATAATTGCTCCACAATTCCCACATTCTTATCCATCTGCAATATCCCACAATGTGTCCTGTTGCTCAAAATCCTGTAATTAAAATCAGCCTTTCCACAATAATTCTACTTAAAACATTTCCAAAAATATGTAAAAAGCTGATCTATTCATCTCTTTGCATCCGTACATCCCTTTAGTGCACATTTTGTGGGAGCCTTTGCCTGTCTTTATTCTCATAAACGGTGCTACCCCAATAACAACAATAAGCTGGAGACAGGCTGTAGGCTTTCACTTAAAGAGGTGATAGTATCCCAGGAGGATATTGAACAGTGCTGGGCCTTGAAGGCCAATATTTGGACTACAATATCTCAGTATTGCTGATGGTACGCTGGGCAGACTGGTTGAGAGGCAAGAACAAATCAATGGAAAAGTAGCAATGTTGGAGCACTAAATCACCCTGAAGGACAAAGTCTATGCTGCAGTGCAACATGCAGATACTGGACTCTGTACATCTCTGCTGCAATGTGCATTGGGTGGCAGAGGCTCTATCACCGCTAGATTCATGAGCAGTGTCATGGAACTGGATTTTTCAAGGCACCATGGACCTAACCATCAACACACCCTCTACTTTCAATGTTTAAAAGGTCAACAGGCAGCCACGCAACAAAGGAGCATCATGGAAATTGCAAATGCTAGAGATCTGTAATGAAGCAGACAGTGCTGGAGCAACTCAGTAGATTTGACAGCATCTGTGAAGAGAGAAACAGTGTAAACATATAAACCTGATATAACTCTTAAGCTCATAGTTCCTTGAAAGTGGAGTCACAGGTAGATAGGATAGTGAAGAAGACATTTAGTAGGCTTTCCTTTATTGATCAGAGCACTGAGTATAGGAGATGGAAAGTCATATTATGGCTGTACAGTACATTGGTCTGGCCACTTTTGGAATATTGCGTGCAATTCTGGTCTCCCTCCAATCGGAAGGATGTTGTGAAAATTGAAAAGGTTCAGAAAAGATTTACAAGAATGTTGCCAGGGTTGGAGGATTTGAGCTATCGGGAGTGGCTGAATAGGCTAGGGCTGTTTTCTCTGGAGCATCGGAGGCTGAGGTATGGCCTTATAGAGGTTTATAAAATCATGAGGGGCATGGATAGGCTAAATAGACAAGGTCTTTTACCTGGAGTGGGGAGGTCCAGACCTTGAGGGCATAGGTTTAGGGTAGAGGGGAAAGGTATAGAAGGGACCTAAGGGGTAACTTTTTCACACAGAGCATGGTGCGTGTATGGAATGAGCTGCCAGAGGAAGTGGTGGAGGCTGGTACAATTGCAACATTCAAAAAGCATCTGGATGGGTATATGTGTTATGACACAAGGTAAACTCTCCTGCTTAATTTAAAAACCAGCAACACAGAAAAGATTTATCCCATGCAGTAATCTGTGAAAATTCGATAGGCCAAGAACTATTTAAAGTAAAAATTAACAACTTCATTTCTTAAATATAACAGATAATAATTAACTAACAACTATTTACAATTCCTTCCTCTAACCTATCTTTTACTTTCCCTTCTATAATACTAGTTAATAAAACTCCCAGTTAAGATTTACAAAACAACACTTCTTATCTCAAAATCAGGCAGCTTTCAGTTTTCTGTGAATTCCTGTCTTCTTTTCTTCTTCTTGGGGAGTCTGCTTCACAGATTATTGATAAAAGATACTTATAAAGGTATCTTTTAAGAGAGCTATTTTCTGGGCAGTGTACAGATGTCATTGGCTTGGCAGTTCTCCTCTCAACTGTTCAATTTTCCCCAGTATTATATCCCCCTGCCAAAACATCAGATTGTGTCATTGGTTTTTAAGATTGTCAATATACTAAATTCAAACTGGATTGGAGTTTGATATCTTTTCGGGGTATAATTTAAACTGATTGGCCTAATTCAAATCTGTTTTGTCATTTCCAAGCAATCAGCTAATCAAGTTGTTCGACTAAATGTTACATTTTTCTTTCAGAACACTTGGTTCTGTCAGGTAGTTTTTGCTAGCTTTTAACTCTCTTAACATCTTCATAACACCTCCCACCTTAAGAAAAAATGAACCATCATAATGAAAAGATGGCTTCATTCTTTTCTACTTTTCAAGCACATTACCCTAACATACAGATAACTATTTATAAGTTTACCTTAACCTCTTCCCATATACCTGTATATATAATATTAAAAAAAGACAAATCTCATCTAAACTCTATCAGTTAAATCCACAATAATCTGTGATTATGTTCTTCCCACCCACAACATGTATGATTTTTAAATTAAATATCTGTAACATAAGACTCCAATGAAATAGTCTCATATTCTTGTCTTTATAGTGTTCTAAGAATGTAAGTGGGTTGTGATCTGTATACATAATCGTCTCCAACACATTAATCGTGACATACACATTAAAATGTTGTAAGGCCAATACCAAACTCCATAGTTCCTTTTTGATCGTAGAGTGTATCCTCTGGTGAATGTTGATCTTCTTCGAAGGGTAACCAACTGGCAGTTCAATCCCATCCTCTGGTTTGATTTGATGATGGCCTCGTCAAGCATGGCCTCCACCTCCATCTCGACCTTTCTGACTTTGAAAGGATTAAGCCGATAGGGGTGTTGTTTTATTGGAGCAATATTCCCTACTTCTTCTTCATGTACAATAGCATTAGTCTTCCCCATCTGATTTTTACATATGCCCTTATACTGCTGTAACAAATCTTTAAATCTTTGAACTGCATTCTATGCTCCTGAGACAGATAGCTTACTAACTTATCCCACTCCTCAAGGACTTCTTCATTTTGTAATCTATTTTGAGACACATCAAAATCCACATCATCTGGATTTGATTCTTCACTCTGCGGGGCAGTAACTAACATCTGTTTCTCCAGTTCTTTCTCTCTGGTATAATCTGGTTTCAACATGTTCACATAACATACTCAATACCTTTTTTTCTATCTGGCATCTTTACTAAATAGTGCATCTGACTCAGCGTTTTCCTCAATTTGATAGGGACCACTATATCTGGCTTTGAAGGGATCTCCTATCACTGGTAATAATTCTAAGATATTATCTCGTCGGGAAAATGTCCGAATCTCAGAGCTTTTATCTGCCACCTGCTTCATTCTGCACTGTGCCTTCTTTAGGTGCTGTTTAGCTAACTCATCTACTCAGTGTAGTCTCTCCCTCACCTCCGATACATAATCTAAGTGTGAGATCTCTGACTTTGGTACCGTCAATTTTTCTTTAATTAATTTCAAAGAGCCTCTCACTTCATGATCAAATATTAACTCAAAGGGAGTGAACTGAGTAGATTCATTTGGGACATCTCTAATGACAAACGATATGAATGGGATACCTTTATCCCAATCATTCAGATAATCCTGACATATGCTCTCAATATGGTCTTCAAGGTCTGATGCCATCTTTGTAAAGCTAAGTGGGGTTCAAGATGATACGCAGTCGATTTAAAATGGTATATACATAAGCTATCCATAACTTCCTTAAACAGCCCAGCAGTAAAATTTGACCCTTGGTCCGAATGAATCTCTCTGGGTAGCCCATACTGTGTGAAGAAAGCTACTAACTCCTCTACCACCTTTTTTGCTTTGATACTCCGTGATGGAATTGCCTCCAGTAATCTGGTAGACACATCCATTATGGTTAACAAATACTGGGCCCCACTTTTAGTTCTTGGGAGGGGACCTACACAATCAATTATAACCCACGTGACGGGTTCTTCAAATGGGGGAATTGGCAACAAATGTGCTGGTGTTGGTACCGCCTGTGGCTTACCTACCATTTGGCATGTATGACACATACAGCAAAAGTTGACTAAATCCTTGTGCATTCCAGGCCTAAAAAATGTTTTTGTACCTTGGCCTGGGTCTTTCGTATCCCAAGGTGACCTCCTACAGGTTGTTCATGCACTACCCCTAACACCTCCTGTCTGTATGCTACCGACAGCAAAATCTGGTGCTCTTCAACCTATTTCTCCTCTGCACTAACCTCCTGTGGTCCGCATTTCCATCTTAGGAATCTATTTTTCAGATAATAACCCTCCGGAATATTCTCTACCTCCTTTTCAGTGTACGCATCCACATATATATATCTTTTATCATCTTGTCTTGCTGTTGCAAGTCCCTTTCAGGATTAAACACTTCTGTCAGACCCTCTGTCTGTTCAGGTTTTTCCTGCACCATTACATCAAACAGGGTGTCTGCTAACTGAACCTCAACTCCTACATCTTTCTCTTTACTTTTCACTTGGTGCTGCGACTTATGGTAGTGGGATCTGGTTACCACACAGTCTGGGAAAATATCAGGATACTTCTGTATTAACTCCTCAGCTTCTGGTTTTCCATGGGCTTCTCCACAACACGGGGTGTCATTCCCACCTTGGATCCTGCTAAATCATTCCCAAGAACAAACTGGATTCCTGGAATTGACTCTCAGTCAATCACTTGCGCCCACACCTCCCCCCTCACCTCCCTCCAAGGCCCCAAAGGAAACTTCCATATCCGCCACAGATTCACCTGTACCTCCACACATATCATCTATTGCATCCTTTGCACCCGATGTGGCCTCCTCTATATTGGGGAGACGGGCCGCCTGCTTGCGGAGCGTTTCAGGGAACACCTCTGGGACACCCGGACAAGGTGAGGGTGATAGGTCAGACCCTCACCTTGACCTCTTTCCACCTATCACATTTCCGACGCCCCTCCCCCAAGTCCCTCCTCCCTATCTTTTATCTTAGCCTGCTGGACCAACTTTCCTCATTCCTGAAGAAGGGCTAATGCCCGAAACGTCGATTCTCCTGTTCCCTAGATGCTGCCTGGCCTGTTGCGCTTTTCCAGCAACACATTTCCATCTCAGTCAATCACTCCCACTGTAAATTCCCCAGTCTTGAGTTGGCATTCCAACCTGATCTTACATAGGGGAACGCTAAATTTCTGTCCATCTATTCCACAAATTGCCACACTCTTGGGTAACAGATCAGAAAGAGTGCATACTCACATATCTCTTACTATCAGTACTGGTTAGATCCTGCTTCTCTCAAAATGATAATTCCGTGTCCTTCTCCCCTTGTTCTTTCTGAGTAAACTTTATCCACAGAGGCAAATTCTTTGTAGAGATTAGGTACTAACTCCAAACCCAGCCCCTGTCTAGGCTATGCACTCTCCTGCAGCTCCTTGGCTCTTCTTGGGGTCTCCTTTACTACTTTCACTAATGTCATTGGCTTAGCTTCTTTTACCACATCTTTTCCAATAGTGCCTTTCTTTAATGACCAGCACTGTGACTTTACACATCCTTCCTTCTGGCACTGAAAACACCTTTTCCCAATGCCCTTCTGAAACTCCTCCAGCAGAATAATCTCTCTTAGAGCCTCAAATGTCCTATCTATTTTCAAGGTACACACACGGTACCTTGTGTACATCGGATTGTGTAATTGGCTTTTAAGATTGTCAACATAATAAATTCAAATTGGATTGGAGTTGGGTATTTCTTCAGTGTATAATTTAAACTGATTGGCCTAATCCAAATCTGTTTTGTCATTTCCAGGCAACCAGCTAATCAAGTTGTTTGACCAAATGTCACATTATATATTTTTTCAGAACACTTGGTTCTGTCAGGTAGTTTTTGCTAGCTTTTAAGTCTCGTAAAGGTACAGTATACCCACATCTTCATAACATATGAATAGGAAGAGTTTAGATGGATATGGGCCAAGTGCTGGCAAATGGGACTAGATTAGGTTAGGTTATCTGGTCGGTATGGATGAGTTGGACCGAAGGGTCTGTTTCTGTGACTCTATGACTCTATGACGCTATGACTCTTCTTTGGAATCCCAGAGTTCTAAAGACCAGTCATGATGGACTCAAAATGTCAGCAATTAAAAAGGTATTGGCAGTACATCTTTTACCTCAAAATGCGCAAAATCTCCAGATGATTCAGGATGTTTAGGTAAAATTGATATGACATGTTGTGTAGTTAAATGTGTCCAGAGAACACACTGACAAAAATGAACTGCTTGCACTGAATGAGATTACACGTGCATTATTAGTAATTAGACCTGACAGTTCAGTGTTCCACATAATGGTTGCAAATCATATTGGAACCATAGAAGACCTATGGTGTTCAACCTTTTCTAGTAGTTTAGATTAATATAAATATTAAAAGTTTAATTATATTTATTTTACATGTACCAAAAATTGGCACAGTTTGTTGAGCTGTTTTACACAGTTGCTTTTGTGCAGGATAACAGACGTTCTGATAAATACGTTACATATAGGTGCCTGTGAATTTCACATGAAGTGGGTGGGGAAACACATTTTTGGTTTAACAGGCAAATATTACAGTATTAAACATGTGTCCCCTGATGAAGGGTCACTGCACCTGAAACGTTGACTCTGCCGTCTGTCCATCCCTGCTGAGTTTCTCTCATAAATTCTGTTTTAGTTTCAGATTTCTAGCATTTGCAGTTCTTTGATTTAATCTCATGAAATAGGCATTTTACCTCTGTCAGCAATGTTGCAATGCTGGAGAGGCCCTTTTTATTAGGTGGTTGTAAGCCCACATCCAAGAATGAGATTTGTCCTTCACGGGGCTTTTCTAGCTATCAATTGCTGGTATTGATGCTGAACCAACATTTTTTTGAAGTAGTAACTTTTTTGAGTTCTTCTCTACTTCAAATTATTTCAGATCTGTTACTTGATTTTGATTGCTGTCACAATTTCCCAGGCACTGGATTCCATTGCTGGCATTATCTTTGGTCATGTGGTTTTATATCCACATCCAAGAGACAGGTTCAAGATACAAGTTCGAAGAAAATGCAAGGTTAAGAACTGTCTTCAGACTTAGGTTTCTTTATAACACTGCTTACTGCATGTTAAGACTAAATACTAAAGGTGATCCATGGTCCTAAAGCTTTTGCACAACCAGATCAACATTCTACACATAGGAAAAGTCAGCACATTAAGTGGACTTGGTCATCCATGAAATTTAAACTGTTTGTATCAACAATGGATGGTATTTCTACATTTGAAACTCAAACGTCCTTGGTGTGAAATCATATGAGCAATGACCAGGTTTTAAGTTAAAACCCTGCTGTGTAACTTGCAATCATAGTCATATTCAGAGATAATATGAATACATTTGCAATAAATCTTAAAGTCAAACAACTGACCCAATTGGAAATGAAACGAAAGCCTGCTTAATCCCGATATTCCTATTGTAGTCTATCAAACTCCCAGTTAATCAATAAACTCCTGTTCTCTTTCTCAGTTTAAGGAAGTTTGTTTGGATAGTGTTGTGCCGGATGTAATATTACCATGTGGCAATGACTCACGATGATGAGAGTTGGATTTTCTTTCTTAGCTTGGTTAATAATTGTTTGATTGATTCCATGTTTAAAATTTCACATCTCAATTCCAATTTTTTACAACCACCTGTCACAATTCCTCCTAACCTTGCAATCACCAAGTGCAATTAATGGTATTGCGAGCCTTAACCATCTGTTAACAGGGAAAGGAAGTTCCCTCCTTAGACAGCCATTGGTTAATCACAGACATCATCACTAGGAGTTGTAGCCATGACAAGTACTGCACGTAGGGCTTCAGCAGGGGAGGTGCACAAGACCATGGCTTGACAATTGTTTGGGAGTATCCATATGCCCATAGGTCTGAGTTTGAATGCCAAGTTGTGGGAGGGGAACCTGGGGTGGGGACTTAATGGGAGGAAGGTGCAGGGGCTGAGTGCACATTAGCACCTAATCAGGACACTGTGATGGGCTTGAGGACTCCCCACCCTTTTCCTCTGTTACATTGATGACTGCATCGGCGCCAATTCGTGCTCCCACGAGGAGGTTGAACAGTTCATCA
Organism: Chiloscyllium plagiosum; assembly: GCF_004010195.1. Taxonomy (NCBI): domain Eukaryota; kingdom Metazoa; phylum Chordata; class Chondrichthyes; order Orectolobiformes; family Hemiscylliidae; genus Chiloscyllium; species Chiloscyllium plagiosum. The sequence goes on along the minus strand of NC_057723.1, from coordinate 57,093,940 downwards.
GCTTCACCAACACATTCCACCCCAAACTTAAATTCACCTGGATGATCTCTGACACCTCTCTCCCTTTCCTGGATCTCTCCATTTCCATCAACGGTGACCGACTCAACACTGACATTTTCTACAAACCTACTGACACCCACAGCTACCTGGATCACACCTCCCTCTACCGAGCCTCCTGCAAAAATGCTATCCCTTATTCCCAATTCCTCCGCCTCCTCCACATCTGCTCCCAGGAGGACCAGTTCCACCACAGAACACACCAAATGGCCTCCATCTTTAAAGATTGCAATTTCCCCTCCCAAATTGATGATGATGCCTTCCAGCGCATCTCATCCACATCTCAGAGCGCTTCAGAGAACATCTAAGGGATACCCGCACCAACCAAACCCACCGCCCTGTGGCTGAACATGTCAACTCCGCCGAGGACATGCAGGTCCTGGGCGTCCTCCATTGCCACTCCCTTATCACCTAATACCTGGAGGAAGACCACCTCATCTTCCGCCGTGGAACCCTCCAACGTCATGGCATCAATATGGATTTCACCAGTTTCTTCATTTCCTCTCCCCCCACCTTACCCCAGTTCCAATCTTCCAGCTCAGCACCGTCCTCTTGACCTGTCCCACCTGTCCATCTTCCTTCCCATCTATCTGCTCCACCGTCCCCTCCAATCTATCACCATTACCCCACCTCCATCCACCTATTGCACTCTCAACTAACTTCCCACTAGCCCCAAGCCCCTCCCATTTATCTCTCCACCCCCGAGGCTCCCAGCTTCATTTCTGATGAAGGGCTTTCACCTGAATCGTCGATTTTCCTGCTTCTCTGATGATGCCTGACCTGCTATGCTTTTCCACCACCACACTCCTGACCTTGAGGACATGCCTGCCTATCACCAGTCCCCACACAAGGAAACTTGCTGGTTAGCTGCCTTGTCATTAGTTAAGTCCTGGCTTTCTAAGAAAGAGAATTGAGGAACTTCAAAACCTCTCCCTCACCAAAGTGTTGCTTTTCTTGGACTTAACTAAAGCCATTCAAGAAACTCAGTGCCCTCTTTTCTCCTTTTTGTGCCATTAGTGTATCTATACAATGAATTCCTGAGGGGGAGAGCAGCAGTTTCCTTGCTATGAATGCAGCTCCCCTTTCAGAGGAGTATTCTAGCTGTACACACTGACCCATGTTGAACAATCAGCCAAGCACATTCTCAGGTAAACTCTATAACCATTCAAATGAGGACACAGCCCTTCAGTTTGCATGCTGGGTGTTGCAATAAGACCAGACACAAGGAACTGACTCTTTTTTGGCCTACTTTGAATTGCACCTAGTTTTCTGAAGAGTTTGTTTCTGTGAGGCCTATTGAGTTTTCTTGCCTTACATTTTTTTGTAAATATATTTATTAACAAATTTTTTTAATTTTACAAACATATAAAATTGTTGAAAAATACAATCAATAACAAATATCAGTATAATAAAAAGAAAACAAAACACAAATTACAATACAACTACTGTCTACTAACTACTAACCTACCCTATAATACAAAACAAACCCCAACATTGTGCAAAGCAACATAAAAAAAAGAAAAGCAAAAAAAAAACAAAATAAACCCACAAAATACAGAACAGCTATGCTCGGCGCAAAGCTCCCGAACAAAGGAACAGGAGCATTGTATATATACCTGTATTAACTCAGAAGACCCCATCCAGGGCCCAGGGCTTGACAAATCTAACCATCCTGGATAAATAAATGCCTTAGTTAAGATTACTGACAAATCTATATCCAAATAACTCAAGTAGGGCTGCCATGTCTTATAAAAATGGTGTGTTGTGTGGTGCACCATTTTTATAAAAAAGTCCAAGGGAATGTGCTCCATAATTAATTTCTGCTATCCCAGCAAGCCTGAGAGGTACTCAGACACCCAAATCATCAGAATATTCTTCATTGCACAGTATGCAAGAATATTAAATATTTTCTTCCCATGCCCGTCTAAAGATGGTAAATTTGGTAGACCTAAGAGAAGAGATATCGGGTCTACTTTGGCTTCAGTCCTCAATATCCTCCCTATCTCTCCCGCCACAGCTCTCCAATAAACACGGAACCTGTGGCATGTCCAGAGCAATGGGTAAGAGTACCTACACTTATTTTACATTTGGGGCACAGTGAAGATGCCCCTTTTTTAAACTTCGCCAGACGGTCTGGTGCCAGATGAGCCCTGTGCAGAACTTTTAACAGCGTAGCGCATGTCCAATTACAAATTGAGATCTTTTGAGTATTCTCCCATATGTTCTCCCATGTTTCAGAAGAGATCTCCACTCCTAGCTCTTACTCTCAGACCTCATATAACCGGTTAATATCCTACCAGGCCCTGCCACCCAACAGGCGATAGAGGGCACTAACCAAAAGGCTGCTTATGGAGCGTAGCAACAACCTCTCTGTATGAGGCTTATAGGGCTTAATGAGAAGCATAGTCTTCTTCTGGATGAAATCCCTAACCTGAATAAAACAGAAACGATCTCTGCTGGGCAACCCGTATTTGTGGCTCAGATGCTCAAAAGACATCATAACCTCCCCCTCAAACAGAAGTTGTTTAGCTGCCTCTTATATTTCCTGAACTGGCAAGGGGGCATTAAGGAGAGAGGCCTATTCCAAGTTTACCCCTGGGAGGTCGAGGTTCTTAAAAAGGGTCTGTATTTTATCCCTCCTGTCCTCGCAACCTTCAGACCAATACAATTCAGAGTAAAAGCTCCGAAAAGCTTCATTAGTCTTTTTAGCATTGTATGTAAGGACCCCGGCGCTGGGTCTGATTGCAGTAATGGATTGGGGAGCACGCTTTTTCCTAGTTAGATACGCTAAATATTTCCCTGGCCTATACCCATATTCGAACAGCATTTGTCTAGCAAAAGCAAGTTCTTTCTTTGCGTTTTGTGTCAGTATTGAATTCAAGGCAGCCCGGATGGCCGTGATCTGCTGTAGCTTAGTCACCGAAGGCTGCGCAAAATGTGCCGCCTCAGCGGCTTTCAACCCCATCTCAAGTAGAAGCTGCTGTTCCTCCTTCTGTCATTTCCAGCTCGCTGAATAGGAAATAGCTAATCCCCTAGCAAAGGCCTTAGCAGTCTCCCATAGCATAGACAGACTACTAGTCATGCCTGAGTTGATAGTCAAGAATTCCTTAAACTCCTTCAAAAAGTATTCCACAAATTTGGAATCCTTAAGGAGAAAAGGTCCAAATGCCAGTGCCACAAACCTAGTCTTAATTCTTGTTCTTAACCTCCAAATATACTGCTGCGTGATCAAAGATAGCTATATTCCCAATTTAACAACCCATAATCGAATCCAGAAGGGCCAAGGGAGCCAGAATGAGGTCAATCCTCGTGTGACATTTATGTGGGTTTGAAAAAAAGGTAAAGCCCCTGCGGTAGGGTGAAGACATCTCCAAATATCCACTCGCCCCAACTCTTTGCATAAGTCAACCACCTGCTTGGCCTACGAAGAAATAGTTGGGGGTCCCACAAGGCATCCTGACCACTGTCGGATCCAAAAGACAATTAAAATCCCCCCCTATAATAATGTGCCGGGTTCCGAAAGCTCTCAGCTTAGAGAAAGCACTAACCAAAAATTTGAGGGAATGTGCCAGAGGACAGTAGACAATTAAAATGCCATGTTCAATCCTATGTATCAGGGCTTTAAGTATCACAAACCATCCCTGCTCACCTTTCACCTGCTCTAATATTGTGAACGGAAGATTTTTCTGGATAAGTACCGCCAATCCCCTACTTTTAGTAGTAAAGGATAAAAAGAATACCCGGTCATAACCCCCCTGTTGTAATTTCAGGTGTTCCCCATCATCAAGATGGGTTTCCTGCAACAAAGCAATATCAACCCTTTCCCTCTTAAGGCTAGAAAGCACTTTTTTCCTTTTAGCAGGCGAATGACTTTCCTTAATGTTCCAGGTGCACCATTTAATAAGACACTTAGCTATATCCCCTTTCAGACATGCTTGGGGAGGGAGAACCCTGCTTGCAAAGCACCAAGCATAAGTAAATAAAGACTCATATAGTCGAAGAACTATATATACAAAAACTACTCCATCATAACTAAAACAACTATTACTACCAAAAAACTACAAAGAAAACCAACTATAAAACTTTGAATGGAAGACTCTTCCCCCTGCCCTTAGGGGGCACTCACCCTACTCATACTCTCCTTCACAGCTCCTTCAAACCTGGACTGTGCCCAGCCTTAGGCCAGAAAAAAAAAGCAAGGAGATGATCCTTAAATCAACAGAAAAAAGACAAAGTCAGGATGAACACTCCACCCATCCCTGGCTTCATGCCTACTACTTGTGACTAAAAGAGAAACAGAACAAACAAACAAAAAGGGAGAAAGACAACAAAGAACATCCACAAAATTTCCCATCAGAAAATCCAGTTATTAAAAAAAAAGGAATAACTTATTCCTAGGTCTTTTCCCCCATTTCCAAAAAGGAAATTATTAGGGAGAAAGAAAGGAATAAAAAAAAGGAAGGAAAAACATGGGGAAAGGTAGAAAAGAGAACAAACATTAACTGTATTCTTCAGGCCAATCTGTCTATTTTAAAGTGTCTACAAAGTTTTTAGCTTTATCTGCTGAGTCAAATGTATAAACTGAGTCCTGAGTGGCTGAAATGGAGCACTACGGGGTATCTCATGGAGTACTGGATGCCCAGGTTCCTCAGCCTCTTTTTAACTTCATCGAAGGACTTCCTCTTTCAAATTACAGCTGCAGAGAAATCCTGGAAAAACATGATTTTTGACCCCTTGTACAGCAGTGCCTGTGGATCTTTTCACAGGGATCTGGAAGATTCTATCACTTTTTGCTTGTCCTCATATGAGATGAAGTGCACTAGGACCGAGTGGGGGTGCTACACCGGCCCTGACCTGTGCATTGTAACCCGATCTGCAGCCTACTGGACTCAATGTGAAGACCCAAAAACTTCAGCAGTCAGCTTTCAAAGAAGTTGACTAGCTGCTCACCTTCCTCACCTTCAGGGAGCCCGACAGTTCGGAGATTTATTCTCCGACCTTGATTTTTGAGGTCGTCGATATGGTTTGCAAGGCCCGCACCTCTCGCTCCAGCACCTGGATGAGAGTCCATCGCAGTTTCCGAGGCCTTAGTTAGACCCTCCAGCCTCTCCCCAAGGCCCTGGATCTCCTGCTTATGCTTCTGCAGCATGGATGCGATAGGATGGACCTGGGCACGAATCTCCCCATGGAACTCCTTAATCGCAGCCGCAACTTTCAGTGTAAGTCTCTCCATCAACGCAGCCAATTCCTGTGAGTCTGTCAGGTCCCCGGGGGGTTCAGGAGAGGCTGCTGCTGCTGCTGCAGTCTCTGGTGTGGTAGGTGCTGCAGGGGAGTGTCCTCTCTGCTGCTGTTGCTCGTTCCTTTTCCCTTTGGCATCCTTCCTAGTCCCAAACATTAACACATATGTGTTCTGTAAGGGTTTAAACTAATACTTCCACCACATAAGTTGACCAGGAATGGCAAAAAACACCAGTATGCCTTGGATGTTAGGCAGAGGTGTTCACAGCAGTCCGACAGAATCACTGCCATCTTGTCGAGTTCCAGCTTGCAGAGTCCTCTTGCTTTGCTTTATCAAACTCACCCTTAAGGGGTATATCATGTCTGTTTCGGATGCATCTTACCATTTTAACAATGCTGCCCCTTTAACAAGGTTACGTTGTTTAGGGTGTAGGTTTGATATCCTGACGTTTCATTACCTGGCTAGGTAACATCATCAGTGGCGACGTCCAAGTGAAGCGAAGCTGTTCGCTCCTGCTTTCTATTTGTATGTTTGTCCTGGGTGGGGTTCCTGGGGTTTGTGGTGATGTCATTTCCTGTTCGTTTTCTGAGGGGTTGATAGATGGTATCTAGATCTATGTGTTTGTTTGTGGCGTTGTGGTTGGAGTGCCAGGCCTCTAGGAATTCTCTGTCATGTCTTTGCTTAGCCTGTGTCAGGATAGATGTGTTGTCCCAGTCGAAATGGTGGTTTTTTTCATCCGTGTGTAGGGCTACGAGGGAGAGAAGGTCGTGTCTTTTTGTGGCTAGCTGGTGTTCGTGTATCCTGGTGGCTAATTTTCTTCCTGTTTGTCCTACGTAGCGTTTGCACCAGTCCTTGCATGGAATTTTGTAGATGACGTTGGTTTTGTCCATGGGTTGTACTGGGTCTTTTAAGTTTGTTAGTTTTTGTTTGAGAGTGTTGGTGAGTTTGTGTGCTACTAGGATTCTGAGAAGTCTTAGTAGTCTGGCTGTCATTTCCGAGACTTCTTTGATCTATAGTAAGGTGGTTAGGGTTTCTGGCTGCGTTTGGTCTGCTTGTCATGGTTTGTTCTTGAGGAATCTGCAGACTGTATTTTTTTGAGTATCCGTTCTTCTTGAATACGTTGTATAGGGGCTTCTCCTCTGTTTTCTGAAGTTCGTCTGTGCTGCAGTGTGTGGTGGCTCGTTGGAATAGTGTTCTGACACAGCTTCATTTGTGTGTGTTGGGATGGTTGCTGGTGTAGTTAAGTATTTGGTCAATGTTTGTCGGTTTTCTGTATATGCAGGTTTGAAGTTCTCCGTTGTCCTTTCTTTCGACTGTGACGTCCAGGAATGCGAAGCTGGATCAGATCATGGGGGAGAGGGGCCAGCAAGAAGTCATTGTCCACATTGGAACCAACAACATTGGAAGGGAAAAGGTTGAGAGTCTGAAGGGAGATTACAAAGAGTTAGGCAGGAATTTAAAAAGGAGGTCTTCAAGGGTAGTAATATCAGGATTAATCCCGGTGCTACGAGCTAGTGAGGGCAGGAACAGGGGGTAGAGCAGATGAATGCATGGCTGAGGAGCTGGTGTATGGTAGAAGGATTCACATTTTTGGATCATTGGAATCTCTTTTGGGGTAGATTAATATACTGGCAGGAAAATTTGCTAGAACTGCTTGGGAGGATTTAAACTAGTAAGGTGGGGGGGGTGGGACTCAGGGAGATAGTGAGGAAAGAGATCGATCTGAGATGGGTACAGCTGAGAACAGATGTGAGTCAAACAGTCAGGGCAGGCAGGGACAAGGTAGGACTAATAAATTAAACTGCATTTATTTCAATGCAAGGGACCTAACAGGGAAGGCAGATGAACGCAAGGCATGGTTAGGAACATGGGACTGGGATATCACAGCAATTACAGAAACATGGCTCAGGGATGGGCAGGACTGGCAGCTTAATGTTCCAGGATACAAATGCTACAGGAAGGATAGAAAGAGAGGCAAGCAAGGAGGGGAAGTGGCGTTTTTTATAAGGGATACCATTACAGCTATGCTGAGGGAGGATATTCCTGGAAATACATCCAGGGAAGTAATTTGGGTGGAACTGAGAAATAAGAAAGGGATGATCACCTTATTGGGATTGTATTATAGACCTCCTAATAGTCAGAGGGAAATTGAGAAACAAACTTGTAAGGAGATCTCAGCTATCTGTAAGAATAATAGGGTGGTTATGGTAGGGGATTTTAACTTTC
>NC_057723.1:57055250-57085679 GCF_004010195.1 Chiloscyllium plagiosum | reverse complement strand
ACAGAGGTTGGTGGTGGAGGATTGTTTTTCAGACTGGAGGCCTGTGACCAGTGGAGTGCCACAAGGATTGGTGCTGGGTCCTCTACTTTTTGTCATTTACATAAATGATTTGTATGCGAGCATAACAGGTAGAGTTAGTAAGTTTGCAGATGACACCAAAATTGGAGGTGTAGTGGACAGTGAAGAGGGTTACCTCAGATTACAACAGGATCTGGACCAGATGAGCCAATGGGCTGAGAAGTGGCAGATGGAGTTTAATTCAGATAAATGCGAGGTGCTGCATTTTGGGAAAGCAAATCTTAGCAGGACTTATACACTTAATGGTAAGGTCCTAGGGAGTGTTGCTGAACAAAGAGACTTTGGAGTGCAGGTATATAGCTCCTTGAAAGTGGAGTCACAGGTAGATAGGATAGTGAAGTAGGCGTTTGGTATGCTTTCGTTTATTGGTCAGAGTATTGAGTACAGGAGTTGGGAGGTCATGTTTCAGCTGTACAGGACATTGGTTAGGCCACTGTTGGAATATTGTCTGCAATTCTTGTCTCCTTCCTATCGGAAAGATGTTGTGAAACTTGAAAGGGTTCAGAAAAGATTTACAAGGATGTTGCCAGGGTTGGAGGATTTGAGCTACAGTGAGACGCTGAATAGGCTGGGGCTGTTTTCTATGGAGCATCGGAGTCCGAGGGGTGACCTTATAGAGGTTTACAAAATTATGAGGGGCATGGATAGGGTAAGTAGACAAAGTTTTTTCCCTGGGGTTGGGGAGTCCATGACTTGAGGACACAGGTTTATGGTGAGAGGGGAAAAATATAAAATAGATCTAAGGGGCAACTTTTTCACACAGAGAGTGGTACGTGTATGGAATAAGCTGCCAGAGGAAGTGGTAGAGGCTGGTACAATTGCAACATTTAAGAGGCATTTGGATGGGTATATAAATAGGAGGGATTTGGAGGGATATGGGCTGGGTGCTGGCAGGTGGGACTAGATTGGGTTGGGATATCTGGTCGGGATGGACGGGTTGGACTGAAGAGTCTGTTTCCATGCTGTACATCTCTATGACTCTATGACTCTAATTCACCAGCAACCCTTGTGTCTTGTGCCATCTTTAAAATCCCATTCATGGCCAGACAAGCACTGTCAGTCCAGATCTGCCTGCACATTTATCTGCCTGCACATGGTAGGCAGGGAGAAATCAGCATCTCCTTTGTGCAGGCTTCGACCTGAATGGAGATCCTCTTCCCCAGGACCAGCAATAAAAGTCAGGACACCAGACCACACGAGCTTGGTCCAAGATTGTCACCCAAGTTAAAAGCAGTCTCAACCATCTGGACGAATGGCCAGTAGTGTAGGAAGAAGGACAATTTTCTCTTCCACTCCATAAGGCTCAGGTTCAGCATCCTCTCTCCATTACCTCATACTTACTCTACCTCTGCTACTGTGTCCAGCTCCCACTAAGCCTCATGCTCTACAATTTTCACTATTGCCTGTAACACTTTACCCACTCACTGTCACCCACCATAACCTGACACCACTTACCCAGCACGCCCTCTGCACTGCTTACTCACATATTTGGGACACCTGTCATCTGCACCAATACTAATAGCTCTGCAGCTCAATTTTACCTTCCATAATATCTGTCTTTTCCTCATTTTAGGAGGAAAACAGTACACGATAGGGCACAACAGTCAAGACAGATGTTAGGCTCCCCCCCATTCAGCTCCTCATCCCTTATAAGGAGGGCATCCTGCCTCCGACCACCTCAAGCAGGCCCTGGACTGGTATCAGAGGCTGCTTTTGCCTACTGTTCCAGGACCCCCTGAGCAAAGGCTATTCCCCTTGATTTGACTGATGTCTGCTGGCATGTATACAAACTTACTGGCTTTGTGTCTGTGCTAAACAGAAAGGCAAGACAGCCATACTATAAGTGTTGCAAGTTAGGGATGCTGTAAAATCCAGGTAGGTTCAGAATGGGTAAGCAGCGTGAGAGCAAGTGTAACAACCTGCAGATGCAGCTTGATCCAGGCTGCAGCACTACAATGAAAGTTACCAGTTCAGCCTGAATTGAAGTGCAGAAGGGTAGTGGAGGTGGATCAGAGATGTATCATGAGGATTATTAGAGGCTGGTGCATATTGAATGTCAACGTCTGCAGACGTGTCACCTTGCACACAATGAGATACTTCAAAACAGAAAGTAATGACAGCAATAAATTATATGTTGATAGTCTTACAAGATCTTTCACTGCCACTTAATGCTGATTAGGAAAACTAATTTTAACAATTATTTAAGTATTTCCACAAACTAACAGAAAAGATTTACAAGAAAATTGCAGGGTTGGAGGGTTTAGGCTACAGGCAGAAGCTGAATAGACAAGGGTTATTTTCTTGGAGCATGAGAGTTTGAGCGGTGACCTTACAGAAGTTTATAAAATGATGAGGGCAATGATAGGGTGAATTGTAAAGGTCTTTTTTCCAGAGTACGGGTGTCCAAAATAGAGGGCATTGGTTTAAGTTGAGAGGGAAAAGATATAAAAGAGACCTAAGGGGCAACTTTATCACACAGAGGATGGTGTGTGTATGAAATAGGCTGCCAGAAGAGGTGGTGAAGGCTGGTACAATTACAAAATTTAAAACGCATCTGTTAGGTACATGAATAGGAAAGGTTTAGATGCATATGGACCAAATACTGGTAAATGGAACAACATTAATTTAGGATATCTGGTCAGCATGGACAAGTTGAATTAAATGGTCTGTTTCTGTGCTGTACGTCTCTATGACTCGAAGACATGGATGACATGTCTGTGATCATCGACCATAGAACATGCCCTGAAACATTGGTGCCTGCTTACCAACATGGAGGCCATTCGCATCAAGTGTCAAACTAAATCCAACAGGTGCATGCTCAGGTTTCCTTGCTGAGTTTTCCTGAAGTCAAACTTATTCAGGGAGTTTCATAAGTTAGGAGACTGAATATTAATGAGGTGAGTTGGGCTGTTAACAAGGCATTTAACATGTAATAATGACTGTCAATTGGCAACTCATTACTGCCTAGTGAGAATCTCACCACACCACTAGTGAAAAGCATAAAAGATTAATCAAAATGATCTTGACATCAAGATGAAACTGGCTTTTCACCCAATTCTGCCACACATCATGTCACTGGCCTTGTCAATTGGACCATGGTAACATTCCATCCATGTTCACAGAAAATTGCAATCTCACACCCAAAAACAAGGATAAACCAGTTTTTAGTCCCATAAATTTGATTATTTTTACTGTCAGCTTATTAATAATAACACTTAATACATCTCAACGTGGATCATTTCTCTTCATATACTTTTAAACAAATTCTTCAATTGTGTGTTATTACTTAAATCCAAATTCAAAATTAATCTGTTTTACATCTAGTCGAGATATCAAATTCATGTGCATTTAGGCTATGAATCTACCATTCCTCGTTGAACACTGCTATTGTTCATGTTTCAAGATGTTTTAAGTCACTCTTTAATTTTCCCACTATATGCATTCCATTCATTTATTTTTCCTTGATTTGGGAGCCCTGAGTTGAGCGGGACAGTGGAATGGAAGGAATGGAAGCATGGGTGGAAAAGAATGACACATGTCTGACAATAGACATATTTGCACCTTACTTCTGATGAGCATACTGCAGTTCATTAGTGTTACTTCCTATCCTATTATATCTACTGAAATATTAGATTACCTACAGTGTGGAAACAGGCCCTTCAGCCCAACAAGTCCACACCAACCCTCCAAAGAGCAGCCCATCCCCCTCTGAATAATGCACCTAACAGTATGGACAATTTAGCATGGCCATTCACCTGACCTGCACATCTTTGGACTATGGGAGGAAGCCCACACAGTTACAGGGCGAATGTGCAAACTCCACACAGACAGTCACCCAAGGCTGGAATTGAAACTGGGACCCTGGTGCTGTGAAGCAGCAGTGCTAACCACTGAGCCACTATGCAGGCTTGTGTCATTCTGATTTTATATCTAATGTTGACCTCTGTGTTCAAAACAAAAATTACTGCAGAAAGTCAACAGGTCTGGCAGCATCTGTGGAGGGAAAGCAGAGTTGACCTCTGCCTGATTGGAATTGTAGTAGTAAAGAAGTCAGGCTCCAGTTTGCTTTATTTACTTATGCCTCCCAGAGATCACATTTTGCAACGCAGGCATGAACCTCTCTATTTTTTTCAAGGCAATACATGAAGTAAAATATATTTTGGGATTCCACACAGAATTAGTGGAATATATAATTTTGGGAAAGCAGCAATCTTTATGTCAGCCATTTAGAAGCTGGCAAATGAGGATGTCACAGTGACAAAAATGAGTCAGCATGTGGTCATCTAAAATAAACTTATAAATTCTTCAGATGTGAGCCGTCCCGTGTTGTAACAGAACCAAAGTGGAAAGAAACAACTTCAAGCCATGTGGATGGGCTTCACTCCAGTGATGTAAACATGGTATTTGGCAATTGCCCCACACACACACACACACACACAATCACAAACATGCTGGGGAAAGCTACAATCTATGACTACAGTCATACTGTACTCTTGGTCTAAGACTGGTAAATGTAGAATGAAAAATGCAGTGGACAAGATCCAAATAAAAAGCAGGCAACTGATGACTGCCATTCATATTCTGTGCCTTTGCTAACTATTTTATGTTTTAAAATTGCACATAAAACATTACTGAAAAATATGACACTACAGTAAAGTTATACAACACCCAAGAAATACAATGGACTATCTGATTAATTTTTAAAATATTAGCATGTCACCCACCTGAGTGACACTTGGGTGGTACAAAGGAGCCTAAAGGGTAGAGATCACTTCCCTTTAGCTGTCTCTGTATTTGTAAACAGCTGCAGCCTGCTATGTGTAGGTGAAGTAATTGCAATGGAAATGTAAATATCTACCACAAGCCAATAGTTCAAATGATTTGCCTTGAGTTCTAAACAGAAGGTTAAAAGTTCAAGTTCCAGGGTTGACTGTACTCTAGATCATTTGCTTCACTGAAATGAATTTTATCAGCTCTTTATCAGGATGTGAGCTTTTCCTCTTTCCCCGAATCTGAATAAGTAATATTCTACTTAGTTTGATTACAGCAGGCAACAGCCTAAGTCATTTAAACTCACTGGGCAGCTCTGAGTAGCTTACAAGGGGCTGAGTTTGGGAATTCAATGATTAGAGAAGTGTTCCAGCAATGGCCCAGATTTCATAGTCAGTGAAGAAGTAAGAGTGCTCGCCAGTGCTCTCTAAAAAGTTCTTACAAGGTCTAGTAATATTTGTGGCATGAATTCCCTTTTACTGATGTCAACTCAAGAGAATTGCCAGTATCCAATAGCAGTGAAGCTATCAAGCAAGCTAAGCAGCCAACTTCATTGCTATATGAAAACTACAATTAACTTGAAAAGGTTCAGGAAAGATTTACAAGGATGTTGCTGGGATTGAGCTACTAGTAGTAGTTGGATAGGCTGAGGTTTTTTCCCTGGAGGGTTGGAGGTTGAGGAGTGACCTTTTTATAAACATTTGTAAGATTTATAAAATCATAGAATCATAGAATCCCTACAGTGTGGAAGCAGGTCATTCAGACATCGAAGTCCATAACGCCCTTCCAAAGAGCACCCCACCCAGACACACCCCACTACCCTATTGCTGTAACCCTGTATTTCCCAGGGTTAATTCAGGGTAAAAACAATGACTGCAGATGCTGTATTCCTGATGAAGGGCTTTTGCCCGAAACGTCAATTTTACTGCTCCGCAGATGCTGCCTGAACTGCTGTGCTTTTCCAGCACCACCAATCCAGAACCAGGGTTAATTCACCTTGCCTACATATCCCTGGACACTGTTGTAAGGGGCATGGATAGGGCGAATAACCACTGTCATTTTCCAAGGATAGGGAAGTCCAAAACTAGAGGGCATAGGCTTAACGTGAGAAGGGAAAGAATTAAAAGGGATCTGAGGGACAACTTTTTCACGCAAAGGGTGGTGCATGTATAGAATGTGCTTGAGGTGGAGGTGGGTACAGCTGCAACATTTAAAAAACATCTGGATGGGAACATGAATAGGTAGGGTTTAGAGGGATATGGGCCAAATGCAGGTACTAGATCAGTTTAGGGTATCTGGTCAGCATGGACGAATTTGACCAAAGGCTCCATTTCCGTGCAGTATAACTCTATGATTCTAATTCTCACAGATGGCAAACATGGAAGTATAAATTAAAATTCTGTAAATTTTAAAAATAATTTTACAAACAGTCACATAAAAACTTTGACATGGCCATGGGATTATGTTAGAATATGAATTATTATTAGCAAACTTAATACATTTATTTTGAACATATACAGAATTGTTTATCATAACAGATATATTTGACATTCCAAAGAATATTAAATTAGGCTCAAATCTTCTGGTCTCTGGATAGTTGGAGACTGCACATACCCATAAAGGTGCACATCAGGATTCCAACACAATGATTACATGACATGGGAAGTTTAAATTGGGCAACTGCCCAAGATCTGTAATCTTACCAAAAAGCCCCAAATTCTGTACTAAATTCGTAGACTTGTAGGATTCCTACTTACTTACCCACTTAATAGTTTGGCAGGACATGTTAGTAGGATGAAATATGTTCTAACTTGTGGCCAACTGCAAAACTGATGGCCCAAATCACTCACACTGACCCTCATCCTGAACATCTGACCAGAGCCTCCTCAAGTATTAGTTCTCCAACAACCTGTTCACCACTTCAGCAAGTGCCACTGCTGAGATTTAAGCTGCCCCCACATCCATACCCTCAACACTCAGCCCCAGCACCCAAACCCTGAAACCCCTGTCACCCGACACTGCAACCTCTGACTCCTGACATCCTACACTTGATCTCAGCTACCCCCAGTACCTGATCCAAAATACCTTCTCACCGAATTACCTGTTCCATGTAACATCTCTACTGCCTCCCACCCTACCTGACATCCAGCTCACTTGCCACTTTATCCTGTCACCCACTGGGCACGTTATCCCCTCACCTGGTTTTCTGCCGAACTTAACCCTTCAGCCTCTCATCTGCCACATCATCTGCTTACCCATTTGCCATACTACCACCTTATCCACCAGCCAGCCAACCGACTTGTCCAATTACCTGTCTTCCAACATCTCCCATCTGCCAGCTTCTGCCTTACCACTTTCTCGTCTCACCCCTCACATACCAATCAGATAACTTACCCTTTATCCAACCCCTTATCTATCTGGCATCCTACACTCAACCAGACAAACCATGGACAAATGTTTTAGCTCACATTCTATGGGTATAAAAAGAATACAGATGGTTTAAACAAAATTCCGAAGATCAGAAGTCCAGGCCACAAGACAAAACGTTGTTTTCCTGTCACGGACCTTTTGCAATGATAACATACTGTGTCTGCATAATAACAGTCGGTCTTGATTTGATAATTGAATTTAGGTCTTTTCTTTAATTATTTATTTAAGATTTCTTGTTTTTCTCTGTCCTTTCCCTCCCTAGCTAAGGAATGATCTGTGGTTGGGCAAGTCTACTTGGGTTGGGTAAGCCACAGACTTACTCACTCTCTGCTGCTCTTGGCATTTACAAGCTTTTTATAACACTTAACAACTCAACCAATCGCAGAGGTGTTGCCTGGCAGAATTTCATTTACTTGAAAGCTTCTTAGTACCGTTCGGTCTCAAATTCTCCTTTTTGCTTTCAAAAATCAACAAATTTTGCCCAGCTGAATAACATGCAAACTTTGATTTTCAATTTGTAAAACTTTCTTTTTATTTTCGGTTTTAGCAATTTGACTTCCATTTCTGATATCGTTCCAAAGAAAGTTTAAAAAGTGGGAGGAAATTGGGATCCCAATCAGGATTGTAAGACTTGGTCTGATTTTATCAGGACCAAAGAAGTTTTAAAGCTCACCTTATGTATTTGGTGATTGGTTAGCTTGTTTGGCTGGATGGCTGGCTTGTAATTCAGAATGATGCTTATGTTGTGGGTTAAATTCCCACTCTGGCTAAGGTTAACCTAACAGATTCACCTTCTCAACCTCCTACCTTGGCTGAGGTATGATGACCCTCAAGATAAACCACCACCTTCTGATGAGAGCATGGGACAACTGCGATTTTACCCTGCCTTTTAATGCCGCATTAAAACCCAACTACATGTCATTCAACAAGGTACAACTTTTTCTGGGGTTTCCACTATAGCTTCAATTCAAGTGGAGGAGTAAAGAACTGCCAACACCAACTTCCGGGTTTCTGCAGATTGTAGCATGCAAATTAATGGCAGAAGTTGCAATTAGTTTCACAGTTGTAATGAAAGTGAGTCCTGATGGTTCTGTTGCCATTGCAATCACAAAATCCAGGTAATTGTGCATGCTTTCGTTCCTTTGTGTAACATGCTGACGCTGTGCCATTCAACATTGATCTCCTAGCTAATATTTCTAAACCAGCCTATAAAGGTGAGGAGACAGTTTACAAGTTGGCTTTAATTAACAATCCAAGAGCAAATTAAATAGGTTTTGATTCATATTTAGCTCAAGTTTCTACACAAACTCAATTCCGTATAGATGAATCAGCTAGGATTTTAAAATGCATGTTTTTTAAATAAGAATCCTTACTATCCCACAGTGATGACCAGTTGCAGTTTTATTAATACAGCTAAAAATGGATTATAAATTAAAAAAAAACATTTTTGTTAATTATCTAGTCTACCAATTGAATGTAATATGATTATGAGTAAGTGAAAATGACTTATATAGCTCCATTTGCTGGTTTAATTGGTGCATGGTAGATTTTTATTTGCTATTTCAAAGCTATTGAATATATGTATTAGCATCCTTGCATCAAAAATAAACTTGACCTTAGGAGCCTCTTTTTAATTCTGTAGAATTATCCCTGATAGCAGAAACCTGTAATTGTCATTAACTTATTTTGGTGGTTGGCCAGTTTTGTATCAGGGATTCTTCAGTGCACCATTTTAAATTCTCACTGAGTATTACAGAGCTGAGTTTGATGAAGTCATAAACCCAGAACTGGGAGGATTGTGAAAAGTTGGCACAGTGAGGAAAGGAACTTTACTGGCATTTTGTAAGACAATGAATCATTTGAGATCTGGAGCACGAGATGAGTAAGATCTGAAGCTGAGGTCTCAAAACATTCATTAGTGTGTGTTTCGTATGTAAATTTTATACTTTCTCTCTCAGCTAGTGAAATAGTTATACTGGGACTGGGAAGATATAGTTACTGCAGTAGATTTATTGTTTGATTAGTCAAGTTACTTAATGTCTTAAAAAATTGTCATTGATAGTTTGAAACATGAATCCTGAATTCACTTATATAGTGCAGTAGAAACTGGGGCGGGGGAAGTGATGTGTTTCAGTGGTAATACATGGAAACTGATGAACACCAATATGATTTGCAGCAACCAGTTAGAAGCACTGGAGCAGGAGTTATCCATTTAGCCGATCAAACCTCTTCACTGTTCATTACAATCATGGCTGATTATCCATTTCAGTGTTTTATAGCCACATTATCTCCATGTCTTTTTACATTATTGGTATTTTGAAATCTGCCAACCTTTGCTTTAAACATACCCAATGACTGAGCTTCTCCAGACCTCTGATAGAGAGGGTAGAGAATGGGAAACATATACAAACCACTGTGTAAAACAGTCCTCCTTGGCTCATTCCTAAGTGGTGTCCCCTTTATTTAGGAATTGGGCTTCTGGTTTTAGACTCCCCAAATAAAATAACTTACCTACATCCACCCCATCTATCCCTTTAAGTTCTTTGTAGGCTCAATAACATCACCCCTCATTCTTTAAAATTTCAGAGAAAATAGCCCCCATTTCCCAATCTCTCTTCATAAGACAGTCCTGCCATTCTGTGAAAGATTTTGGTGAATCTTCACTGCATTCCCTCTGTAGAAATAATATCCATAATAAAGTAACGCGTGAAAACTGCACTTGGAATCCCAGGAATGGTCTAATCAATTTCATATACATTTGAAGCAAGACTTTGCTACTCCTGTACTTAAATCTTCTTCTGATAATTGTTAACATGTTGGTAATTGTTGGCCACCCACATGTTGGCCTTTAGTGACTTATCTAGGATGATGTCATGGTTCCTTTATGTAACTCCACTTTTTAATTACTTATCATTGAAGAAATATGTTCCTCCTACTAAAGGATTAATCTCAATTTTTTTATACCATATCCCATTTGACACCTTCTAGCCTATTCATTAGGTCTGTCCAAATCCTCTTCAAACCATGGTTCATCTTCCTTACAGCATACATTCCCACCTAGCCGTGTGTCATCTGCAAACTTGAAAATATTGCATTTGGTCTCTCCAACCAAATCATTGATATAATTTGTGAACAACTGGGCCCCAGATACCAATGCTTGTGATACCCCAATTGTTTTAGCTTGCCAGTGCAAGAATGGCTCATTCATTCCACCTCTCTGCTTTCTGTCTGTTAGCCAATCCGTAATCCTTGCCAGTATATGACCTTAAATTACATGTATTTTAATTTGATAATCAGCCTCCTGCGGGGTCCATATCAAAAGTCTTCTGAAATTTCTAAATACATGACATTGTTATAGGTAAATCACCACAAATTACCTTTAATTCATGTACGTATTACAAAATCTCACAGACAATCAAGTATTGAAACAATAATTTAAACTTCATTGCACATAGCAATGAAAATATGACCTCTCAATGAAACAAGACAAAGCCTTCCAACTCAATTTGGTTATGACTTGATCAATGATGGAATTTAACTACGATTCCAACGAACAGTGTCTGTCTCTGGAAGTGTCCAATGTTCAATCTTATGCAGTGTTGTTCTTCGAAGTTCTGCTTAAGGACAATTTTGGAGTTGCTTTATTCAACAGATCTTTTGTCCTTCAAATCCATAATGTCATATGATTGATGATTCCTTAAATTTTTCATCCAAAATATTGAAAGCCTGCAACTTTCTTTCTTCTTAGGAGTAGCCTCATTGTTCCTTGTTGCATTTGCCTTGTTTAAAGACATAACTTTTGTGTGATTAATTCCTTAAGTTCTTCTGAAGGCAATCCTTTGGCCTTGTGCATAAAGCAGCCAGTTATCAAGCAGATGTGAAAGCAGTTTTCCTCATGCAGCTTCAACTGTTTCTTTTCCCAGACATGGATCATCGTTTTGAATTTCTTCAAAAATTTGTCTTTGTCCCTTAATAGTTCATTTCAAACAGAGTTATTGCTGTTTCTTTCAATAAAAAAACACATTAAAGCTCTGAGGATTTCCCATTTGCAGATTGTTGTTGACCTATGCCCAGTTGGACCATTATGGTAAATCAGGTATATTCATGAAATCATTAATCACGCATCACAAATTCTTCGCTCTGTGCCAAAACATGAGTAACAACAAAAATCAACATCTGTGGGCAAAAACTGCATATCCATAATTTTGAATCAATTTTTAATGAACTCTGCATTTGAACATTTCATCATTCACAGGGTTTCTCAGGAACGGATATGGAGGAAATAACTGTCTATCCAAGTATTCATTTAACACATTCTTTATAAGTTTTCAACAGTTCCCCTACTTTTGATGTAAGGAAAACAGGTCTGTAGCTATCTGTTTTCTTGCTCCCTCCATTCTTAAATAGTGGAGTGACATTTGCTTCCACAGTTTACAGGAACTATTCCAAAATATATATTTTGGAAGATGATCGCAGTACATCGATCGTTATATCGCATCTCTTTCTCCACTCTGGGAAATAAAATATTAGGTCCAGGGAACTCATTAACCTTCAGTCCCATTAATTTCAGAAGTGCATTTCTACAATTAGTGCAATTGACCCACTTCCACATTCCTATTCAGCACCATCATGAATGGCACCTGTGCCATAGTTTATTCATCCTCTCTGCAAACACTGCTCTCATTAACTCTTGGATAGGTGCAGGGTTAATGTTCCTCCATCCTGTCTTCTGGATCTCCATACCTGACTCATTCATAGTTATGCTTTGTCACTATCCATGGAACAAATCTGAAGTACTTAACTAAAGGGTGTGACTGTTCCTTTCTTGTGTGTTGCAGTATCTAAACTAATTCCTTTCAATTCCTCATTTTTCATAGTTCTTTCTATATCTAATTCTGGGAGATTTCTTTTATCATGCTCAGTGAAGACAGACACAAGATATTCCTCTTTTCTCTTTCATCACTATATATTCTTCTGATTCTGCCTGAAATGGATCCAAATGTCTTTGCCAAATGTGTCATTTTTACATACTAATAGAAGCTTTTATAATTTTTTTTTGCTAGTTTACATTCATATTCTATTCTCCCATTATTTATCTATTTCTTGGACCTATTTTTCTATATTCTAAAATATTGACAATCCTCAAGCTTACTCGTATTTCTGACAACTTTGTATGCATCTAAAGTATCTACAGCTCAAAGAACTTAGGCTCAGCATTGATGAGCTGTGGCCTGAGTTTTGGACTCTGCATCTTTCTAGTGCTAGTTGAGTCAGAATGGCTGTGAATTTTCCTCTCTGTAGTGCTGTTGAAATGAGACATGAGACTGAATTGGATCTTGTTCCACTCAGTGGGCAAACTCTGAATTAGTTGCATAATTAAATAAAAAGACCAAGCAAATAAGAGTTGCAATCCTGTTATTAGTGTTGGGGAAAGGATCCCATAAGTTGTTTTGCATCCTGGATCTCACTGAAGAACAGAGAACATGGGCAGGGGAGATTTTGACATCTTTGAAACTTAGGATCCCATAGAAATGCAACTTATGAAAAATATTTATTCAACAGGTGAGTTTAAAGGGAGACAGATGCTTTTAGAGTCTGTGATAGCATTGAAAAATGAACCTTTTAGAGATAGGATTGCCTTGGGAATAAAAGACCCATTATGAGGGTCTAGGTGAGAGTGGTGCTGGAAAAGCACAGCAGGTCAGGCAGCATCCGAGGAGCAAGAAAATCAGGTGGAGCAGATAGGAGGGAAGGGAGATTGGCAGGTAGGACGGTGCTGAGCTAGAAGTTAGGAACTGGGGTAAGGTGGGGGCAGGGGAATTGAGGAAATTGGTGAAGTCTACATTGATGCCCTGGGTTTGAAGTGTTCCGAGGCAGAAGATGAGGCATTCTTCCTCCAGGCGTCGGGTGGTGAGGGAGCGGCGGTGAAGGAGGCCCAGGACCTGCATGTCCTTGGCAGAGTGGGAGGGGGAGTTGAAATATTGGGCCACGGGGCGGTGGGGTTGATTGGTGCGGGTGTTCCCTAAAGCACTCTGTGAGGAGGCGTCCGGTCTCCCCAATGTAGAGGTTTTGCCTAGTTGATTTTAACCCATTATGAGGGTCCATGTACTGAATGAGGAGAAATTTGCTCTCAAGAAAATTATCCACATGTGCAGTAGATCGGAGATTGTCAATCATTACCGAGAGCACATTAATAGAACAGGTTCCATTAAGCTAATAGACATTCCAGGTAGAACAAGAACAATATATTTGAAAAAAAGAAGAAGTGTTTGCAGAATAGTCAATAAAAACAACAAGAGGCCAGATAACAGGGTATAGATATTGAGAACATATCACACAAAGAAAAGCATGTCCAGTGTGGGGAAACACAATGCTTTTATTGTAATAAGATGCAGTACTTTGCTAACAAGTACTTTTGACTCTACCATTTATTTACATTTGGTGGGTGGGCTGTTGATTTCTGTGCTCACCCGATATTATGGGGGTATGTGAAAAAGTGATAGGCTGGGCACCCACATTATATTATATGGTATCCTCTGGAATCACTCCTAGAAGGGGCATATACAATTCAGCCTTACTCGAGAGTACTGTAAACAGCTTTAGTTTCCTTATTTAAGATATGACATAACTATATGATAGCAGTTCAGACAAGCTTCATTCTAATGATTCCTGGGATGAGGAGGTTATCTTATGACAAAAGGTTGGACAGTTGGGCTTGTATCTGTTGTGACTGTAACAAGGTCAGCCAGTTGGACCTCATAAAATAGCACTCCGTGATTGGGCTGTTAATTTGGTCCAATTAGGGAACCCTAGACTGACAAAAGAAGGCTGAGGCAGTACAATGGTCAAGGACTGTTCATATGTAAATAATGGATGACTTAGTAATGGGATACCAGTCTCTGTACAGTTATTTCATGGCAATGAGAGTAAAGCATGATCCTGAAGAAACCTGCTCCCAACAGTCATCCTTGAATTTGGGTCAGCATTTTCTTAAATCATGCCTTTGTTTGGGAAGCTTGACTGCTCCCTTTTTCCAGACAAATAATATTGTGGCAAACAAAAACAATGAATAATTCTCCTGACAGCCTGTGGAGCTGCAGCTTTTTCTGTGATTAGAAGCTTGATTTTCCATGAGGCACCATATACAAAATATAATTAAGGAATATTATGACCCCAAACCTCCTCTAATTCTGAAATAATATCATTTTTACTTACCAATCTGAGAATTGGGGAATGCATATTAAGGTTTTGACTAGGTTAGGAGAGCCCCGCAGAAGACTGTGAATTTGGTTTAAACCTTAGAGAAGCTTAGAGATCATCTGGTATACGAGATTATTGATGTAACCATGCAAAAATGCCTGCTAACTGAAGCTCAGCAGGCCTTCAAACAGGTGCTGAAATGGCTTTATCGTTGGAAAATGCAGCAAGTGGAGGATACATGTTGCAAGGTATTTCAATGGAAATGGATACCCAAATGAAGTTCAGGTAGGTGCAACAGTCCTGAATATGCATGTGGACCATATGAAAGCTGAGACTTGGCAAGCCATGCAGGAGCAAAATGTGCCTTGTCCCTCAGAACATTCAGAAATGCTGCCGGAACCCATGGAGTCACCCTTTCCATCAAGCATTGTCAAGTCCTCTAAATCCTTGATGGACATGAGAGTGGTAAGTGCGTGGAATGCCTTTTCTGCCAATGTAGTTAACTCAACCACATTAGGGAGATTTGAACAATCCTTGGATGAGCACATGGATGATGATGAGATAGTGTAGGGGGACGAGCTGAGAATAGTTCACGGGTTGGCGCAACTTCGAGGGCCAAAGGGCCTGTTCTACGTTGTATTGTTTTATGTTCTATGTTCTATGTTCTATGCTGTGGTTCTGTTTGCCGAGCTGGAAGTTTTTGTTGCAAACGTTTCGTCCCCTGTCTAGGTGACATCCTGGGAGCCTCCTGTGATCAACAAACACATAGACCTGGACCCAATATACCGGCCACTACAGCGGACAGCTGAAACTGACAACCGGAAGTGGCAGGGACAGGCCACTATAAATGCCGGAGGAAACACCACAGAAGCGCTTCACAGGAGGCTCCCAAGCACTGAGGGATGTCAGCTAGACAGGGGACGAAACGTTTGCAACAAAAACTTCCAGCTCGGCGAACAGAACCACAGCAACGAGCACCCGAGCTACAAATCTTCTCACAAACTTTCTATGTTCTATGTTCTATGTTCTATGTTTTAGGTTCTATGTTCTAAGTAGCTGCCTTGACATCTTTACTATCAGAAGAAGAGAGTGAAACTCTACCAAGACACTCCTGGCATGAGAGGCGAGTTCACTTGTATTACACACCGCCCGTATCAGCCAGCAAGTCAGACAAACCTCACACAGTGCTAAAACACCCCAAGAGAGTCCCCAGGACCCAGACGTGGAAAGATGTGGTGATTGTAACAAGATCAGCCAGGTGGATCTCATAGAATACTATTTCCCTGACTAGTGCTGTTAATCTGGTCCAATCCGGGAGCCCTGGTTGACATAAAAAGGCTGAGTGTCAGAGATACTGACACTCTGGTACCTGACTCTGTATGAGGCAGTGCTATAGTTAAGAGTGTGGTACTAGAGAAGCACAACAGGTCAGGCAACATCCGAGGGACAGAAGAATCAATGTTTCAGGCATAAGCCCTTCATCAGGATTCCTGACCTGCTATGCTTTTCCAGCACCACATGGTCAACTCTGATCTCCAACATCTGCAGCCCTCACCTTCCCCTCGTACTATAGTCAAGACTATTCATACGTAAATAAAACATGACTTGGTTATAGGAGAAAGTGAGGACTGCAGATGCTGGAGATCAGAGCTGAAAAATGTGTTGCTGGAAAAGCGCAGCAGGTCAGGCAGCATCCAAGGAGCAGGAGAATCGACGTTTCGGGCATAAGCCCTTCTTCAGGAATGAAGAGGGTGTGCCAAGCAGGCTAAGATAAAAGATAGGGAGGAGGGACTTGGGGGAGGGGCGTTAGGAATGTGATAGGTGGAAGGAGGTTAAGGTGAGAGTGATGACCTGGGGGGTGCAGTGAGAGAGGGAGTCACTGAAATCCTTGTAGAGGGAGGAAGAGAGCTTCTTCAAGGAAGGCATCCTTGCAAGAGGATTCGCAGTAGGTTAATAGGAGAAAGTGAGGGCTGCAGATGCTGGAGATCAGAGCTGAAAATGTGTTCCTGGAAAAGCGCAGCAGGTCAGACAGCATCCAAGGAGCAGGAGAATCCTCACCTTAACCTCCTTCCACCTATCGCAGTCCATCCTGACTTGGTTATAGGACACCGATCTCTGTAGAGTTTTTTTCAGTATCCATTTAAGTTTAAAAGAATGTGAGGTGATCTTATTTAAAAAAAAACGATCCTGAGGGGGCTTGACAGGTTGGATGCAGGAGAGCTTCTCCCTTTGTGGGAGAAACAAAAATTAGCAACACAGTTTAAAAACAAGGGGTCTCCTATTTAAGACAGCAATGAATCAGGAAGTGTTGTGAGTTTGTGGAAGAAAGTGAAGGCTGCAGATGCTGGAGATCTGAGTCAAAAGTGTGATGTTGGAAAAGCACAGCAGGTCAGACAGTATTCGAGGAGCAGGAGAATCAATGTTTCGGGTAAAAGTCCTTCATCAGGAATCATTCCTGATGAAGGCCTTATGCCCAAAAAGTCGATTCTCCTACTCCTCAGAAGCTGCCTGACCTGCTGTACTTTTCCAACATCACACTCTCGATAGAGACTGGTAGAGGCAGGTTCATTGAATATTTTTTTTAAAGTCAGAGGTAGATAGGTACGTTTCTGTCAAACCAGTCAAAGTTTGGTTCAGACAGGAAAGTGGAATTAAAGCTAACATTGAATCAGTCATAATCTTATCAAATGGCAGAGCAGGCATGAGGGGTCAAGTCAAGATTAGAGTGGTGCTGGAAAAGCACAGCAGGTCAGGCTGCATCTGAGGAGCAGGAAAATCAATGGTCCGGGCAAAAGCCCTTCATCAGGAAGGCTCCTCTGATGCTACCTGACCTGCTGTGCTTTTCCAGCACCACTCTAATCTTTACTCTGATCTCCAGCATCTGCAGTCCTCACTTTCGCCTCTGAAGGGTCAAGTGTCTTACTCCTCCCCCTATTTAGTATGTTTCTATGTACACAATCTATTCAGCAAGCCTTTTCCTGCAAGCAAAACTTTATTTTAACCATGGCATTAAGCATTCAATTGTACCCATGAACATGGCAACTGCAATTTTCTACATAACTGCATAAACAACTTAATAGAACTTTGGACAATACAATCATTCAACTAAGCAAATAATGCTATACAAAATACAGCTTTTGGCAAACAAACATAGGTATTAGCAAATATTTTCACAGCATCATTATCCAAATTAGTAAGTATGAAAACAAGTCGCTTTTTTTACATTGATCAATTACAGATAATTTCTGTACTGTTAATTTTAAACATTAAGCTTCAATGTGGCGCCATCTCGCTGTGATTTATGTGCCACTTCACTGCAGCACAACATGCTTTCCAGTCAAAGTATTACTTCATTATCATTGCACTAAAATTTGTGAGCATTCTTTATGATCACCAGCAGCAGAAATCCATCACTCCGGCTAGTTATGACAAGTTATATGACTCATAGTTGGCTCTCCACCTAGTGACATTGAAAAACACAGAGGTAAGAATCAAATAAAAGAAAACAAACCAAGGCAGAGTATAAGAAGTTAAATGCAGTTTACGAAGACTATAATTTGGAGTTGTGCTGCAATTTATGCATTATGTAGAACAATATACAAAATGTGCTCACTGCTAAATAAAATCAGCATGCAAATACTTTCACTAATTTTTGTAACTCCCAATCTTACTGCAGAAAATTTTACTTTGATATCCAAAACCTCTATCTATACAATTGGAGTCTTTGTTCTCAAAGTTTGTGAGAAGATTTGTAGCTCGGGTGCTCGTTGTTGTGGTTCTGTTCGCCGAGCTGGGAATTTGTGTTGCAGACGTTTCGTCCCCTGTCTAGGTGACATCCTCAGTGCTTGGGAGCCACCTGTGAAGCGCTGTTTCCTCTGGCATTTATAGTGGTTTGTCTCTGCCGCTTCCGGTTGTTAGTTCCAGCTGTCCGCTGCAGTGGTCGGTATATTGGGTCCAGGTCGATGTAGTGTACAAAACCAATGTAGTGTACAAAATCCCATGCAAGGACTGCACAAAACACTACATAGGACAAACAGGAAGACAGCTAATGATCCGCATCCATGAACACAATGCCGGAGGAAACATCACAGAAGCGCTTCGCAGGAGGCTCCCAAGCACTGAGGATGTCACCTAGACAGGGGACGAAACGTTTGCAACACAAATTCCCAGCTCAGCGAACAGAACCACAACAGTCTTTGTTCTATCCCAAATCTCAAATTTTTTCTATAGCTGGTCAAACTGGCTATTTAAGTATCATTTCTATTTTAAGTAACAATGTTATCAACTATTTGAGTGACTGTCTCAACTATCAGCGATAGTCTTAGCAAATAAGAAATGAAGCTACTTCAAGAAGTCAGAAACAGCTTCTTATATGTGCATTTTAAAAGTCTTCCACTGCAATCTACATGACAAAAAAATGTTTATCTGCTTTACCCTGATTTATTTCTTCCCTTTTCTTAAACTTCTGCCTCTTCACCTTCCTTTCCTTCACAGAACCCATTTTGTTGGCCACCACTCTGGTCGTATTTCCAAAACGCTTCCTCTTTGGATTGGATTCTTTTTGTATCTCATAACCTTCAAACATATCTTGAAGCAGTCCCCTATAATAGAGGCGCGTTCCTTTGATCTGATTCCTACTAAGCCATCTGTTATTAAAAGGCAACAAAGGGCCAGGCAAAAAGTATGTTAGGAAATGACAGCCAGAATTTTGGATTGTGACCAAATCAAATGCAATCCTGTTTAATGCATACAGGACAAATCTAAAGGTAAATGGGGCAGGAATTAAATGCTGGCCTAGTGAATGGCACCCAAATCCTGTGAGAGAATAAAAAAAAGGCCTTAGGAGGTTAGTGACGAAACAGTCCATGGCCCCATGTAAAACTCAATTCTTACGTGAGATGGCAAGATTATCTGGTCTGGACACCAGCGAGATCCCCAAGAGAAATGGTACCTACTAGCGACCTGTGAATTTAATGTAGAGCCAGATGAGCTGTCCTACTCTTCCTGACGTCACAATTGATAAGTAAAAACTTAATACCATCTTTCAAATGGCAATTTATTTCAGATTTGATTTAGAAGTAAGCAATTGAAGAAATCAACAGCTACATGAAGGATGGATGCTGTGACCATTCAAAGTCCAATTTGGTAAAGGAACCTGTTTCAATATTAAGCCTTGATTGACATATGTTATAGAATCAATGTTAGTTTCAGGTATAGATGGTCAATGATATACATGATATACAGGGGAACCCTAACCAATAGAATGGGTGGTGCACAATAGTGCAGACACATTATCCACTAAATTGGAAACTTAGGTTTTGATTTTATGCTTGTAAAAACAGGCACAGAATAATTAAATTTCTGGACCTGTAAATGCAAATCTCTGGGGCACACTCTGAAATTCAGTGCCTTAGAGCATCATTTGGCATGGAATTATTTATGGAGAAAGTGAGGTCTACAGATGCTGGAGATCAGAGCTGAAAATGTGTTGCTGGAAAAGCGCAGCAGGTCAGGCAGCATCCAGGGAACAGGAGAATCGACGTGACGTTTCGGGCATAAGCCCTTCTTCAGGAATTATTTATCACTTGCTTGCTGCCCCACCCCTGCCCTGATTATTCTCCCATTTTCCCATTTCCTAAAGGCATTGTATTTTCTGAGGATGCAATTCCATGGAAATCAGCAGCTCCTCAATCACAATCCACCTGGACTATTTTTGTCCATTCAAAACTGTCAGAGAAAATTTTCACAGATTCAATTTAGATTTTATTTCACCCTTGACAATCAATGTTGAAAATTATGTTGTTGTGAGGAGTTCTCTTACCAAAATGATCCAGTTCTTATCCAATATCATGCAAGTGCACTTACCAGTTATTGAATAGGAATCAGAAGCATAAACTTTGTCTGATTGGTGCTGAGTCAAGATTAAAGTGGTGCTGGAAGAGCGCAGCACGTCAGGCAGCATCCGAGGAACAGGAAAATCAACATTTCGGGCAAAAGTCGTTCATCAGGAATGGAGGCAGGGAGCCTCCAGGGTGGAGAGATAGATGGGGGTGGGGGTGGAGAGAAGGTAGCAAAGAGTACAATAGGTGAATGGGGGTGGGGATGGAGGTGATAGGTCAGAGAGGAGGGTGGGGGAAGATAGCAAAGAGTAGAATGGGTGGATAGAGGTGGAGATGAGGAAACTGGTGCTGTGACCAATTGTGGCAACTGCCATCACGTCTCACTCCATTTTCCAACCAGGCTGTGATCAGTAAACTTCACAAACATAGATATTGATTTAAAAATCAAACACCACCAGGTTATAGTCCAACAGGTTTATTTGGAAACACTAGCTTTCAGAGCACTACTCCTGCACATGTTGTCTGATTTTTAACTTTGTACACCACAGGCCAACATCGGCATCTCCAAATCATAGATATTGATGTAACCTGAGATTCCCTGAAATGTATGGCTCATTGAGCAATCCATTTACTTCGTAATTTATCTGTGAATTTAGTCAGATTTTATTTTAGTATTAGTAAGCTATAGAATGATGGATGCCACACCTGTACCAGTTCCAGTGTCCTATTATGCCTTTGATATCAAACATTTCCATTTATATGCACATTTAAAGTAAGAAAACATCCTAAGGTGCTTGGCAGGAAGCGTCGGAGAAATAAAAATTAACCCAGAAGTTGTTCATAAGAGGGATGACTGTAAGCATGGTCGTAACGATAGATTTTAAGGAGTGACTTAAAGAAGGAAGGATTCAAAAAACAGAGAATTTTGGAGAAAATTAATTTATTGGAAGAGAGATGGGTATATATTTTAGATAGCGGTAACAGGGAATGCAGATATTTGATAAGTTAACTTAATTATTTGTGCAGCACCCAAGAGGTTTCATTACTGTGTCATCTAAGTCGGTACATGATTTAAGCAATCTTAAGAACTGAGTGATAATTAATATTCATGAAACTACATTTTTAAACTTCAATTCTCAAAACAGAATGTTTTTCTTCTAAAAACTTTCAATTAAAATGTTTGGGACAAAATTCTTAGAGATATGACAAGGTAGGTGTAGATAGGATGTTTTCCCTGGTAAGTGATTGTAGAACCAAGGGATATAATCTCAGAATAAGCAATAGGCCATTTAATATTGAGATGCAGAGGAATTTCTTCACTCAGTGGGTGTTGAATCATTGGAATTCTCTACCTCAGAGAGCTGTGGGAGTTCAATCATTGAGCAGATTCAACACAGAAATTGTTAGACTTATGGAGACTAATTACATCAAGTGATATGAAGATAACTTTCTTAAGCTGAGGGAGTCATGACCTGATTGCATGTCAGAGCTGACTCGATGGATTCAGTGGCTGAGCTCTGTCCCTAAGTTTCTATTGCTCTATAGAACAAAAGAATGTGTTCCGAGACTTTCCCTCAATTAAATGAATACAACTATACAATAATGTAAGATTTGAATTCTACCATGGCAGTTAGTAGAATTTGAATTCAATTATAAAAATCTGAATTAAGACCAGGATGACAATTACTCCATTGTCAATTGTCAGAAACACCCATCTGGTTCACTGATGCCCTTTAGGGAAGGAAACTGCCATCCTTACCTGGTCTGGACTATATGTGACTTCAGACCCTCAGCAACGTGGTTGACTTTTAACATCCCTCTGGGCAATTAGGAATGGGCAATGAATGCCTGTCTAGCTCGCAAGGTCCTCATCCTGTGAATGAGGCTTTAAAAATGCAAGGTGAAAAACAGTAATGTTCTTTTTGATATATAACCTAACCATTAATGATGTAGCATTGGCACTTCAACATTCTATTTGAAGGAATTTTCTAGCATATCATAATTATAAATCGTTACATTGTTCCTGTTCAAGCTATCAAATTGAATACTAGAGGTCTGTTGTCTCATCAGCTCAATTTCCTTAACTTGCAATTTCAGCATTTGATCAATAGGTGGAACCACTGAGTTAACGATAAGGGAAGCAAGCACTAAAGTAGTTAAAAAGGAATCGTTTTAATCATCCAGATTAATTTAAGCAAAACTAACAGTTTTGAAAATTATAGCAGATGTATAAAGTAGAATAGCACTTAAGTTCACAAGCTTGTTCCAATCAAAACAGTTGCAATCTTTTATACAAACAAATGAGGCTCATTTACACTGGCTAGAATTGACAGCTGCTCGTCGGATGCTGCCTGAATTGCTGTGCTCTTCCAGCACCGCTGATCCATATATCTATATGCAGTGACCTGAATTCTGCAAACAAAGGAATATATTTGAGCCTTGTACTTTTTAGAATATTGGCCAATCAATGTTGACATGCCAAACAACCAGCACCTTTTCCTCCTGTAATATAAATTCTGATTGCTTGAAATTTGGTCCTCTTGCATCTGTCAAGTGCAAGACAAAAAGCATCAGCAACATCTTTTTTCCGCAGAATTTATGATATATTCTTTTTAAAAATACTTGTTATACTCTTTTAAAATGTAAGTTATTAATTAACACTGAACTCCCCAGAAGTCAGCTTCAGTTACATTAAACTATAAAGTAAGGACATAAAAGAAAAGGAGCTGGAGGAAACCTTTCAGAATGGGCCATCATTCAATAACTCTTATCAAACACTGGCTCAGCAACAATTTTGGGCAATATAGTTTTGGAAGATTTAGAAGGCTTCAGAGAGATCATGGGAGCGATTTAAGATAATCAAGTCCCTGATCCCTGGTTCTATGATGGATTGAAGAAATTGGCATTGTTCTCTTGAGATAAAATTGAAAGTTGATATGATAAAAAGGCCGAAGCGTGGTTCAAGAGAAGCATAGCAGGTCAGGCAGCACCCAAGGAGCAGAAGAGTCGACGTTACGGACATAAGCCTTTCATGACCTGCTATGCTTCTCCAGCACCACACTCTTGATTCTGATCTCTTGCATCTGCAGTCCTCACTTTCTCCTCCCCCATGATTTCAGGCCTGAAAGCTAGAGCCAACCTGGTCCAGAGGGAGTAGGTCTCTGGAATGGTAGTTGGCCAATGGTAGCCAATTAACAGGGGCTGTCAGGGCTGCCATCCAATTGAGAATAGTGGCACACTCCCAAAGCAATCAGAGGACCAACAAACCAGCAGCCTTGCCAGCATTGACTTCATGGAAGCCATCATGAGGCTGCATCATGAAGGAGTGTCCTCAAAGACCATGGAGATTTTCTGAAGAAGTTAGGACCAGGCAGGATGGTCCTTTTTTCTGGATGTTTTTCTTTGGATGCATGGGCTTGTTGGAAAGGAGCTTCCAAGGATTCCCTTGCTCCTGGGATAGACTGGAGGACTGCCAGGGTTTATTTGGCAGACAACCATGCTATGATGAACACTCACAATCCAAGTAAACTGCAGTCATGGGCAGAACATGCTCCATGGTTGGATAATTAATTAACTCAATTGACCACCTAGCAGACAGCCATGCAATTAAAATTCCAGCTATTATCAAAATGCCACAGTATTATAAAGTCTTCCCATAATGTCTTAGTTTCAACGATGAAGAGTTTTTACAGCTGAAACCCAATTATTAATCCGTGCATGACCCCTTTAATTATGCGTTGCCATTCTGAAATGGATTCATGTATCCTTCTGTGTTTTCTGTCCATTAAACAATTTTCTTTGCTTCCTAATATATTGCCCTAAATGCCTTAACCATCAATAACAACCTTTTGTGATGCACCTTATCAAAGGCCTTCTGAGGATGTAAATATACCAAATGTTGTCTATTATTGAAAACCAACACATTTTTGTCTTGCACACGTCAGCTTCAAAAAATGTTTTTTTCAGCAATACTCACATTCTGCACTACTAAATGAATATTTACATATCAAATCTACTCAGCTAATTACATGCTCAAAAGACTTTTAGTAGATTTGAACATTCAATTTTCCTTTTATGGAACCATATGATGCACCTAATCATTTTATGATTTTCAAAGTGTGTTGTGACCATCAGCTTAAACAATAGACCCCCCCCCCCCCCCACCTACTGATATCAGGCGAACTGTTTTCCTGTTATTTCTCTCCTTTCTTTCTTGAACAGCAGGGTACACTTGCTAATTTCCAATCCATAGCAAACATCTAGAATTGAGGAAGAGAATTAGAGTCATAAAGTATCTGCACCCATAGGTTCTTCTGTTCTACCACACCACCCAAGGCCCTACCATTAATTATCTCAGTCCATTCGCCCATCTGACCAAGGTCACATTGTACTCCAAATAACCTCTTCACTATCCACAACACCACCAATTTTGTTGTTATCTGCAAACTTACAAATCATAACCTACTATATTCACATCCAAATGCTTTATATAAATGGTGAAATTCAGTGGACCCATCACCAATTCTTGCAGTACACTGATGGTCACAGGCCTCCAGTCCAGAAAACGCACCTCTACCACCACCTTCTGTATCCTACCATCAAGCCAATTTTGTATCCAATTGGCAAGCTCCCCCTGGATTCCATGTGATCTAACCCTGCTAACCAGTCTACCCAGGTAGAACCTTGTCAAATGCCTTGCTGAAGTCAATATAGACAATGTCCACCATTCTGCCTTAATCAATCTTCTTTGTCATTTCTTCAAAAAACTGAATCAAGTTAGTGGGACATGATTTCCCACGCACAAAACCTTGTAGACTATCCCATATTCAGTCCTTGCTTTTCCAAATGCATGTATATCCTGTCCCTCAGAAATCCTCTCCAACAATTTATCCACCACTGACATAGTGCTCACCGATTTATAGTTCCCTGGTTTTTCCTCACCACTTTTTTTAAATAATGGCACCACATTAACCAAACTCTAGTCTTCTGGCACCTCATTCATGGCTATCAATGATACAAATATATCAGCAGGGGGCCCAGCAATCACTTCCCTAGCTTCCCACAAAGTTCTGGGTTACACTTGATCTGTTCACATTTTCTGCAAACATTTTTTCAGTGTTCATTCATGTTTCTGTCAGTGTGTTTGTGTGTAAAGGAAATCTTGCCTAATAACTATTAGAGTTCCTTGAGGAAGTAACAAGCAATGTAAATAAAGGGGAACTAGTGTTTTTTTTATTTAATAATGGGATGTTATCACCATTGACTAGGCCAGCATTTATTGCCCACCCCCAATTGCGCAAAAGAAGGTAGTGATGATCTGCCCTTTTCAACCGCTGCTGGGGTCTAAGAACGCTAGCAGTGCTGTAAGGAAGGGAGTTCCTGGAGTTTCACACAGCAACAGTGAAGGAACAGCAATATAGGGGATGATATTGTGCAGCTTGGAAGGGAATGTTTAGGTGGTAATGCTCCCATGCACCCACTTCTCTTGATCTTCCAAGCCTTACAAAGATTGGTGGCCCAAGGACACAGCCCTGAGGCACTCCTACAGGTACTCTCTGAGGCTAAGACGATTAGCCGCCAACAACCACGACAATCTTCCTTTACACTAGGTTTGACTTCAGCCAGTGTTGAGTTTTCCCTGATTCCCATTGAGTTTAATTTGCTAGTGCTCCTTTTTGTCACATTTCACCAAATGTTTCCCTGATGTCAAAGGTGGTTATGTTCATCTCATCTTTGGAATTCAGCTCATTTGAGCATGTTTGGGAAATACATGTTGAAATTCTAAAAATCCTTTGGATTGCTTCTTGATCTTTAAGTAGCTTGTGTTTCTAAATCATTTTTGTTGTTTTTCATGCTGGTCTATTTCATTTGTGTTAATCCAAAACTGTCTTTGACTTGTGGATTTGCCAGGAAAGTTTGCACATGTCTGGTTATAGAAGGAATTCAATTGCAGAACACAATGTTCTCTGCTGTCATTAGAAGTGAAATAACTGCACCAATTTTGTAACATTAGTTGAGAATGTTTGGGTTGAGTTTAATAGCATTCTTATGCAAGCATCCCATGGAGAATGTAGCACAATTTACAGATTCGCATGCTTGCAAATTATATAACATTAATATGGATCATTTCAGGAATATCCAATAAACTCTATAGCACTTTTATGAAGTGTAGTCACTGTTATAATGTATGAAATACAGCAGGGATTGGCATTCAGCAATTTCCACAAGCAGGGATGTGGTAATGACCAGATTATTTGCTTAAGGGATAAATGTTGACCATGACACCATGACACAGGGAGAGCTCCCCTGCACTACTTTAATGGAATCTTTTATGTTATCCTGAAAATATGAATATGAAATCTATTCTGAAACATTTTGATCCTACTCTGGTTGTTTAGCCCAGGTAGGACTGAGAAACCCATTACATTAATAAAGCAATTGTTATGCCAGAAACATTGGGACTGAATGATTTACCACTAAGTGGTTCTTAAGAAGATGAAACTAATTACGCCAATGCAATATTTTAAACAAAAATAAAAAGAACTACAAAGGACAACATTCTAGATTCTGTGGGCTGATGTTGGATGCAGAAAATTCTAAATCTTCATTCCCCTGGGAATGAGGTAGAGATC
Source organism: Chiloscyllium plagiosum (assembly GCF_004010195.1). Classification (NCBI taxonomy): domain Eukaryota; kingdom Metazoa; phylum Chordata; class Chondrichthyes; order Orectolobiformes; family Hemiscylliidae; genus Chiloscyllium; species Chiloscyllium plagiosum. The sequence goes on along the minus strand of NC_057723.1, from coordinate 57,058,729 downwards.
TTCTTTACTTGACCTGCAGTCAACTCAGTTATCTCAGATTACAACAGGATCTTGATCAGATGGGCCTGTGGGCTGAAAAGTGGCAGATGGAGTTTAATTTAGTTAAATGTGAGTTGCTACATTTTGGGAAAGCAACTCTTAGCAGGACTTATACACTTAATGGTAAAGTTCTTGGGAGTGTTGCTGAACAAAGAGACCTTGGAGAGCAGATTCATAGCTCCTTGAAAGTGCAGTCGCAGGTAGATAGGAAAGTGAAGACGTATGCTTTCCTTTATTGGTCAGAGTATTGAGTACAGGAGTTGGGAGGTCATGTTTCAGCTGTACAGGACATTGGTTAGGCCACTGTTGGAGTATTGTGTGCAATTCTGGTCCCTTTCCTATCGGAAAGATGTTGTGAAACTTGAAAGGGTTCAGAAAAGATTTACAAGGATGTTGCCAGACTTGGAGGATTTGAGCTATAGGGATAGGTTGAATAGGCTGGGGTTGTTTTCCCTAGAGAGTCAGAGGCTGAGGGGTGTCCTTATAGAGGTTTACAAAATTATGAGGGATAGGATAAATAGACAAAGTCTTTTCCCTGGGGTGGGGGAATCCAGAAGTAGAGGGCATAGGTTTAGGGTGAGAGTGGAAAGATATAAAAGAGACCAGAGGGGCAATGCTTTCATGCAGAGGGTGGTATGTGTATGGAATGAGCTGCCAGAAAAAGTGGTAGAGGCTAGTACAATTGCAACATCTAAAAAGCATCTGGATGGGTATATGAATAGGAAGGGTTTGGAGGGCTATGGTCTGGGTGCTGACAGGTGGGACTAGTTGTGGTTCTGTTCGCCGAGCTGGAAGTTTTTGTTGCAAACGTTTCGTCCCCTGGCTAGGCGACATCATCAGTGCTTGGGAGGTTCTTCACAGGAGGCTCCCAAGCACTGATGATGTCGCCTAGCCAGGGGACGAAACGTTTGCAACAAAAACTTCCAGCTCGGCGAACAGAACCACAACAACGAGCACCCGAGCTACAAATCTTCGCACAAACTTTGAAGGTGGGACTAGATTGGGTTGGGATATCTGGTCGGCATGGACGTGTTGGACCGATTGGACCGAAGGGTCTGTTTCCATGCTGTACATCTCTATGACTCTATAACTGTTCTCCAATCATCAAACCTACTAAGGATGACAGACCAAAATCTTATGTCGCTTCAAAGTTGTTCTACATCAATTTAAACACTCAATTGAGAGAGTTGGTTGGGTTGTATGTTTAAACCAGCTGTTTGAAAGAGCTATCTTATTCCTCTCCTTCCTGCATACTTAGATATTTGAACTCAACCTATTAAATCTCCATGAAACCTTCTCTGCTCCAAGAACAAACCCAGTTTTTGTTGTTTCTTCACATGAGTGACGTCTTTCTGGTCGTCACTGGTATCATTTCACTAAAAATTGTTTGATGGTGTTGGTCAGGAGGAATTATCCAGAACACTCAGACCTCAGCTTAACATTTCATTCAAAAGAAAACATGTTGAACAGAGCAATGTCCCTTCAGTGTTGAGTATTGGCCTAGATTATGTGCTGAAATATTGGACAGGCGATGAAACCTATCAAGTTCTGAACCAAAGTGAAATGGTCATCAACTAAACCATCAATTGAGTTTACAGTGTGACCATAATCCCTCCCAATATAGTTGCACAGACTCTGTTACCATTGGTTAGATTAAGACAGCTATAGTTCAGATGCCTGAATTCTACCATCTTCACAAGGTTGCAGACTCAGGACAAAAACAGGAAACCACACTAATAAAGTCAAAATACTGGAATTTCCAGGGTTAAATATGTATTGTTCTTTGCGAAGCAATTACATTCCTTTTGGCTTACACGGAATGTTCATTTGCAATCAACCTTATATCCCAAACTGGACACCATCTGCAAAAAAAATGTAATTTAAAATATATAACAAAACATTGGTCTGAAAAAATATATTTGGCAAGCTGTTTCCCATTATTTGCCAAATAAAACAACATGAGGTGCAGTTCATGTTAAACTGTATCAGTACATTGTGAAATCTCAATGGTCTACTTTGCACATGATTGCAATGTGATAAAAAATTTGTATGGATGTTTCTTCTGTTCTCTGCCTCAGTGTCAAGGACAGTTCCCTTTAAAGATCGAATGGTTGATATGGGTCTTCTAACTTAAAAATCAATAACTTTTAAATAAAATGGAAATTATTTTATCAATAGGATAAAAGAACAGACAGAGAACATCTTGAGTGGATTAAAATGAGCAACTCATAAGATGGACTGCTAGGGCTCAAACATATGAAGAATAATCCCAGCTAAAGTGGCATGAAACGTATGTGGAAAAGTTTCTATATTGAATAACATCCTGTATCAGAAGTTAGTCAGTGACATAAAGAGAATATGCAAGCTGCAAAAAGTACCAATGCCAAAAATTTCTAAGCATCAAAACATTTGCTTTCAGTAGTTGGAAATTCTGGCAGAATTTACCTTGTTTTAAAACATATCATAGTAGTTCTTTCACATTTACATCAGCAAGGTGGTACTGGAGATTAGCAACATCTGACATACTGTCCCCAGCAGATTGTCTCCTTACATCTATTATAATCTTTCTATTTTTTTAAATCTCAACTTTAAGCCTGTCAGAATTACTAGCAATGTTAGAACATAGAACATAGAACAATACAGCACAGAACAGGCCCTATAATCTTTCTATTTTTTTTAATCTCAACTTTAAGCCTGTCAGAATTACTAGCAATGTTAGAACATAGAACATAGAACAATACAGCACAGAACAGGCCCTTTGGCCCACGATGTTGTGCCGAACATTTGTCCTAGCTTAAGCACCTATCCATGTACCTATCCAATTGCCGCTTAAAGGTCACCAATGATTCTGACTCTGCCACTCCCACAGGCAGCGCATTCCATACCCCCAGCACTCTCTGGGTAAAGAACCTACCCCGACATCTCCCCTATTCTTTCCACTCTTCACCTTAAATTTATGTCCCCTTGTAACACTCTGTCTTACCCCGGGGAAAAAGTCTCTGACTGTCTACTCTATCTATTCCTCTGATCATCTTATAAACCTCTATCAAGTAACCCCTCATCCTCCGCCTTTCCAATGAGAAAAGGTCTAGCACTCTCAACCTATCCTCGTACGACCTATTCTCCATTCCAGGCAACATCCTGGAGACAAAGTAGGAAAGATGAATTTCGAGTAGTAGGATGTTTTCACGACAGAGAGATCACTTCGCCCATCGCACCTGTATCACGTGAAGATAGAGCCTTCCAGCCAACACCCCATTTATAGCATGTTGTCCATAACCCTGCAGGTGATAGCACTGTAAACATTCGGGAACATTGTGTAGGGTCTAATCCATTATCAACATCGATATGATCTCCAATGCTGTAAATCCTGGCTTATGGGGAAAAAGTAGGGGCAGAACCTGGTCCAGCCCTGAGGAGCTAATAGGCCCATTTCTAAA
>NC_057723.1:57028952-57053169 GCF_004010195.1 Chiloscyllium plagiosum | reverse complement strand
TTACCGAGTACCAAATCCAATATGGCCTCCCCTCTGGTCGGACAATCTACATACTGAGTTAGAAAAGCTTCCTGGACACACTGCACAAACACTGCCCCGTCCAATCTACTTGATCTAAAGAGCTTCCAATCAATATTTGGGAAGTTGAAATTGCCCATGACTACTACCCTGTGGCTTCTGCACCTTTCCAAAATCTGTTTCCCAATTTCTTGTATATCTACTTACAATTTTGGCCATCTTTCAATCTTTCAGACCAGACTGGATCTGACCCGAAAAAGACAAGCATCTGCCTGAATACCTGTACTGTGTGAACAGACGGAGCCCAACTGCCAACAATGGAACCACAAACAGGATAGCAAAGAGACCAACCACTTACTGGCTTCTCAAAGGCCCAACCCAAACATCAGTTGATAGCACCCTTTCCAACTTTGTGAAGACCCGACATCGAGGTCCAACTGGACCAAGAACAAGACCGTCCAGAGTGCCCAAGACCAGTAACCAGGACCTCACTGGATGCCCTACATAACTTCGAGAATGACAAAGTATCCGTACCAACTCCTGAACACAACCAGAAACAGCCACTTACCCAGGAAACATGGGAGACACACTGGCCTGCAGGTGAGCTTGAAACAGCACAGTTTCAAGCCCCACCTCCACAACAGATTCCTATACAAGCCATTGAAAATAAGCTGGGGGGGTGAACTTAAAGCCAGACTTATATAACAAAGGGAATTGAGAGATTGCTGTGTGTTGTGTTTTACAGAGACATAGCTCACTCCTGCTACAACTGAATTTGCCTTATTACCTGAGGGTTTCTCAGTTCATTGAATGGACAGCTTGGTGTCCTTGGGCAAGGCAAAGGGCGGTGGGGTCTACCTCCTAATCAACACCTCCTGGGGCTCAGAGATGGTGACCCTGCCAAGTTACTGCTCCCAAGACCTAGAACATATAACAGTGAAGTACCATTCCCTACTACCTGCTGTGGGAGTTCACCTCTGCTATCCTGATAGTGGTCTACATCCCATCCCATGTGAAAATCAAGAGGGCACTTGATGAAATATATGCATCATCAAAAATACCTTGGATTACTCCATCCTTGAGATGGAATACCCCGAGGCCTGGTTCATCATAGCCGGTGACTTCAACCAGGGCAACCTCAAAAGTGTGCTACCAAGGTACCATCAACATGTTTCCCATCCCACCAGAGGAGCAAACACCTTTGGCCGTAGCTGCACAACCATTAAAGATGTCTACAACTCCATGCTGTGCCTGCATTTTGGTAAATCAGACCATACGTAATTAGATTAGATTCCCTACAGTGTGGAAACAGGCCCTTCGGCCCAACCAGTCCACACCGACACTCCGAAGAGTAACTCACCCAGACCCTTTTCCCTCTGACTAATGCACCTAACACTAAGGGCAATTTAGCATGGCCAATTCACCTGACCTGCACAGCTTTGGACGGTGGGAGGAAAGCAGAGCAAACCCACACAGACACAGGGAGAATGTGCAAACTCCACACAGACAGTCGCCCGAGGCTGGAATCGAACCTGAGACCCTGGTGCTGTGAGACAGCAGTGCTAACCACTGAGCCACTGTGCCTCCCCAAGAAGGGAATAGGGATAACCCTGGGAATTACAGACCAGTCAGTCTTATATCAGTGGTGGGCAAACGTTTGGAAAGAATTCTGAGACGTAGAATTTATGATTACTTGGAAAATGATAGTTTGATTAAAGATAGTCAGTATGGCTTTGTAAGGGACAGGTCATGCCTCACAAACTTTATTGAATTCTTTGAGGATATGACAAAACACATTGATGAAGGTAGATGTGTGTAGGCTCATTCAGAATCCCCATGGTAGGTTCATTCAGAAAATATCCCATTCAGAGGCATGGGATACAGGGAAACCTGTCTGTCTGGGTACAGAATTGGCTGGCCCATAGATGAGAGAGGATGGTGGTAGATGGAAAGTATATAGCCTGGAGCTCAGTGACCAGTGGTGTTCCACAGGGATCAGTTCTGGGACCACTGCTCTTTGTGATTGTTTTCAACGACTTGGATGAGGAAGTAGAAGGGTGAATTGGTAAGCTTGTCGATGACACAAAAGTTGGTGATGTTGTGAATAGTGAGGAAGACTGTTGTCAGTTGCAACAAGACATTGACAGGATGCAGAACTAGGCTGATAAGTGGCAGATGGAGTTCAACCTGGAAAAATGTGAAGCCATTCACTTTGGAAGGTCGAATTTGAATGCTCAATACAGGGTTAAAGGCAGGATCCTTGGCAGTGTGGGGGAACAGAGAGATTTTGGGGTCCATGTCCATAGATCCCTCAAAGTTGCTACCCAAGTTGATAGGGTTGTTAAGAAGGTCTATCGTGTGTTGGCTTTCATTAGCAGAGGATTGTATTTAAGAGCCTTAAGGTTATGCTGCAGCTCTGTAGAGTCCTGGTTAGACCATACTTGGAATATTCTGTTCAATTCTGATCGCCTCATTACAGGAAAGATGTGGAAGCTTTAGAGAGGGTACAGAGTAGATTTATCAGAATTTTGTCTGGACTGGAGGGCAGTTTTCTTATGAAGAAAGGTTGAGAGGGTTTTTCTCACTGGAGCGAAGAAGGATGAGAGTGACTTGATAGAGGTGTACAAGTTATTGAGAGACATAGATAGGGTGGATATGCAGAAACATTTTCCCATGGCAGAAATATCTATCATGGGGGGAGTGGGCATAATTTTAAGGTAATTGGAGGAAGGTTTAGGAGAGATGTCAGAGGCAGGTTCTTACACAAAAGTGGTGGGTGCATAGAATGCACTGCCAACAGTGGTAATAGAGTAATAGTGATAACATTAGGGACATTTAAGCAACTCTTGGATAGGAACATGTAAGATAGTACAATGAAGGGTATGTAGGTTGGTCTGATTTTAGAGTCGGATAAAACGCCAGCATGACATTGAGGGCCGAAGGGCCTGTATCATGCTGTACTGTTCTATATTCTATGTTCCATGTTCTATAAGGCTGTGCTCCTCTTCCTAGCTTACAAACAGAAACTGAAACTTTAGGATTCGATACACAACACATTGTCATACAGTGCTGGTCAAGGGTAATGTATGAGTTCCTAAGTAATTTCTTGGAGTCAGTGGACTAATCCATATTCAAGCAGCCAAACTAAATGAGTATGTCACTACCATCATAGACTTCATCAGTAAGCGTGCAGAGGACTGCATGCCAACAAAGTTAATCCGAATGTTCCCAATCGGAAACCAATGGATCCACTCTCTACTGAATTCCAGGACAGAGATATTCATGTTGGATGACCCTGAACTATACAGAAAATCTAGGCTCGATCTTTGTAAATCCATCAGGGATGCCAAGAGACAATACCAGACTAAACTAGAGTTCCAGACTAACCACACAAACACACATCCACAATGACAAGGTTTACATGAGATAGCGGGCTACAAAGCAAAGTCGAGCATTATTCCTGGCAACAATGCATCCCTCCCAGATTAACTCAACGCATTGTATGCACATTTTGAATGGAAGGGCAGTGAAATTAACTAATTTGGCCAAGTTTTTTATTCCTTTTCCATGCTGTTTTGATTTGATGGCTGTTATGATGATCTGGCTGACTTGGAAGATTTCCAATGCTAACATACCTGCCTCTATTCTCTGAAATATTACCAAAAAAAGATATTTTACCCTTCTACAGCAATCTTGGTTTATATTTCCTTGTAAAGGCTATTTCTTCCCATAATCAATCAACATAATCCCACAAACTGACAATATCATGCTCAAAATAGCATGTTTCTCCTTACACCAAGTCCCAATCTGTTTCCACCCCTGTACTCACAGAATTTTATTACATCATGGTTGAAGAAAATTTCTTGACTTTAAAATTCCAATCATTCTTTCCCAATCACTGTGTAGCCTTACCTCTCCCTATTTCCATAACGTTACCTCGGCCGACAACTCCCTGAGGTATTTGCCCATCTCTAATCCTGTCCTTAAATATTTGCTGATTTTATTCACTCCACCAGTGCAACCCTGCTATTTTTGTCATATGTGTATTTTTTTTAAGGTCATGTCTGTGAGTTTGGGCTCAAGACAGACTAGTTGAGGAAGGAGCAACGTCAGGAACTGTTTTTAAGCTTAAACTTCCATAAAACTCCATTTATTGCATATTAACATTGTTACGTTGCTAAGAAACGGTTATTAGCGATCTTCAATTGCAATCTACCTATTTCATATCTACCTATTTTATATCTAACTAAATCACTCACATTCAGCCATTTCTGTCTTTTAAAACCTGCTCCATGACATCACCACAACATTGCCTACTAAAGTCCTTACACGATTCTCTGTTCTTTCCCTCTGTCATGGATACTGATTCCATTTTTTTATACATTCTCACTGGTTACTCAAGGTTTCTTTTTACAACATTTTACCTTCCATTTTCCTCCTTTATATCTCTCAACCCTCCCAAGTCTTTGACATGAGTCACCATAGGGGGGTAAGGAAAGTCTGTGGTAAGGTATCAATACACTTGAGGCAAAGTCAGTGAGTTTTCTTTCTCTCTGCTGGTTTTTGTATGATCAGAGATTTAATCAATCTGGTAGCCAAAACAGACATCTATAACTTGTAGTACTTGCTGAAGGGTCTTATGTTGATGTAACTGTGAGAAATATAAGTTGTTTTTCCTTATCCATTAATAGCATTTGGTTTAGGTGAGAGTGTTACTTCTTCAAGAAAAGAGTGTTGCTGTTCATTTACAAGTACTTGCTCTCCATACAAAGAAATTTGGAATATTGACCTGTTCTTCAAGGTTCTGTTCCAAAGCATGAACATATAATATTGGCTTAGAAATTATTTGGTTTAATGCTTGGTGTGTTCTTTAGAGTGTAGCACATCTTCAAGAAATGACATCTTTTTCTAATGAATACGTTGTTGGAGTAAAGTGCAACAATTTTGTTTTCATTGATGTGGAGTTTTGCAAACAAACCTGTCACAATGTGCCACAGCATTAGACTGTTTAAGATTTCATATTGAAGTTGTCACATTCAGTATATCTTTTAGTGGAGAAGACTGGTTTATTTGGTCTGATGCTCTGTTATGCTTTAAGTAATCACCAATTTCTGAAAAAAATGTTCTGCATTCAATGGAATTTTTGCTTATAATTTTTGCTTCTTAAACAACTTTCCAGACATTATATCCACTGCTAGTCGAACAACTCCTTCTAGAATTGCAAACTCTTTTGAGTGAAAAAGTTTAGTGACTGGTTTATCTAAGTGACAAATGGCATCCTGTCATGGCTGAGCTCTTTTTGTAGGTTTCCAATGTTGTATGGCTCAGTTAGGACACACTGGTCATTAATAAAGATATCTACAGACACTCCAGGGAGTTGCTATCAGCTACTGATGTGAACTTTCTCGTGTCTTATTTGTTCTTGAAGTAAAATATTGATCAAGGGCTATTATGAGTTCATCAATTGTAATTTATTTATCTTTGACCTGTTGAGAACTAACATGTGATCTGGCATTCTTCCCATGTGGTAGTGAAGTATGTTAGTCTGTTCTGTATTAATTTGGTATCCAAAGCTTAAGCTGTTCAAAATCATTGGATTTCTGCTTTCCACATTTGCTAATTTCCTGATCTATCGAATGGACCTAATAGTTCAAAATTTTCCACAGAGGTGAATAAAAATATCTTTCTTTTTGCCCAGTGACAAAAGGATATCTAAAAATCTATGGATTGAAAACATCTTAAAGTAGCTTCAATCAATAAGATGTCATGACTTTTTAAAAATGATTTGTAGGTGGCTACCAGGACTTCAATTGCATATTGTCTGTGCCTGATGTATTTTTGTGCTGAATCCAACACCACATAATCATTTTTGCATTCTTTTTCTTTCTTCTGAGGTTTTTTCTTCTGAACTCAATAGGACAATTTATAATACAGTTCAGGACAGGAATAGGCCCTTCAGCCCACCAAGCCTGCGCCAGTTCTTCATCCTTATTTAGACCCACTACTTATTGCCCATGCCCAGTTTCTATCCCTCTGTTCACCTCCTGTTCATGTGTTTATCAAGATAGCCTTAAACATTGCTAACATACCTGCTTTCACCACCTCCACTGGTAGTGCTTTCCGGGCAACCATCACCCTCTATGAAAACTTTTCCCCGGGTTTCTCCCTTAGGCTTACCCCCTCTCACTTTGAATCTATGTTCTCTTTATTTGACCTTTCCACCCTGGGAAAAAGCCTCTGACTATCCATCCTATCTATGCCTCTCGTAACTTTGTAAACCTTTATCAGGTCGGCCCTCAGCCTACATCTTTTCAGTGAAAACAATTGCGTTTATCTAACCTCTCCTCCTAAAACTCTCCAGAACAACCGACATCCTCGTAAACCTTCTCTGCACTATCTCCAAAGCAGCCATGCCGTTCTGGTAGTGTGGCAGCCAGAACTGGATGCAATATTCCAAATATGGCCTGGGGGATACAGTGTCTCAGTGTTGCCTCACAGGGCCAGGACCCGGCTTCAATTCCAGTCTCAGACAATTGTCTGTGTGGAATTTCCATATTCTCCCCATGTCTATGTGACCTTTACTCCAGGTGCTCCAGTTTCCTCCCACAGTCCAAAGGTGTGCAGGTTAGATGGACTGGCCATGTTAAATTGTCTGTAGTGATCAGGGATGTGTAGGTTAGGTGGATTAGCCACGGGAAAAGTGGGGTTACAAGGTTAGGGTTGGGGGGGGGGGTGGTGAGTCTGGGTGGGAAGCTCTTTCGAGGGTGAGTGTGGACTTGTTGGGTTAAATAGCCTGTTTCTACACTGTAGGGATTCTATGATAATTAAAACTCTCCAGATCAGGCAACATCCTAGTAAACCGTTTCTGCACCCTTTTGAAAGCGTCCATGCTCTTTTGTTACTGTGGCAAAAAGAACTAGATGCAATATTCCAAATATGGCCTAACTAAAGTTTTGTACAGTTATAACATAACTTGCCAACTTTTAGATTTGACGCTTTAGCCAATATGGTAAGTATGTTGTATGCCTTCTTGACCACTAAATCCATTGTCAGGGATCTGTGGACCTGGATGTCCAGTCCCTCTGTATGTCAATGCCTCTAAGGGTTTTCCACTTATTGCATAATTTGCACCTGAATTTGATCATCCAAAAGACATCACCTCGCATTTCTCCAGATTAATCTCCACCAGTCATTTCTCTACCCAAATCTATAATCTATCTATATCCCACTGTGTCAGTTGACAATTCTCTTCGCTATCTGCAAATCCACCAATTTTGGTGACATCCACAAACTTACTAATCAGACCATCTTTATTTTGCTCCAAGTTATTTATATATGTTACAAACATCAAAGGTCCCAGCACTGATCTCCCTGTGGAACTTGGACTTCACCAGTTTCTTCATCCCCTCTCCCCCCACCTTGTCTCAGCCGAATCCCTCCAGCCCGGCACCGCCTTCCTGACCTGCAGTCTTCTTCTTGACCTCTCCGCCTCCATCCTACTCCGACCTATCACCCTCACCTTGACCTCTTTCCACCTATCACATTTCCAACGCCCCTCCTCCAAGTCCCTCCTCCCTACCTTTTATCTTCTCCTGCTGAACACTCTCTGCTCATTCCTGAAGAAGGGCCTGTGCCCGAAACGTCGAATCTCCGGTTCCCTGGATGCTGCCTGACCTGCTGTGCTGTTCCAGCAATAAAGTTTCAACTTTGATCTCCAGCATCTGCAGACCTCACTTTCTCCTCCCTGTGGAACACCATTAGTTACTGTTAGGGGCCAAACCAAGCTCCCACAAATTATATTAAGAGGAAGGCCTAGACCCGAGCTTCTTCATATTTTAAAGGCAAGTGCCTGTTACGCTCCAGATGCAATTCAATTGGTCAAACTACCAGTTTTAAAAAAACATACTTTATTCATACGCTATAGTTAAAGTACAACAAAATAAAGAATTGGAACAGCTTAACTCTATTGGAAAATCTAACAGAACAATAGGTTAGTTAACAACTAAACAGTAACTATTCCAATATCATAACATCCCATAATCACACCCATGGCAAAGGCAAATTCAGTAAAATAGATTGTCTCACATGCAATTCTAGCAGGAAGAAAATCCTCAGCTTTTAGTTCTAACAGAAAGAGTTAAAAAAAAGCACATTCAGCTTCAAGACCCCAGCAGCAACTGCTACTGAAAATTTAAAGCTAAAAATCCTGATCCTTTGGGAATTTGACCTCACCCATTCAGTTTGCTTTTTTAAAATTCATTCAGAGGATGAGAACATCACTGGCCAAGCAGCATTTATTGCCCAGAAGGCAGTTAAGAGTCAACCACATTGCTTTGGGTCTGGAGGCACATGTAGGCCAGACTGGGTAAGGGCAGCAGTTTTCTTCCCTAAAGGACGTTAGTTAATCAGAATAGTCTTTCCCTGACAATCAATTCATGGTCATCATTAGACTCTTAATTCCAGATATTTACTGAATTCAAATTCCACTATCTGCCATGCCTCGCTCCTTTTGTTACTTTTAAAATAAAAATCTGAAGACCTCGCAGGCTGCTTGCTTTATTGACTTTGGAGCAGACTGCTTGGGACCTCTGTCACAACCTTTCTGCATAAAAAATACCTGGGCACCTCTTAAAGCCATGGTATTATCACAGTACTGATCTCCATTCCAAAAAGCACCATCCACCGCTATTCTCTGTCTTCTGAGCAAGCCAGCTTTGCATACATCTAGCTAACTCACCCCAGCTCCTATGCAACTTTATTTTCTGTACCAGTCTACCATGAGGAATCTTAACAGATTCCTTACTAAAGTACATGTAGACAACATCCACTGCCCTTCCCTTGTGAATCATTCTTGTCACCTCCTCAAAACTCTCCATCAAATTGGTGAGACATGACGTTCCCACATAAACTCAACCTGCCCATCACTAACAATTCCATTTGCTTCTAAACTTGAATAAATTCTGTCTCTCAGTGTCTTCTTCACCAGCTTCCTTACCAGTGACACCAGGCTTACCAGCCTATAATTACCAGACCATCTCTGTTTCCCTTTTTAAACCAAGGAATAACATTGGCCATTCTCCAGTTCTATGGAACCTTGCCTGAGGCCAAAGAGTATGCAAAGATATCTATAAAAGCCCCAGCTATTTCCTTCCTTTCCTCCAACAGCACCATGGAATAGATCCTGTTTGGCCTTAGGCATTTGTCTACCTTAATGTATTTCAGACACCCAACACTTCCTCCTTCATTATGTTCACCTGCCCAAGATTATTCACACACCTTTCCCTAACCTCAATATCCCTTTCTTTCGTGAAAACCAATGTAAAGTACTCATTAAGTGTCTCACCCATTTCCTCTGGTTCAATACATAATCTTCCTCCTTTATCTTTGAGTGGCCCTACTCTTTCCTTAACTATCCTCTTGCTCCTAAAATACATATAAAATGCTTTGGGATTCTTCATAACCCTGTTGGCCAAGGATATTTCATAGGCCCTTTTAACCTTCCTAACTCCCCACTTGAGCTCTTTCCTACTGTCTCTATATTCTTCAAGGGCATTGTCTGCTTTTAATAGTCTAGACCTTAGATATCTTTTTTTCTTGAATAAGCTGTTAATTTCCCCTGTAGTCCAAGGTTCCCAAATCTTGCCATTCTTGTCCTTCATTTTCACAGGAATTTGCCTGTACTGCATTCTAATCAACTGATCCTTAAAAGAATCCCATATGTCAGATGTGGGATAAACTCAAAAAGTTGCTCCCAATCCACATTCTCCAATTCTTGTTGATTTCTGTTATAGTTGGCCTTACACCAATTTAATACCTTCATTCGAGGTCCTTATTCATAAGCATCCGAAAACTTTTGGAATTTTGGTCACTGTGCCCAAAATGTTCCCCCAGTGAAACTTTGATCACCAGGCCAGGCTCATTTCTCAATAACAGGTCCAGTATGGCCCCTTCCCTCATTGGACTATCCGCATACTGTTTTGAAAAGACTCTCCTGAACATACCTAACAAATTGCTCCCAATCCAAAACCCTAGCACTAAGGAAGTCCCAGTAAATATCGAGGGACTTAAAATCACCCACTACAACAACTCTGTTATTTCCATACCTTTCAAGAATCTATCTACACATCTGTATTTTTTTTCTCCTGCTGGCAGCTTGGAGGTCTGTTGTACAATCCCATCATTATGTCTGCACCCTTCCTATTCCTGAGATCCACACATAATGTCTCAATATACAAGATCCCTCCAGGATGTTCTCCCTCAAGACAGCTGTGATATGCTCCCTAACCAATAATGCAACTTCCCAACCTCTTTTGCTTCCTCTTCTGTCTCATCTAAAACATTGATATCCCAAAACATTAAGCCTCCAATCCTGTCCCACTTTCAACCATGTCTCTGTGATAGTAAAAACACCAGAATTGCATGCACTAATCCAGGCTCCATATTCATCCGTCCAACCTGTAATGCTTCTTGCATTGAAGCAAGTACAACCCAAGCTCCAGCTCTGCTGAGCTCAACATCCTCTCCCAGACTGCTCTTCCTCTGAGCTATATTTGCCCTATGAAACCTCTCTGCTAGAATCTTGATGCACCTCCACTTAAAGTGCAATGTGTGCTTCTTGTAGAGGTCCCATCTTCCTGAAAGACATCCTAATATCTGAAGCTCTCTCCCATAGACAATAGACAATAGACAATAGGTGCAGGAGTAGGCCATTCAGCCCTTCGAGCCTGCACCGCCATTCAATATAATCATGGCTGATCATTCCTAATCAGTATCCTGTTCCTGCCTTATCTCCATAACCCTTGATTCCACTATCTTTGAGAGCTCTATCCAACTCCTTCTTAAATGAATCCAGAGAGTGGGCCTCCACTGTCCTCTGGGGCAGAGCATTCCACACAGCCACCACTCTCTGGGTGAAGAAGTTTCTCCTGAGCTCTGTCCTAAATGGTCTACCCCGTATTTTTAAGCTGTGTCCTCTGGTTCGGCACTCACCCATCAGTGGAAATATGTTTCCTACTGCCAGTGTGTCCAATCCTTTAATAATCTTATACGTCTCAATCAGATCCCCTCTCAATCTTCGAAACTCAAGGGTATACAAGCCCAGTCGCTTCTTTCAGTGTAAGGTAATCCTGCCATTCCAGGAATTGATCTCGTGAACCTACGCTGCACTCCCTCAATAGCCAGAATGTCTTTTCTCAAATTTGGAGACCAGAACTGCACACAGTACTCCAGGTGTGGTCTCACCAGGGCCCTGTACAGCTGCAGAAGCACCTCTTTGCTTCTATACTCAATTCCTCTTGTTATGAAGGCCAGCATGCTATTAGCCTTCTTCACTACCTGCTCTTTACATACACCAGCTCTTTAGCCACAGGTTCAATTATGCTGTGCCTCTGTTTGTAGACTCATTAGCACGTGGCATGGGGAGTAATCCCGAGATTACTACCCTGGAAGTCTTGCTTTTTAGTTTACCACTTAACTCCTTGAAATGTTATTGCAGAACCTCGTCACTCTTCCTACATCTATACCTATATGGACAATGACTTCTGTCTGTTTACCCACTCAGAGATATCCATGATCCTGTCATCGGAGAGTCAACATACCAGACCGAAGTCTCTCTTGTGGCTACTAAAGCACATTTCTGTGCCCCTGATCAGTGAATCTCCAATTATTATTGCTCTACCATGCTTTGTCTCTCCCCTCTATGTAGCTGTGGTGCCACTGCTCTGGCTGCTGTAGCTACTGTCATCTGTTGGGCCATCTCCCTCATCAGTATCTGAAGTGAAACATTTTTTTGACTGGGGGACTGCTTGCTCCGGCTAATGGTTACCCATCCACCTTCCTCAATAACGCCTCCTGTCCAAAGCTCCAAAAAAAAAGACAATTAAGTAATTTGACTATTAGGGCTCTGAAACCTCAAATTCCAAAATAATTCTCACTCCCAAATTTTACAATCAATTGATGCATATTGAGCATGTAACTGAATAATCTTCTTAACTTGCTCGGTGATAAATTTTTCCTTGAGTAAATAGTTTAAAACTTTCAAATAACTGCCAGAAATCTGAACTCTGTTTCCCAGCTTAGTTTTCCAGAGTGTTTTTTTCATGAAGGGATCAGTCTGCTCTGGGTGTTTTGTAACTGGTTTCTTTTCACAGGTGCTCAATCCCATGGGTGCTTGGCTGTGTTTACTGTCCTCAATGCTTTCTTTTCCCCTCAAAAATTTCTTTCCACTATCACATCCTGTAAAAGACTCCTTTAAGCTATAATTGTCTCTGGTGATTTCTCTCCAAGAAGTTTCTGTTCAGAGATTTTTCCTTCATAGTAACTGTTTAGCTCTATGGTTCTTCTGACTGCTAGATGGTGTTTAAATAGTAGCAATGAATTTTTTTGGAAAATTTTTTGTTGCGTTCTTTTCTCCAGATCTGTTTCTGAAATAACTCCAGTATTCCATCACCAAGTCATCCTATATTTACACATGAACAATCCTTTACTTTAATACTGCCTCTTCAGAGTCAGCTGTCAGACTATCAGTATCTCTGACACTCCTCTTTTTAGATGTCAGCCTGGTCTCCATGATTGGATCAGATTAACAGCCCCTAGATGTTCATGGAAGACTTCTGGATATTTAATTAGGACTTCAGAATTGAAGTTGTATCCTTGATTTGAAAAGGTTTCCCAGTATAGGTTCCCAGCCTATTTGAGCACTTGCACAAGCTTAAGGGCTGGAGACCAGAGCAAATTTTGTTAAAAACTAGTTCTGCGATCACTGATATAGTTGCACCAGTTTCAACCTCCATTGGAACCAGATGACCATTTCACCAGATGTTTATTTTGACTGGTTTTGATTTGGATGTTGCTAAGCAACTTAACTGTTACAAACCACATGTGAGTGGACTTTCCAGGTTATGAACTCTCCTGGATATCCCCCTGGATACCAGCCCATGCAATTTAGGTCTAGTAGGATTCTTTAGCTGTTTCACGTCCGCACACTGGCAGCAACTACAATAGCTTTCCAGTCAGGATTCTGAAGAAAATTTTAACCATTTGGCTGCGGCTTGGCTTTATTTTGGGGTTTTGCTGTGGACCAATTGAGGGTCTCTCTGATCAGAATATGCCTTGAGTGAAACGATGCAATTGCCTGCACGCAGCTGGTGCTCTCCAAGCTCAGTCAGACTGGCAAGGATATCCACTTCCATCAGAATACACTGCAACTCATACACTCCAGTTGCCACATTTTCCAATGATAAAGTCAGTTGTAGTACTTGTTGAAGTCCACTTGCGCTTCAGCTAGTTGGCATTTTTACATGGTTACATCATTAATCCCACATACCAAACGGTCTCGCTGCATCTCATTAAGGGTTAAACCAAAGTCACAGGCTTCTGCCAGTCATCTCAACATGGTTAAAAATCCTGATATCGATTGCCCTAGTGTTCGAATAGCCGAGTAAAAAGACAGCATCTCAGTAGTAGAGGAGGCTTGCATTCGTAATATTCCTTATAATGTCTGTCAATTCTTAAAAGGTTATAGTATCTAGTGCATTAGGGAAAGTTAGGCTTCTAATAACAGAAAAAAAGATGTGGCTTCACGGGCTGTCAATAGAATTATTCATGATTTTCATCTGCCACAATGTTGTTTGCCTGGAAAAAGTATTGCATTCTTTCCACACACAGGGCCCAGTCTTTGACATCAGGGTCATTCAAGTCAAGCTTCCCAAACAAAGGCATGATGCAAGAAATGCTTACCCCAACTCAAAGATGACTATTAGAGGATTTCTTCAGGAATGTGCTTAACTCACATCGCCAAAGAAATAACTCCACAGAGGGATGATATCCTGTCACCTAGTCACCCTTTTTTCACATGAACAATCCTTTAGTTTAATACTGCCTCTTCAGAGACAGCTATGAGTATGTCAATATTTCTGACACACTCCTTTCTATTTGTCAGCCAGGGCTCCCTGATTGGACCAGATTAACAGCCCCAATCAGGGAACTAATATTCTATGATGTCCAGCTGGCTGACCTCTTTACAGTTACAATTTCTACCTTGATTTTCTAGGCAGTCGATCCCATTGCTGCCACCATCTTTTGTCATGTGGACATCATTGTGTGGCCTTCAAGAGGAAGCATCTGTAGAATCCTATTTATTATATGTTCGCATTAAAAACAATTATTCATACTAATCTGAGATAAACTAAATTCAGAACTTATTGTTAAACTGTTCAAAAAAATTATTCTTGAATTCTAACAATCTTCCATCTTTGATGTATTTACTTTCAATCTAACTGACTCTGCCCACACTAAGCTATTTATGCCATGAGGGAAGCAGTTCCATTACATCTTAGGGTTGTTTCTATGGTCCTGAACACCACCTTCAGCTGCCTAGGCTTTATGTTCTGTAATACATTTCCTACATTCTCCAATTCTCTACTTCTCTTTCCACCTTTACGACACTTCTTAAACATTTTATTTAAGCATTAGTCTTAACCTAATAACCCCTTATGTGACTCAATGCTATATTTTATTTCATTACATGCCAGTGAAATTCCTATAGAGATATTTTGTTATGTCAAAGAGATTATAGATGTGATTTCCTCCTTCCTGAAATGGTGAGGATAAAGATGAAGCGAGATTTCAAAATTCAGATTCTCACAATCAAGAAAAATGATTGCAATTAAATTCTCTCTTTAAATGATAAGATAAAATTCTTGCCCTAATATGACTAATTGCACACCTTGCCATAATATCCAATGTATCCATTTAATTTATCACTCGTTGAGAAGCTCAATGCTTCAAAACTGGAGAGTGAAAACTGAGCAGGGACCTGTCGGGTTGAGTCCTCTGCCTTGACTCCAGGTGAGTTCACAGCTGTGCTGGTCATTTCTTTCTCTTGACTTTAGATGGAACTGCTACAATTACAGCAGTTTCCTCTTTGTCAGAAGGCACAATGTCTCCCTGGGCCCTCCACCTGCACAATGAGCAATGGCAATGTGTTAACTACAGAACATCAGGTTGCTTGTTGTTGGTCAGGCTCAGCAGTACGTGTTCTCTCAAAGATTGCTCAGGCTCAGGCAGTGGCTTCTGGCTGAGGTAAAACCTGAGCACAGAGGAAAAGGCAGGTGGCTTGTGGAAGTAGGAAACAGTTGTAAAGGAGTCATATTTCACTGTGTGATATTGTATTGCATGAAAGTTAGAATACTACAAGTGCCAGCAGCTTATGCAGCAAACATGTTGCTTATGTTTTGAAGAGAAGGTGGTGTATTGATCACTGGATTTGTGACCCATTGCTGTTTCTCCATCCCCACAGAAACAGCTCTGGTCTTCCCCAACTAACTCTTTGCTCCAGTTTATGAGGGGCATGATGTCCACTAACCATCTATCATTCTTAGATCTCGTGCCCTTTTGAGCACATTTTTTCTGCAAGTACATAAAAGGCTTGATTCTGATGAGAATGAGCATTGGAACATTTTGAGATCATGTATAGCCATGTGAGGTGATAAGATATCCCACGTGAATGAGCAGGAAACATTAAGGGCAAAGAGAGTGGGGTAGTTTGAGAGGATGAGGTAGATTGAGCTCTTAGGTGGACCTAATGCATGTGACGCTGAGACCCTTGGTGAGATGCATTTGCAGTGGCAGAGTTAGACTGACTGATGGCCCTTTGAGTGTGAGTTAGCAGAGAGCAATTGGTGCCACTGAACTCTTCCAGGCACAACATATCTCAACCTTCTTGCAGCCCTATTTACTATCCGTTTGTAAAATAACACTACACCTTCACGTACTGCTATCTTTGCTCAAGGTGGACAGGTTAGATGGGATAACCTTCTGATGTGGTTATCTGAGAAGAAGATAGACCATCACACAATCCAGCAATTTATCATCTGGATGAACCTAGTTGCCAAATTTTCTTTCTTTGAACCCATTACTTCAGCTGTACATGCCCACAAAATGTTGAGGGGATGCTCCTAGCTTGCAGCAATTGAAGTGTTGGCTATCTGGCTTTTAGATATGGGACCAGAGCCTTTGAATGTGTATGGTCCTGATAAGTACATCCAGCTCGATCACTACACAATTTACCAATTAACTTACACATCACGCTTATAACATCACGTTTATAAATGAATGAAGAAGCTTGTGTTTGGGTGAAATAACTCAGCTCGGCGTTAGCTGATATGAAGCCATCCAACATGTTTGTCATCGTACTTTAACTTCAAAAGGGAAAATTCCACCCAATTAAATATAACTGTTCATGTTATTACTGATGATATTTCTGTAATACTTGTTAACTATGCCATTTTATGGATTCTTTAGTTAATAAAACTTCCTGAATTTCCATTCAACGATAGTTTCTAACTACTTTTCACACCCAAAATCAGATCTGCCCGATTGCCAAATTGTTGGGTGCCAAAGAAAACAGCCATCCATCTTGTATAAAATCAATACAGCGACATGCATATTAATCATTCAGTACTGTTCTCATGTCATGCCAACAGTAACCATTCCTCTAATTGCATTCATATTTGACATTCATCTCAACACAAGTCTTTTTTTCCCTCTTCCCTTTCAGTCTAATGCTGGATTATAATTCCATGGATGCAGACCTCCCTCAAGTGGTCATTCTTCATGCACAAAACGTAACAGTGAGTATTGACAAACTGTTTAATCTGAAGAGACATTAATCTCTCCTGATCAGATATGCACACAATTACCTGCTAATGTTTCAATTAACAATGAGCTATTATGGGTCCTCAAAGCTGAATAACTCCCTTCACAGGGTACAGGATTGTGAAGGTTAACTGTAGCTAAAGTCAGATTGAATCTGAGATCTTTATACTGCTCAATGCATTTGTACATATTTGCATAAAATTTACAGCCCAACTAGTCTATGTCAGTAAGTATGCTCTATGAACCTCCTCCCACACCTCTTCAGGTACTCTCTATTGGCATATCTATCTATTCTTTTCTCCCTCATGCATTTATGCAAACTTAAATGCATCTATTCTATTTGCTTCAACTAACTGAGTTCTTCAGACAGCTTTGAAGTGTTAATTTAATAAAAGGAGAGCTTATTTCAGTTCCAGGACAAGGTGTACTACATGTTGCACATGTTTTACCACTTTGTTACACAGTGGTTGACATTGTATTTTTTAAATCAGTGTTCTTGATAGAGCTAGTTCCAAACATGTCATATTTCTCCAAGAGATACACATTGATTGACAGCATGCAAAAGGCAATCTGAAGCAGACCACTGACTGACCCAAACAAGTAGTTATAACTTATCTCATGCAATTGAAAACTGCAAAGTAATGTCGGTTGGAGAACTCTGTGTGCAGTACATTATGTCCTCACTCCATAATTCCTCAATGGGAGAATGGAAAACATCCATGAAGTAGCAGCTGGCATTAGCTTACATATTGTCTTGGTGCAAATAAACTGGAAAGGCGTCAGAATTTTATGTAACTGGGCAGAACTGTCCTTTTCTGATTTGAAATTCCTGTAGTGATGTCTTGGGACTGAGATATCTAACTGCCAACAATCATAATCATTTTCCTTTGTGCTCGGTATGACTCCGAGTGCTCTGAGTCCCCTCTTCCCACTGACTCCAGTTTTGCTAAGGCTCTTTTGATGTCACTTTTAGGCAACTGCTGTCTTATCAAGAAAGTGTAGTAATTCTATCCTCATTCTCAACATTCAACTCTTTTGTCCATTATCCTAATCAAGGCTGTAATGAGTTCAAGAGCTGAGTGGTCTTATCAATACTCAAACTGAGCATGAGCGAGCAAGTTATTGTTGAGTAAACATTGTCAACATCCTTCATCAGGATTGGCATGATCAAGAATAGACTGATAGGGCAATAACAGGCCAAATTGGATCTATCTAGATTTCGGGGGAAGGATATGTCTGGATAACTTTCCATATTTCTGGGTGAGTACGAGTGTTGTACATGTACTGGAGTATCTGAGTCAAGGACACAGCTGGTTTTGGAGCATAATCAATACTGATGCCAGAATGTTGTCAGGCTCACTGAATTTGTAACATCCAATAACTTCAGCTATTTCTTGATATCAAATGGAGTGAATTCATTTGGCTGCTGTCCAATATCTTTGATGCTGAGACGTCAGGAGGAGGCCAAAATAAATGATCTATTGTGCAACTCTGACCAAGGAAGTTACAATTGCTTCAACTTTCTCTTTTGCATGAATATGCTGGGCTCCCTCATCATTAAGGATGGGAAACTAATAGAGCTTCCTACTTTTGTTATTTAATTTTCCACCACTAGTTATGACTAGATATGCAGAGCTTAGATCTGATCAATTGATTATGAGATTGATAGCTCTGCTTGTTGCATGCTGCTTCCACCATTTGGTCTTCTAGTTACACACCTCTTTTTAAATATTCCTAATGCTGCTCTAGACATTCCTTCATGCACTCTTCAATGAACCAGGGTTGATCTCCAGGTTTGGTCATAGTTGTAGAGTGGAAAAGATGCTTAGCCTTGAGGTTACAGACTGCGGTTGAATATATTTCTCCTGTTGCTGATGGCCCATAGTGCCTCATGGATGCAATTCTAAGTCTATCCCATTAGCATAAGGGTAGCACCATATCACATAATGGAGGGAATCCTCAATATAGGAATGGTACTTTGTCTCCACAGGACTGTACTCACTTCAATCAATATTGTATGGGGAGATGTACCTGTGACAGGCAGATTGGTGAGAACAAAGTCAAGTGTGTTTTCTTCTCTTTAGGTTCCCTCACCACCTGTTGCAGACCCAGTTCAGTATGTCCCTTAAAACTTTGCCAGCTCAGTCAGTATGGATGCTATCGAGCTATGTTTGGTGCTCGACGTTGAAGTCTCCCACCCAGAGTACATTCTGTGCCCTTGTCACCTCATTACATCTTCCGTTTGGTGGTCAACGTGAAGGAAAACAGATTCACAGATGGCGATGGGTGATGGCAACATGTGGTAATGAGCAGAAGATTTCCTTGCCAAGGGAACACCGCCCCCAACAGTATATCATTTAGTCCCGTCTTGCTGGGTCTGTTTTGCTAATGGAGCAGGAACAAATTAGGGAAGGTGGTGATGGCATCTGTGACACTGTCTGTGAAGCATGATTCAATAAGTATGGCTATGTTAGGCCATTGCTTGACTAATTTGTGGATAGCTCTCCCAGTATTGGCATTAGCAACCCTACTAAGGGAGATTTTGAAGGATTCTCTTTGCTTTGTTGTTTCGTTTGTCATTTCTAGACCCTATATTAAATGCAAGGTGGCCCATCTTTCATTCCTTTTTTACTACAAGTGAGTAACTTGTTAGGTCATTTCACAGGGCATTGAAGACAGGGCATTGCTGTAACTCTGGTGTCAAACGTCAATCATTTCATTTCCTTAAAGGCATTAGTAGAGCATTTTTGTGACAATCAACCAATGGTTTAATGATCATAAATACTTAGCTTTTAATTCCAGATCTATTAATCAAAATTAAATTCCAATAGCTGTCATGCTGGGATTTGTCACATCCCCAAACTCATAGGAAGGATATAGTGAAACTTGAAAGGATTCAGAAATGATTTATAAGGATTGCTAGGATTGGAGGGTTTGAGTGAGAGGGAGAGGCTGAATACTCTGGGGCTGCTTTCCTTGGAGTGTCAGAGACTGAGGGATGACCTTACAGAGGTTTATAAAATCATGAAGGACATGGATCGGATAAATAGACAAGGTCTTTTCCCTGGGGTTTGGGAGTCCAGAACAAGAGGGCATATGTTTAAGGTGAGAGAGGAAAGATTTAAAAGGGACCTAAGGGGCAACGTTTTCATGCAGAGGATAATGCATGTACAGAATGAGTTGCCAGAGAAAGTGGAGGATGCTGGTACAATTATAACATCTAAAAGGCATCTGAGTGGGTATATGAATAGGAAGGGTTTAGAGAGATATGGACCAAGTGCTGGCAAATGGGATTAAGATTAGTTTAGGATATCTGGTTAGCATGGACGAGTTGGATCGAAGGATCCGTTTCTGTGCTGTACATCTCTATGGCTCAATGACAATAGCCTGGGCCTCGGGGCTATTGCTCCAAACATAACCTCACTGCATCACCAATGTGGCTGTATTAATCACTGACTGGCGCTGTTGTAGTATGTTGTCAATAATTTCTGCTCCAGCAAACTTGACTGCTTTGATCTTGATTACTTGACAATTCGTTCAAAATTAGTCCAGATATCCTTCATCTCAATTATCTCATCCTTAATTCCAAATGTGACAGTTGTTGACAAGTCATAACTTTGTCCAGAAAGAACTATAGAAAAATATTTGTCTACAGCTTCTTTTTGAGAAAGAGAAATATGTTTGGGTGTATGTCTTGTTCTGTTCGGTTCTCAAACTAAGCTATGAAGAGAGAGGAAACAAATCTATGGAGACTGTTGAGTCACCTAGAAATAAGAGGGGAATTTCAGGAAAGAGAAAGACTAGGTTATCCTATCAGAATGAGAGTAATACTGTACATAAAACAATAATTCTGTTTCTCTCGCCAAAGATGCTGCCAGACCTACTGAGGTTCTGGGTTTTTTTTGGTTATAATTTGCGTTTTCCTTATGGCTGACTGTGGATATTTGAAGGAAGATGGGGAACAAGCTTTGTGTTCACCAAATGAGTTTCAGCTATTAAGACTGTTACACCATGAAAATCTACACTTTAAAAACACAAAATAGAAGTAGGAAATTTACCCACAAATTTTACAAAAGAACTCACCGACTCGTTCAAAAATCTAACTAAACAAAATATTGCCCATTTCCATGTCAGGTCCACCAAACTGAATTTCAGTCAACATTTTATTTCTCTGGTCCTCATTTTCCTTGAAGTGCATCACAGAAGAATAAACAAAATTGTAGCAATGATAATGCATTACTCATCTGAATCTAGAAATATACTGAGGTTTTGTTCAATAAAATTCAAAGGTTATTTTCCTGAAGGTCATTGTCATGGCATTGTATGAAAGGAACTGTATGAAGAAAAAAAAGTGATGTTTTTCATTTTGAACAAACTCTGAAGGACAAAGTAAAAACAGTTGCACAAGAAATGATCAATATAGATGTCAAAAGTTTGTGAGTCAGAGTTAAGTTAGAAATACATTAATGATTGACTCTAATGTTTGAGGTACTAAATGACTGCATCACAGGGAACATAGTACAAAATGGATAACTTATGGCATCCTACTCAGTTGCAGTAGTGTCACAGCATTCAAAACACCGTGTTCCATATTAATCTGCACCTGCTCACTGTAAAACAGATGGCAACCAGGGTATTTAAACTCAGATATTTTAAGCAATTTTCAAATTATTAAGTTTCTTATTCAAATCCTGCGCATTAAAACTCTCTTATGTTTCTTTATTGGATAAAAATATCCAAGGCAAATGCATGCTTTTGTACTGATGTTAAATGCATGTTATGTACCTTTAAGAGATTGTGAATGCAGTTTTGCACTGAGAGCTTACAAGGACCTGGAGTATGACTACCTTAGCAGTCCGAGAGTGTAATGAAAATTGAAAATATGTAACATCTGGCTGTGAAATAGATAGAGTTGGTTGCTGTTTTGACAACAATTCAAGTTTAACCAACCAGTTTAAATTATGCCCCAGGATACTAAAACCCAGATGAGTTTGCATTTATTGTTTTGCCAACATCGAACCAATGAGATGATCTGATGTTGGGGATATAAAAAAGATAGCATCCAAGGAACAGGAGAATCGACGTTTCGGGCAAACGTCGATTCTCCTGTTCCTTGGATGCTGCCTGACCTGCTGCGCTTTTCCAGCAACACATTTTCAGCTCTGATCTCCAGCATCTGCAGTCCTCACTTTCTCCTCGAAGATATAAAAAAGATGGGCAGTTTGAAAGTCAGAAGCGTAACTGCCATCGACAGAGCAACTGCCATCAACAGAGCAACTGGTATTTCAAACATTCTCCATCAAAGGTTTCTCATATGAAATACCTTCACAGTAAAAAGCAAGAAGATGACCCAGGGAGATCTTCAGCCTGTAGAAGAAAGACACCAACAACATCAGCCACTATGTGGTTTGAAATTAAGTTGGTGTAATTTTAATAAGTGTTTTTTGGAACATTATATTGTTATAGAATTGGAGGGAGATAAAAGGCAGTTAAGAAAAAGGGGGTCTTAGAGTTGTGTATAGTTGTTGTTTAGTGTTCACTTTTAGAGTTAAAAAATAAATTGATATTATTTTCTTGAACTAGTGGAATTTGGGAGTTCTTTGACACTCTTATTTTAACAGATTGTGAGGCAAGGTGAACTTTTCTGAGTGTTTAGTTTAATAGGGGTTCACCACCATGTCGTAATAGCCATTTATATACTGGTCATCATTTTCGCAAATATCAATGACTATGAATCACAATCAGCAGGATGCCATTGTCAATTGCATAACAACCTGATCATACCACACCTCAGACAGCAGCAGAAAATTAATTTACATTCCAAACTCCTCAAATAATTGTAATATTTTACTTTGCTATAGCATTTAGCCAATCAAGCGAGTCGAGAAATAAAGTACTGCTTCTCACTTAGAGTCATAGAGTCATAGAGATGTACAGCATGGAAACAGATGCTTCGGTCCAACCCGTCCATGCCGACCAAATATCCCAACCCAATCTAGTCACACCTGCCAGCACCCAGCCCATATTCCTCTAAACCCTTCCTATTCAGATACTCATCCAAATGCCTCTTAAATGTTGCAATTGTACCAGCCTCCACCACATCCTCTGGCAGCTCATTCCAAATGCGTACCACCCTCTGCGTGATAAAGTTGCCCCATAGTTCTCTTTTATATCTTTTCCCTCTCACCCTAAACCTATGCCCTCTACTTCTGGATTCCCCCACCCCAGGGAAAAGACTTTTTCTATTTATCCTATCCATGCCCCTCATAATTTTGTTCACCTCTATAAGGTCACCCCTCAGCCTCCGACGCTCCAGGAAAAACAGCCCCAGCCTGTTCAGCCTGTCCCTGTATCTCAGATCCTCCAACCCTGGCAACATCCTTGTAAATCTTTTCAGAATGCTTTCAGTTTCACAACATCTTTCCGAAAGGAAGGAGACCAAAATTGCACGCAATATTCCAACAGTGGCCTAACCAATGTCCTGTACAGTCGCAACATGACCTCCCAACTGCTGTACTCAATACTCTGACCAATAAAGGAAAGCATACCAAACGCCTTCTTCACTGTCCTATCTACCTGTGACTCCACTTTCAAGGAGCTATGAACCTGCACTCCAAGGTCTCTTTGTTCAGCAACACTCCCTAGGACCTTACCATTAAGTGTATAAGTCCTGCTAAGATTTGCTTTCCCAAAATGCAGCACCTCGCATTTATCTGAATTAAACTCCATCTGCCTCTTCTCAGCTCATTAGCTCATCTGGTCCAGATCCTGTTGTAATCTGCGGTAACCCTCTTTGCTGTCCACTACACCTCCAATTTTGGTGTCATCTGCAAACTTACTAACTGTACCTCTTATGCTCGCATCCAAATCATTTATGTAAATTACAAAAAGTAGAGGGCCCAGCACCAATCCTTGTCGAACGCCTTACTGAAGTCCATTTCGATCTCATCTACTGCTCTGCCTTCATCAATCTTCTTTGTTACCACTTCAAAAAACTCAGTCAAGTTTGTGAGACATGATTTCCCACGCACAAAGCCATGTTGACTATCCCAAATCAGTCCTTGCCTTTCCAAATACAAGTACATCCTGTCCCTCAGGATTCCCTCCAATAACTTGCCCACCACCAAGGTCAGGCTCACCAGTCTATAGTTCCCTGGCTTGTCTTTACCGCCCTTCTTAAACAGTGGCACCACGTTTGCCAACCTCCAGTCTTCCAGCACCTCACCTGTGACTATCGATGATACAAGTATCTCAGCAAGAGGCCCAGCAACACTTCTCTAGCTTCCCACAGAGTTGTCAGGTACACTTGATCAGGTCCTGGGAATTTATCCACTTTTAACCATTTCAAGACATCCAGCACTTTCTCCTCTGTAATCTGGACATTTTGCAAGATGTCACCATCTATTTCCCTACAGTCTATATCTTCCATATCCTTTTCCACAGTAAATACTGATGCAAAATATTCATTTAGTATCTCCCGCCTTGCTGATCTTTGAGGGGCCCTGCCACCTTGCTGATCTTTGAGGGGTCCTATTCTCTCCCT
>NC_057723.1:56977839-57026733 GCF_004010195.1 Chiloscyllium plagiosum | reverse complement strand
CAGCATTTATGGCAGATATAATCCGCAGTAACCCTTAAACTCTCTTTAAACTCCCACATCTGACAAGAAGTACATATCATTGCAAAGGCCATTTTTGCTCCTTCACAATCTACAGACCCAGAAAATAACACCGTCTTATTCCTCTACAAACACTGCTTCAGGTTAAATTAATAGCTATGGCTTATATTTTAAGTTTAATCTAGAGACTTATCTCCAAAAACAAATAATTAAGAAAGAATCCACTATACTCACTACTGCAGTCTTTCTCTTGGACAGACTTAAAACAACAATTAACTTATCTGATTCTGTGCTGCGGACTTCACCCAACAGATCCCCCAAGATCAGTTGTGAATTTCACTGTTTGTCCAGCGATACATGAATTCAAACAGCAAAGGCAGTAACTGTGCAGGTTCTCTTTCTCTCTCTCTCTCTCTCTCTCTCTCTCTCTCCTGCACTGTCCTCACTTATTGAGAAGAAGTTTTTTTGCTGAATCCTAAGCATCATATTTTTATGTATTGTTGGCAAGTATAATCTGTTGCTCAGAGGAAATCAGGATTTGTCATTAATTTTCCTTATTATCTCCTTCCCTTCTGTGTTTCTCCAACATACGTCAGTGAACAACCTAATAAATATTTTTACATAAAAATCGAAAGAACTGCGTATGCTGTAAATCACAAGTAAAAATAGAAGTTGCTGGAAAAGATCAGCAGGCCTGGCAGCACCTGTGAGGAGAAACCAGAGTTAATGTATCAGGTCTGGTGATCTTTCCTCAGAAATGTTATAGAAAGGTTTTGCTGATGATTTGCTGTCCCCATTCTCGATTTCAACTTTTTCCATCTACCTAGGACGGAAATTTATAAGCATGGTCCTCATGCTTAAGCTAAAGACTATAAAAACGTTAGATGCAAACTAATGCTTATGAGTCAATATATATATCGAGGATGTTGATGGCCAGTTAATGGTTTAAGACATGCAGCTTACTAGTACTGTAAAGCATTTAGCTAAATTTCCTGTGCTTGTCTAAATGGAACTATCTCACAGCTAAAGTATCAGATGGCAGAATTATCTAAATCTATTCTAATTCTTCAGTGACATACCTATCCCTAAGGAGCCCCATAAATAAGACAGTTTGGCTGAGCAGTCATCAACCATGCCCTCCCGAAAAACTGCACTTAAAATAAATTATCAAGTTTCAACTGAACTTTTGTTCCAATTTGCCATAATCAGATTTGCTACCTTGACTCCAAAAGATACCATATACCATCCATCTTTCCCAAGGAAGGATGGGTATTAGTCCATCTTTGGACAATTGCATCAAAGGCTTTCTAAAAGAAAGAAGGAAGATAGAGTTAGTCAAGTCTCTAACGATGTATACACTAAGCAAGAAATTCAAAATCACAAAAAAAAGGTTAAAGTAAGAAGGGTATAGAAAATCATAACAATATGTGTGTAAGTGCAGAGGTAAGGAGACTGAAACGTCAAGCACTTACAGTGTCAACAGGCAATGTCTATGATGTTATCACATTGCAGAAAATACATAAACCATAACTACACCTGTTCAGGGCTTGGATGAAGATGAATTCGTTAAGTGTGTATAAGAAGATTTTCTGATTAGTATGTGGATATACTTACTAGAGAAGGTGTAAAACTTGACCTATTCTTGGGAAATAAGGCAGGGCGAGTGACTGAGGTGTCAGTGGGAGAGCATTTTGTGGCCATAGAACATAGAACAGTACAGCACAGTACAGGTTCTTCAGCCCTCGATGTTGTGCCGTACTTTTATCCTACTCTAAGATCAGACTAACCTACATATCCTTCATTGTACTATCTTATGTGTGCCTATCCAAGAGTTTCTTAAATGTACCTAATGTATCTGACTCTACTACCACTGCTGGCAGTGCATTCCACACACCCACCACTCTCTGAGCAAAGAACCTATCTCTGACATCTTCCTTAAACCTTCCTCCAATTATCTTAAAATTGTGCTTCCTCTTAATTGACATCTCCTCCATGGGAAAACGTCTCCGTTATTCACTCTATCTATGCCTCATCATCTTGTTCACCTCAATCAAGTCAAGTCTCATCCTTCTTTGCTTCAATGAGAAAAGTCCTGGCTCCCTCAACCTTTCTTCATAAGACATGCCCTCCAGTCCAGGCAGCATCATGATAAATCTACTCTGCACCCACTCTAAAGCTTCCACATCTTTCCTGTAATGAAGCGATCAGAACTGAACACAATATTCCAAGTGTGGTCTAACCAGGGCTCTATAGAGTTGCAGCATAACCTCGCAGCTCTTAAACTCAATACCCCTGCTAATGAAAGCCAACACACCATACGCCTTCCTAACAACCCTATCAACACGGGTGGCATTTGAAAGATCTAAGGATATGGACTCTATGTTCCTCCACACTGCCAAGAATCCTGCCGTTAACCCTTTATTCTGCATTCAAATTCGACCTTCCAAAGTGAAAGACTTCACATTTTTCCAGGTTGAACTCCATCTGCCACTTACCAGCCCAGTTCTGCATCCTGTCAATGCCACACTATCCACAACTCTGCCAGCAACCATAATTCTATTAGTTTTAAAATAGTGATGGAAAAGGATAGACCAGAACTAAAAGTTAAAGTTCTAAATTGGAGGAAGACTAATTTTGATAGTATTAGACAAGAACTTTTAAAAGTTGATTGGGGGTGGATGTTCACAGGTAAAGAAATGCATGGAAAATAGGAAGCCCTCAAAAATGAGATAACAAGAATCCAGAGATAGTATGTTCTGTTAGGGTGAAGGGCAAAGCTGGTAGGTATAGGAAATGCTGGATGGCTAGAGCTTTTGGTCAACAATAAGAAGGAAGCACATGTCAAGTATAGACAGCAGAGATCGAGTGAATCCTTCAAAGTGTATAAAGGTAGTAGGAGTATACTAAGAGGGAAATCAGGAGGGCAAAAGGGGACATGAGATAGGGGGAAATAAATAGTGACATCTTGAAAACTGTCCACGTTACAGAGGAGGAAGTGCTGGACGTCTTCAAACGTCATAAAGGTGGATAACCCCCCGGGACCTGATCAGGTGTACCCTAGAATTCTATGGGAAGCTAGGGAGATGATTACTGAGCACCTTGCTGAAATATGTGCACATTGATAGCCACAGGTAAGTTGCCAGAAGACTGGAGGTTGGCTATCATGATGACACTGTTTAAGAAAAGTGGGAAGGAAAAGCCAGGAAACTACAGACCCGCGAGCCTGATATCAGTAGCAGGCAAGTTATTGCAGGGAATCCTGAGGGACACGGATTTACATGTATTTGGAAAGACAAGAACTGATTAGGGATAGTCAATATGGCTTTCTGCGTCGGAAATTGTTTGAGTTTTTTGAAGAAATAACGAAAGACAATTGATGAGGGCAGAGCAGTGGATGTGATCTACATGAATTTCAGTAAGATGTCCAACAAGGTTCCTCATGGTAGATTGGTTAGCAAGTTTAGATCGCATGGAATATAGAGAGAACTAGCCATTTGGATACAGAATTGGCTTGAAGGTAGAAGGCAGAAGTTGGCGGTGGAGGGTTGCTTTTCAGACTGACCTGTGACCAGTGGTGTGCCAGAAGGATTGGTGCTGGGTCCACTGCTTTTCATAATTTATCTAAATGTTTTGGATCTGAACATAGGAGGTATGTTTAGTAAGTTTACAGATGACACCAAAAATGGTGGGGTAGTGGATAGTAAAGAAGGTTACTTCAGAGTACAATGGGACCTTGATCAGATGGGCCTGTGGACTGAGAAGTGAAGGATGGAGTTTAATTTAGGGAAATGCAAATCAGGGTAGGACTTGTACATTTAAAGTAAGGTCCTGGGGAGTGAAAAAAGAGACTTTGGAACTCAAGTTCATAGTTGCTTGGAAGTGGAGTTGCAGATAGATCGTATAGTGAAGAAAGCATTTGGTATGCTTGTCTTTATTGATCAGTGTATTGATATATGAGTTGGGAGGTCATGTTGTAGCTGTACAGGACATTGGTTAAGCCACTTTTGGAATACTGCATGGAATTCTGGTCACCTTGCTATAGGAAGGATGTTTTCAAAGATTAAAGGGTTCAGAAAGGATTCACAAGATTCCCCCAGGGTTGGAGAATTTAAGCTGTAGGGAATAGACTGGGGCTTTTTCCTTGGAGCATCGGAGGCTGAGGGGTGACTTTATAGAGGTTTATAAAATTGTGAGTGACGTGGACAGGATGAATAGCTGAGGTCTTTTCCCTGAGGTGGAGAAGTCCACAACCAGAGGGCACAGTTTTAGGCTGAGAGGAGAAAGATTTAAAAGGGACCTAACTGGCAACTTTTCCACACAGAGGGTGGTGCATGTATGGAACAAGCTGCCAGAGGAAGTGGTGGAGATCAGTACAATAACAATGTTTAAAATGCATCTGGATGGGTATATCAATCAAAAACGTTTAGAAGGATATGAGCCAAATGCTGGCAAATGGGAATGGTTTATTTTAAGATATTTGGTCAACATAAACAAGTGGGACCAAAGGGTCTGTTTCCATGCTATACAGTTCTGTTACTCTAATTGCAAGCATGGACGATTAAGCATGAGTCATTTATGCCAATGATGGGTCAAACCATTAGCATTCTTATGGTGTATAAATTGGTGTTCCTTTTTTAAATGTATATGTAATGAGTCCTGCGTATCTCCTTTTAGAAATACACAAATATATAACTATTCTACTCAATGACTAGTATAGGCAAATGAGAGTAAAAGGAAAGCAGTCTCTTCAGGACAATGTCAGAATTGGTGAATATGCTGGGAACAAAAGTCACTTTGGGTACTTCAGTGCCAGATGGACTGAGAGGGATAGAGGATGGGGTGGTTGTGGGTGTGGCTTTGGGTAAACTGGCAATGGTATGCAAATTCAAAGTGACATTCTTTATAAGAAGATCTCAGCTTAAGATCAAAGAGGACACCATGGTTGCGAAATAACAGCCTGAGAGGGTAGTTGAGGAGGGGCAAAAGTTATCAAGATACAGTATATTTAGTTAGGGTTAAATAAGATATTTTTCATTTTCCTGAAGTTTAACTGGAGAACTTGCAGCTTAGCTAAGACTGATTTGCAGACAGTCAAACATCACAAGATACATTGGAGGGATCAAATGATATGACAAGAGTGATCGGACTGGGTGGAGAGAATGTGTATATAAAAGCTGATCCATATACAAGAATAATGTTGCCAAGGAATAGCATGTTAGTGCGAAAAGAGGAATAAGTCAAAACCATGCCCTGAGGAACTCCGGGAGTGAATGTTTGAGGACTGAAGGCAAAGTCATTACCAATGGGCTCTTACAATGATCAGAGATGTTAAAATAAGACCAAACAAAAACAATTCTATCAATATGGTCTACAGAGAAGGGGCATTTGTGGAGGATACTGTGGTTAACCAATTCCAAACAATAAGAAAAAATAAGGCCATAAACCCACATTAAAAGGAAGACACTATTTGTGACTTTATCTAGAGTTATTTAGTGCAGTGGAAGGAATAGAAACATCTATGCAAATTCTTGCCAGTCAACTATGGACTGCAAGTCTCTGAGGCCAGGTTTTCCTTTAGTAATGTTGCCACTTTTGACATTTTATCAGCTTTTGAATTGATGATATCGTAACTACTGAAAATATCCTAAATCACTCCATCATCCTTTAAAGGATGGCCTATTGTATTTTATATCATTCATTATTCAAAACATAGCTAAATTATTATTTATTTTTGATCCTGAAAGATGATTAGCATCATGTATGTCATTTATCTTGAGTCAGTGGCAGAGTGCTGTTGAAATGATATTATCCTTTTCATCCCTTAAATTGAACAATTGACTTCTCATTTTCTGTGAAAGACAACTGTTTTATTGGCTTTTCACTTGCCTCTGTAATATTTTTATTTTTCTGTGATGTGATAGTTTCACGTTCATAACCTTTTAAGCACTTTTACTTATATCATTTGCCAACTCTGCATACTCAGGAATATTGAGGAGAAAGTGAGGTCTGCAGATGCTGGAGATCAGAGCTGGAAATGTGTTGCTGGAAAAGCGCAGCAGGTCAGGCAGCATCCAGGGAACAGGAGAATCGACGTTTCGGGCATAAGCCCTACTCAGGAATATTGGTCAACCTATTTTTTGACATTGTTGTAACCATGCTTGTATTTTTGTTTTGTTGTTCGAGCTACCATTTCCCAACATTTACTGATACCAGTGTAAAAAGTCATCTTATATATATTGATGAAGTGGATCATTTCTATTCAGTAATGTAATCAATTTGAAATTCTGAATTGATTGGCTTTTAGGAAATAAGGATGCAATAGAAGAGATTATGGAGCCTCACCAATGCAGCGTAACCATATTTTAGCTTAAGAAATTTTCAAGTAGTAGCTGTTAATTAGAGTGAACAATCTGTAGATAGACCCATAATCTCAGAGTAATTTTTCAAATGTATCTTTGGGACATGGACATTGCTCACAAGTCAAACATTTACTGGTATTCCCCAAATACTCTTAGGGAAAGTCTGTGGGGAAAAAGCAGGTTTATTGTTTCAAGTCCAGTGACTCATTTTTTTTAAAATTGAATTTATTGTTACGTGTACTGAGGCACAGTGAAAAGCTTTGTCTTGCGAGCAATACAGGCAGGTCACAGAGTTAAGTAGCACAGGTTAGTAAATAATAGGCAACACTGGCAAAAACAAAAACACAGGTACAGGCGAATGTTAAGAGTTTATGAGTCCATCCAGTATTCTAACAGCAGGAGGGTAGAAACAATTTTGAAACCAGCTGCTGCCTGTGTTCAGGCTTCTGTACCTTCTCCCATATGGTAGAGATTGCAGAAAAACATTGCCAGGGTGGGATAATAGACAATAGACAATAAGCAATAGACAATAGGTGCAGGAGTAGGCCATTCTGCCCTTCGAGCCTGCACCACCATTCAATATGATCATGGCTGATCATCCTTAATCAGTATCCTGTTCCTGCCTTATCTCCATAACCCTTGAAAACCCTTGGATGGATCTTTGAGAATGCTGGCAGCCTTTCCTTGACAGCAGGCCTGGTAGATGGATTCTAAAGAAGGGACGTTGGCCTTTGTGATTGTCCGGGCCGAGTTCATCACTCTCTGTAACAGTCTCCAAACTTGAATGGTACAGTTGTCATACCAGATAGTGACACATCCAGACAGAATGTTCTTGATGGCGCACCTATAAAAGTTGCCAAGTGTATTCGCCGTCATGCCAAATTTCCTCAGCTGTCTGAGGAAGAGAAGCTGTTGGACCTTTGTAACCAATGCGTCCACATGAAGAGTCCAAGAAAGCTTGTTATGGATGACCACTCCCAGGAGCTTGACTCTCTCCACTTGCTCCACCTCTGTGCTGTTAATGTGAGGGGGCATGAATAACATCCTGCCGAAAGTCAATAATGAGTTCCTTGGTTTTATTGGGATTGATAGCTAGGTTGTTCTCAGTTCACCATTTTTTCAGGTCGTCCACCTCCCGTCTGTAGTCTGTTTCATCACCATCTGAGATTTGACCGACTATGTAGTAACATCAGCGAACTTGTAATTGGCATTAGTCTGGTATTTGGCACCGCAGTCATGGTATACAGTGAATACAGTAGGGGGCTGAGTATGCACCACTGGGGGGCTCCAGTGTTGAGTTTAGTGAGGATTAAATATTGTCCCCAATCTTCACTGATTGTGGCCTGTGGGTCAGGAAACTGAGGATCCAGTTGCAGAGAGTGGGGCTTAGTTCGAGACCACTAAACTTAGTAATCAGTCTCGCACTTATAATAGTGTTGAACGCAGAACTGTAGTCAATAATTGGGTTTTTACGTAACTGTTCTTGGTGTCAAGATGTTCTAGGGAGGAGTGAAAAGCAAATGATATGGCATCTGACATGGATCTGTTGGTCCAATAGGCAAATTGCAGTGAGTCAAGAGTAGTGGGGAGGCTGGAGTTGATTAATGCCATGACCAGCCTTTCAAAGCACTTCATGATAGTCTTATAATTTCTTGGTCACCATTACTGACACTAGCCTTTAAGTCTTATTTATTTAAGTAATTGAATTTAAATCTACTTTTATTATGGTTGGATTTGAACTCATTTCTCCAGATCATTAGTTGAGATCTCTTGGGTTACTAGTCCACTAATATCCCCACCATGTGTAGTTGGAATCATGTTGCAAAGTAATTGCAAAAAATTAGATTATTAAAGCGTTTAAAAACTATTCAATGTAGGACAGTAATGATTATGGTGCATATGTGTAAATCAATTCTTAGATTTGTAACATGTGTTCCATCTATTTCTGATAGCTAGAAAAATATAATGGCAATAAGAAACCACCCACATGATTCATTGCTATGCATGGATTAGGGCTCTAGTTCCAGAGCTCTGGCTCAAGATAGACCCCTTAACATAAACAAATGTCTGGGATTATTCAACCTGAATAAAGAGCTTTCAGAATTTGTTGCCCCATAATTCAGTTTATATTAAGGGACCTTTAGCAATGAGGGATTCCTTTGTATTCTGTGGTAGGCCTTTTGTGCAAGAGACAAAGAAGTTGGCTCTTGTTCCAACTGTCTAAATTTAGATGTATTGAATCTAATTGTGGGAATTTCCGAGGCATACAACTGATCTTTCAAGTAAATCCAGAAGATACATTTTAGATTTAGTAAAAATATTGAGGTTTTGATCTATTAATGACAGGTATAAGTATTCTAATCACTCTGCAAAGTATAGTTGTCAGTAAATAAGAATTTTATGAGCTTGTAACTTAGTTAACTGGTAGGTCTGCTGTTAGAAAGATTCAATGATAGACTTCTCACACTTAAAAAGGGTTTGTACCAGATTGCAGATTTACTTTGCCTTTGTTAACATTTTTAAACAACTTGATACCAATTGAAACCTGAAGAAAATTTTGGATATTATAAATTAAAACAAATTAAAGAAAATTTTCAACCAAGTGACTATTGTTGCTGAAATTGCTTTGCAGAAAAATAAAGTCTGTAGAGGTATTTAAGCTGATTGTGGCATATACTGCTACATTTGTTACATCTTTTTTACAGCATGAGTTTATACTTTCCATCTCACTTATGACTTGTAAAGTTGTGCACCAAGAAAGTGTAAAACTAAATGCACTGTTTTTACCTGTAACAACATATTGTAAACACAGACTATCGGGAGTATCTGACAAAGCAGTGCCAGATGAAAATGAATCTTCAGCTATAGTTACAAGTAAAGAGTTACTCTGTTCCTGGCTATTGTTGCACTGAATTGGATGGGAGTTGGATTACTCACTGATGTGTGACTGAAAAGCAGACAGGTACTTGAAGATGAAACAGTGTCTCGAATGCAGAGTTTTAAAACTAGATAACAAAGTTGTATTATATCCCTTGGAAACATGATCTATAGCCATGATCTTCATTAGTCTAACATCCTGTCCAACGCAGTAAACCAAGATTAAATGAAGCAGTTGGAAATCTTACAAGTTATTTCTGACTGTAGTCACAGTAGACCTGGCAGAAAAACTGCAAAACATTTACATTTTTTGGAAGAAGTAATTGAACAATCGCAAATAGGTTTCATCCCACTAGTTTATCTCAGTTCCACCTGTCAAAATACAGTGCAATGACTTTTTCCTTAAACTGTTCACAATTCATGAATTGCACTACAGACATAAATTCTAAATCTTTTGATATCAAGAACCACAGCACAAATGGAAGAGCTGAATTTAATTTAGCCAAAGACCACATTGCCATCTATATTGGCTGATAGCTGAACAGAGATAAGTGCAGTATGCAGTATTCATATTTATATAGCTTACTTGCCTATACAGTTTTTTCCAGTTGTCCTGTTGCAATATTACCATGCTGATTGGTTATCAGTGGATCTATGGAAAACCACAGCAGGTTAGGCAGCATCCGAAGAGCAGGAGAATCGACATTTTGTGCATAAACCCTTCATCTGGAAAGCAGCTTGTGGGCTGAAAGATAAATGGGAGGGAGGGTGGGGCTGGGGTGAAGGTAGCGGAGAATGCAATAAGTAGATGAGAGTGGTGGAGAAGGTGATAGGTCGGAGAGGAGGGTGGAGCGGATAGGTGGTAAAGACGATGGACAGGTGAAGAGGGTGGTGCCGAGTTGGAAGCTTGGGATAGGATAAGGTGGGGGGAGGGGAAATGAGGAAACTGGTGAAATCCACATTAATCCTGAGTGGTTGCAGGATTCTAAGGCAGAAGATGAGGCTTTCTTCCTCCAGGCATCCGGTGGTTAGGCTTTGGCGATGGAGGAGGCCCAGAACCTGCATGTCCTTGGTAGAGTGGGAGGGGAAGTTGAAGTGTTCAGCCACAGGGCAGTGGGGTTGGTTGGTGCGGGTGTCCCAGAGATGTTCTCTGAAATGATCCGCAAGTTCACATTCTGTCTCCACAATGTAGAGGACACCACATCGGATACGGTAGATAACATTTGTGGAGGTGCAGGTAAATTTCTGTCCTTGGATGCTGCCTGACCTGCTGTGCTTTTCCAGCAACACACTGTTGACTCTGATCTCCAGCATCTGCAGTGCTCACTTTCTCCCAGGAAGTCAAAAAGGAGAGACGTCAAGGAAAGTGGCAAGAAAAAAATAAAATAAAATAATACTATAACAAAAAAAATTCATAGAATTTAACAACGAATACTATTGCAATATTAGAGCACTTTTCAGCAACATGATGCAAAAAATCTTACAAATTGGTCAAGTTTCTAAATCACCATCTAAAAATGAAAAATACCGCAAATGAAAAATAGCAGTTTTTAAACATATACACATTAAAAACACTACTTGTGAATAAAACATACAGATATTATCCGGTCAAATACAACAACAATTATTGACATAGTGCCTTTAACATAGGAAAGACATTTCCTTTGCCATTATCCAATAAAAATAAATATAGACCTGTACAAGATATTAAGTCAAAAGACCAAACGCCTTGTGAAAGAGGTTGGTATCACTGATCAATTTAAAAGGATGAAACAGAAGTAGAGAAAAAGAGAGGTTTAGGGAGAAAATTCCAGAGCTTAGGTCTCAGGAATTGAAGGCATTGTTATCAAGAAAGCAGAAGTCAGAATAGGAAGACCACTGATATCTTGAAGGATTGTAGAGTTGAAAGAAGTTACAGATCGGACGTAACAAAGCCATGGAACTACTTGAAAATGAGAATGAAAATTTAAAAATCAATATTACTTAATGAGGAGTTAATGTTAGTCAGCAAGCACAGGACTTGGTGTATTGTCTAATATAGGCAACAGAGTTTATGGAGCATGAAAGCTAGAATACTGGCTAGGAGTGTATTGGAATTGTCAAGCCTAAAAACTAACAAATGCATGGATGTGTTTCCAGCATTGGAGGAGCAGTGATTGATGTTATGAAGATGCAAATAGGCAATATTAATGATGTCACAGATCCATATTGGGCAGCTCATCTCAGACTCAAACATAATGCTAATATTGCAAGCATTCTGATTTAGACTTGAGACTGTTATCAAGGAGATGGATGTCTTATAATACAGCAGCATCTGTATAAATTACATTTAAAATTTGAGCTAGTTCTAAAAAAAATTTGTTCTCAAAATTGGAAAGTATCTAACCAAGACTTCTCAAAGCTCTGAGTGAACAAAATACAATAAATTCTTGCCAAATAATATAATCCTGATCTTTGTGGCATATTCAGTTACTTTGCGATATGACTCATGTCAATATCACTGCTAAAATTACAGTCAAACAGATGTTTTTGTATTAACTGAAGTGACCTGAACCACGATTGACATAAAAGGGATAGTATTGTTTACATCTAACTTTATTAATAGATTACTAAATGTTTTGGTATTAAAAGTAAAAAGGAAAACAGATGTTGGGAATTAATTGGGTAATTGGATTAACATCAATTTAAGACAAAGCCATTCCAGAGAGGGGCTGTGCATTTTTTTTTATATAGATATTTTTATTAGAAATTTAACATTTTTTCAGACCTTGCGGCGATACCTTTACGTCGAGCCTCCTCCTAGGTGGTGCGCCCTGGCAACGTATTTTTTCCGCCAGTTGCGTAACCTCAACTACGACACACAGCTCCTGTTCGTCGACCGTGACGGTTTGGAGGTCGTCCTCAAGACGCTGCCTGTCTTTTACCAGGACCTGATCACTGTCTGGAACATGGTCGAATCGCGCCGCGCCTACCCTCCGGCTGGAGTAGCGGCTCTTGTCAGGGAGCCTTTGCTCAGGAATCCGCACCTTCGTACTCGCGGGTTCGAGTGGCTGTCGGAGGGGAGGGCCGTGGCGGCGAGGGTGACCAGGGTCGAGGACGTGCTGGGTGCCGGGGGCCTGGGCGGGACGCTGCCGCAGGACATAGCAGGCAGGGCAGCGGTAGACGTCCAGTACGTGGCCACCGCCATCCGACGCCTCAAAACGGCGGTGCTCTTTGTCCTCATGTCCCTGTAAACTGTTTCAATGGTAGGGTTTGGGGCCTGGCTTTGCTGCTCCTCTCCCTTGTAAAATTGCTGTCTCTTGTATGCAACTGTAAATGTAACTGTTTGTTGTAAACTGTTTTTGTAATTTGTTTAATAAAATAAAAAAATAAACAGGAGATTCGGACACGCCTTGGCGTGCCCATTTGCCACCGGGCGGTGGGGATCCCCAGTGGAGGGCTCTCTACGCGGGAGTCCTCCCCCTTTCTCTCGGGGATCTGGGGTGGAGGGCACTGCACGCAGCAGTTCCCTGTAACCGCAGATTGCGGTGGTTCACGGACTCCCAGCCCAACTGCTTGTTCTGTGGCGCTGTGGAGTCTGTGGACCACGTGTATATTGGGTGTGGGCGTTTGCACTCCCTTTTTGATTTTCTGAAAAACCTCCTCCTCTGCTTTTGGTTGCACTTCAGTCCCACACTCCTGATCTTCGGGCACCCGGTACGGAGGAGGGAGGGCAGGTCTGAGGATCTCCTCGTGGGTCTGCTCCTGGGCCCGGCCAAGCTGGCCATCAACAGGTCAAGGCAGCGGGCCGTGGAGGGGGTCGTTAGGGCCGACTGCCTGCCCCTCTTCTGCGGTTATGTTAGAGCTCGGGTGTCCTTGGAGAAGGAGCACGCGGTGTCCACCAACACCCTGGAGTTGTTCAGGGAGAGGTGGGCGCCGCAGGAAGTGGAGTGCATCCTTTCTCCCTCCAACTCTATTTTGATTTAGTCCCTACCCTCCCCTTCACTGTTTTGATCACACAGCACTGCCCTTTGATGTGAAGGGCAGTGTTTGTCACTGGCCACCCTGGTGTTTTCCTATCTTCCTGGTGGTGGAATTTGAATAAAGATTCGTGCACTTTGTGTCTTTCACTGTGTCTCACACCTGCACACACAAAAAAAAACAAAAAATTAAAAGGTGTAGTACATTCTGCATGGAAAAATAAAGAAGTTGTTACAAAGCATATTGGTCTCTGTGTTTCATTCAGAAATAGGCTTAGGTCACCCTTAACAATAGTAGCAGAGGGTGGTTGCCTAAAAGTGAAGGGATGAGACTAACATTTACTTTCAGATAGAAAGTTTAGAGTCATTTTTTAAGAAGATGGTGTTAGGTGAGTCTTTGAAGAATGAAGACTGAAAGCAGGTATAAGGTGTCAAGATATTTTTTCCCTGCCATTATGCGAAGCAGATTCTTATGACCAATGGGAAAATAATTCAATAAATGGACACGTGTTATATCTCTATCAAAGGAAAAATAAAGAATAACCTTGTCATAGAATCATAGTCATAGAGTCCTAGAGCACCAAAAAAAGCCCTTTGTCCCAAACTGGTCCAGGCTGACCAAAGTGTCCATTCAAACTAACTTCATTTCCCTGCACTTGGCCCATATCCTTCTCATCCTTTCCTATCCATGTATTTGTCCAAATATCTTTTGAATGTCATTAATATACACACCTCAACCACTTCTGCTGGCAGCTCATTCCATATGCGTACCACTCTCTGTGTAAAAAAGTTGTCTCTCAGATTCCCTTTTATTCTTTCCCCTCTAACCTTAAATTGATGCCCTCTAGTCCTCCATTCCCCAACCCTAGGAAGAAAACTGAGTGCATTCACCTTATCCATGCCTCTCCTGATTATATACACCTCTAGAAGGTCACCCTCAGTCTCCTACACTCTAAAGAAAAAGTCCTAGCTTGTCTAACCTCTCCCTCTAACTCAGATTGGCCCAGCACCGACCCCTGAGGCACTTCAGTCATAGACCTCCAATCCAACAAGTATCCTTCCACTATTACCCTCTGCTTCCTACAATCAAGCCAATTTTGTATCCAATTTGCTAGCTCCCCCTGGATTTCATGTGATCTAACCTTCCAGAGTGACCTACTATGTGGAACCTTATCAAAGGCCTTACTGAAATGCATATAGACTACGTTTACCACCCTTCCCTTGTCAACTTTCCTGGTCACTTCATCAAAGAACTCTAACAGATTTGTTAGGCACATCACGTTTGCTTCCTGCCAGAAAGCAGGTTCAACTGCAGAATATTCTCCTAGCTAGAAGCTGAGCAGCTGGTTAGTGAAGAAAGTTTGGTGTTAGTGTTAAATTTTTTGAATAAAATTTATGTGAAAAACGACTTATCAAAGGCCTATGAGACTTGGACAGAAATTGAGAAATGCAGAAAATAGGATGATATTTTTATGGAAGAGTATAATTACTATATAGTTTTAATATGCTTTGGGATATATATAGATTGAACCAGGAAAGGCCACAGAAAATGCAAATTAAGGACAAAACATTATGAAGAAGGAAGTGAAATGTGGAAAGCCAAGAGATATAGTTTAAGCTTAGGTGGTGAGCCCAGTGTTGAGCTTAAATCAAGGAAATGAATAATAATGCCTGAAAGGAAGTCTGGGAGCAGAAAGTGTGAGTCATGTAGCAATGGTCCAGAATGATCATGAGGATCTAGCAGAGTGTGTAGTTTAACATGAACCTGGATCACAGAGCAGGTGAAGAGCACAAGAAGTAAGAGTTCTCATAAAGGAGAAATTTTAATGGACACCAACAAGTTTGATGTAAATTTGAGGAAGGAAGTGAAACAAAATAAGAGCATCTTGGTACTGGAAAGAGTATGGGGTATACATGGAAATGCCAGATATAGTCCAACCAACATTGTCCCATAGGTGATGCATATGTACAAAGTATTTCCTAATGGTATACATAAGGCTAAGGCCAGTCTTGTTACTCAGGGATTTGAGGTACAACTGGGTGACCAGGAAGCTCTTTCATGGAGCATTGGAACTCATTGAAGCTCTTTAGTGTTTCATTTTTTCAGCAGTCTATTTGAGAATTTAGAATAGTGGGAATGGAGGTTAGAGTAGTAGGCCTCCTGCAGTATGTGTGAGGTAAGGGTCACCCTTAGTGTCCCTGCTGACTTCATTTGTGGGAATTGTACCCAATTCCAGCTCCTCGAGGATCGTGTTAGGGAACTGGAGCTGGAATTGGTTGAACTTCAGATCATTTGGGAGGTGGAGGAGGTTATTGAGAGGAGTTACAGGGAGGTAGTTACTCCACAGTCATGTGAAGAAGGTAGATGGGTTACCATCAGGAATAGGAAAGGGAACCAGCAGGCAGTGCAAGGATCTCCTGTGGTGGTTCCCCTCAGCAACAAGTATACCATTTTGGACAACTTACCAGGGATGAGTAATGGGGCACAGGTCTCTGGCACTGAGTCTGTCCCTTTTGCTCAGAAGGGAAGGGGGAAGAGGAGCACAGCTTTAGTCATTGGGGACTCCATAGATAGGGGGACAGATAGGAGGTTTTGTGGGAACGAGAGAGACTCACAATTGGGGTGTTGCCTCCTAGGTGCCAGGGTTCATTATGTCGCTGATCGTGTTTTTGGGATCTTTGAGGGGAAGGGGGAGCACCCCCAAGTCGTGATCCACATAGGCATCAATAACATAGGTAGGAAGAAAGGTAGGGATCTAAGGCAGAAATTCAGGGAGCTAGGGTGGAAGCTTAGAGCTAGAACAAACAGAGTTGTTATCTCTGGTTTGCTACCTGTCCCACATGCTAGTTAAGCAACGAA
Organism: Chiloscyllium plagiosum; assembly: GCF_004010195.1. Taxonomy (NCBI): domain Eukaryota; kingdom Metazoa; phylum Chordata; class Chondrichthyes; order Orectolobiformes; family Hemiscylliidae; genus Chiloscyllium; species Chiloscyllium plagiosum. Next base: position 57,010,660 of record NC_057723.1, on the reverse strand, counting down.
CAGGGAGAGCATGTAGCTGAACATGTGGCTGCAGGAATGAGGGAGGGTTTTGGATTCTTGGATAATTGCAGCTCTTTCTGGGGAAGGTAGGACCTCTACAAATAGGTTGGTCTTCACCTGAATCAGAGGGGTACCAATATCCTGGGGGTGATGTTTCATAATGCTCTTTGTGGGAGGTGGGGGGGAGGTTTAAACTAATGCAGCAGGGAGATGGGAACCTGAATTGTAGTACAGGAGGTTGAGGGTAGTGAGGTCAAGGATAGTTTTACAAGGTCGCGAGAGGACACCGGCAATCAAGATGTTGGTTTGAAACATGTGTACTTCAATGCCAGGAGCATCCAGAAGAAGGTGGGTGAACTTACAGCATGGGTTGGTACCTGGGGTTTCAATGTTGTGGCCATTTCTGCCATGGCTAGCAGAGGCACAGGAATGGTTGTTGCAGCTTCCGGGATTTAGATGTTTCAGCAAGAACAGAGATGATGGTAAAAGGCAGGGGGTGGCATTGTTAATCAAGGGTAGTATTACAGCAGCTGAGAGAACATTTGAGGACCCATCCACTGAGATAGTTTGTCTGAGGTTAGAAACAGGAAATAAAAGGTCACCCTGTTGGGAGTTTTCTATAGGCCTCTGAATTGTACCAGGGATGTAGAGGAAAGGATAGCAAATATGATTCTTAATAGGGTCAAGAGTAACAGGGTAGATGTTATGGGGGATTTTAAATTCCCAAATATTGACTGGGAATATTATAGTTCAAGTAGTTTAGATGGGTCAGTTTTTGTTCAATGTGTGCAGGAGGGTTTTCTGACATAGTATGTAGACAAGCCAATGAGGGTAGATGCCATATTAGAATTGGTACTGGGGAATGAACCTGATCAGGTGTTAGATTTGGAGGTAAGTGAGCACTTTGATGAAAGTGACCAAAATTGAGTTATATTTACAAAGCAGGGACAGTAATACACCACAGGGAAAGAGGTATAACTGGGGGAATGGCAATTATGATGCGATTAGGCAAGATTTAGAATGTATAGGATGGGGAAGGAAACTGCCAGGGATGGACACTCTTGAAATGTGGAGCTTATTCAATGAACTGCAGGTCCTTGATAAGTATATACCTATCAGGCAGGGAGGTAGTTGTTGAGAAAGGGAGCCATGGTTTACTAAAGAAGTTGAAGCTCTTGTCAAGAGGAAGAAGAAGGCTTATGTGAGGCTGAGGAGTGAAGGCTCAGTTAACGGGCTTGAGAGATACAAGTTAGCCAGAAGAGATCTAGAGAGAGGGCTAAGAAGAGGCAGGAGGGGACTTGAGAAGTTGTTGGTGGATAGGATCAAGGAAAACCCTAAGGCCTTCTATAGATATATCAGGAATAAAATAATGACTAGAGTAAGATTCGGGCCAATCAAAGAGAGTGGAATCTGAGGACATATCGGAAGCATTTAATGAATACTTTCCGTCAGTATTCACATCGGAAAAGGGCAATGTTTGTGAGAATATGGAGATACAGGCTACAAGATTAGATGGGATTGAGGTTGACAAAGAGGAGGTTTTAGCAATTTTGGAAGATCTGAAAATAGATGAGACCCCTTGGCTGGTTGGGATTTATCTTCAAATTCTCTGGGAGGCCAGGGAGGAGATTGCAGAGCATTTGGGTTGGATCTTTATGTCATCGCTGTTAACAGGAGTCGTGCCAGAAGACTAGAGGATAGCAAATGTTGTTCCCTTGTTTAAAAAGAGGATTTGGGACAGCCCTGGTAATTGTACGCCAGTGAGCCTTACTTCGGTTGTGGGTAAGGTGTCAGAAAAGGTTATAAGAGATAGGATTTATAATCATCTGGAAAGAAATAATTTGATTAGGGTAAGTCAACATGGTTTTGTAAAGGGTAAGCCTCACTAACCTTGTTGAGTTCTTTGAGAAGGTGACAAAACAGGTGGATGATGGTAAAGTGGTTGACATGGTGTATATGGACTTCAGTAAGGTGTTCGATAAGGTTCCACATGGTGGGCTATTGCACAAAATAGAGAGTTTCGGAAATGAAGGTGTTTAAGGTGATTGGATCAGAAATTGGCTAGCTAAAAGAAGACAGAGGGCGGTTATTGTTGGGAAATGTTCATCCTGGAGCTCAATTACCAGTGGTGTGCCGCAAGGATCTGACTTGGAACCACTGCTGTTTGTCATTTTTATAAATGATCTGGATGTGAGCGTAGATGGATGGGTTAGTAAATTTGCCGATGACACTAAGATAGGCAGAGTTGTGGATAGTGCTGAAGGATGTAGTGCGGTGCAGAGGGACATTGGTAAGATGCAGAGCTGAGCTGAGAAGTGGCAAATGGAGTTTAATGCAGAAAAGTGTGAGGTCATTCACTTCAGAAGAAGTAAAATGAATGCGGAGTATTGGGCTAATGGTAAAATTCTTGGCAGTGTAGATGAGCAGAGAGATCTTGGTGTCCTGGTGCCTAAATCCCTGAAAGTTGCCACCCAGGTTGATAGGGTTGTTAAGAAGGCATATGGTGTGTTGGCATTTATTGGTAAGGATATTGGGTTTCAGAGCCACAAGGTCATGTTTCCGCTGTACAAGACACTGGTAAGGCTGCATCTGGAGTATTGCGTGTAGTTCTGGTGACCGCGTTATCAGAAGGATATGGAAGCTTTGGAAAGGGTTGAGAGGAGATTTACTAGGATGTTGCCTGGTATGGAAGGGAGGTCTTACGAGGAAAGGCTGAGGGAACTGAGGCTGTTTTCATTGGAGAGAAGAAGGCGTATAAGATAATCAAAGGGTTGGATAGCATGGACAGTGAGAACCTTTTTCCACAGATTGTGAAGGCTAACATGAGGAGATATAGCTTTAAATTGAGGGGTGATAGATTTAGGACAGATATTAGGGGTCGTTTCTTCACTCAGAAAGTAGTAGGGGCGTGAAACAGCCTGCCTGCAGCAGCAGTAGATTTGCCAATGTTAAGGGCATTTAAATGGGCATTGGACATAAAAAGGGATAATAATGGAACAGTGTAGGTTAGATTATTTACACAGGTCAGCGCAACATTGAGGGCCAAAGGCCTATACTGCGCTATGTTCTATGTTCTATGAAGTGAGTGGAGACTTCTGAGCAACAGAGAAGTCAATTTGAGGGTTCCCTCAGCACCTTTAGTAACACACCAGTGGGAATGTCAATCAACTGATGTCAAAGTAGCATTTTTACATGGGAAACAATTTAATTAGAAGCATTTTAAGTCTTCCAAAAGAATTTGGAGATATAGAAGGGAAATTATGGAGGTTAATTGAGCATGCTTCTGGATTAAATTTTACATCAGATTACAGATTACATTACAGATTACATTACAGTGTGGAAACAGGCCCTTCGGCCCAACAAGTCCACACCGACCCGCCGAAGCGAACCCACCCATACCCCTACATTTACCCCTTACCTAACACTACGGGTAATTTAGTATGGCCAATTCACCTGACCCTGCACATCTTTGGACTGTGGGAGGAAACCGGAGCACCCAGAGGAAACCCACGCAGACACGGGGAGAACGTGCAAACTCCACACAGTCAGTCGTCTGAGGCGGGAAGTGATGCTTATCAGTTACGTTTGTCCCATTAAAAATTGATCATGTTCAGATAAATGCAGATCCAGCAATGTTTTATTGAATCTGTAAAGAGAAGGTAGAAGGTATTTTCTGAATGCATGTAGATGATTTCCTATGGGAAGGTTCTAAGAATTTGTAAAACTAATGATAGGTAAAATTAAAAAGGAATTCAAAATTGAAAGTCAGGCTTTGAAAGTTTTAAATATGTAAGATTGGATATTAATCAGACTGAGTTGGGAATCAATAGTCTTGCGGACAGATTAATAGTTTCCTGATAAATCAAGCTAGATGCACATCAAAAAAAGGTTCCACAACCAAAAAAGAATTAGATAACTTTTGGCTATGTGATCAAACTAGACCAGATACATGCTATGATGTATTTAAACTAAGCACCATGAGGAAATAGTGGAGAGACTGGTGCTGGAAAAGCACAGCAGGTCAGGCAGCATCAGGCCTGATGAAGGGCTCTTGCTCAAAACGTCGAGCACCACATTCTCGACTCTGATCTCCAACACCTGCAGTCCTCACTTTCTCCTCCCAGGAGAAAATATGCCATTATTCAAGAACTGCTTCAACATTGCAATAAGACAATGAAGAAATAAAGTTTAGACCAGTGCCCATTCAGATTTCCAGCCCTGCATGATGTAGAAGGAAGGAAATTAGTCATTTTTAGTGATGCTCACTTGCTAAACTTCCCAATATTATCAAGTACAGCAAGATTCATTATATTATAATATAATGGGAATATAATATTATGGGATATAATATAATATGGGATATTATAATATAATATTATGGGAAAAATTATAAACATTGTCTGTTAGCCAGGTGTAAAGCCATATCTTTTAATATTACTTTTTTTTTATCATTCCTGGGATGACGACATTATTGCCAAGGCCAACATTTATTGTCCATCCCTAATTGCAACAGGGTCGTGAAGAGCCAACCATATTGCTATAGGTCTGGAATCACATGTTGGCCAGACTGTTCCCTTTCCTAACAGACATTAGTGAATAAGGTGTTTTTTTCTGACAATTAACCATGGTTTCAAATTTGTCATTAGACTCTTCGTTCAGATTTTTATTGAAATAAATATCTCCACATGCTATAGTGTTTTTGATTGTGGACTGAAATACGGAAAGGATTTTTTAAAAAACCATGGACTGTAGAAGGGATTGCTGCACTTTTTAAAAGCAGAATACCAGCACTTATTGGAAGTGCTATTTGCACTGTTGTTTGTTCAACCAATGGGGAAGTTTAGTTACATACAAACTGGCACCAAAGGGTGTTACAAAATGAGATTCAGCAGTAACAACTAACTAATTGGTCTTTGGAATAATGATCAATGACAAAGGCCCACACCCTGCCAACAACTATAAGATTAGCTCCCAGGTAGCTAAGCAGCTTGTGGCTGTGAAACAAAATAGCTAGAAGCTTTCGGACCTCTAAAAGGGAACTGTGTGTTCTTTTCTCTGCAGTAAAAAACATCTAAAGCATGAAGAAAGCCAATTTATTTTCCCTTACCAGATGTTGTAAGCTGTTGCTTTTAACTAATAAGTCGAAGACTTTAAGCTGTGCATTAATTGCTGTGTGCCTCTTGCAAGCAGAAAAAATCAAGAAGTAACAAGTTCTCGCAAACCAAAAGGGCTAGTAAACGACTTCCCAGTTTTTTTTCCATTTATCCATGTGTTTTTGTCTGCTATAAGTGTTTTCAGGGAAAGTTTATAAAGAAGTTAACATTCTTATCAGTAGAGTTATAAGTAGATGGTCCATAATTACTGAGCTGTAGCTGGAATTTATTTGTTTGTAATAAGTGGTAATTCATGTCAAGTACAGAAACTTGGTCCATGCTTCCTGTCAACCTGGGTCTGAAAGGCAAGTGAATTTGGGAATTTTGATTACTTTTACAAAATATTTAGCTTTTGTGATGACTCTGGGAATAGCAGAATTTGATTTCCAGCTCATTATTCCAGTGAGGCACAACATTAGGCCTAACCATCTTTAATTGCTTCACCAATCACTTTCCCTTCATCATAAGGTCAGGGATGGGAATGTTCATTGTGCAATCATCAATGTTCAGTACCATTTGTGACATTTTATGAACTGAAGCAGTCCATGCCTATTGGCAGCTGAACCCATCAATTTTCAGTTCAATATCTGGCAAACAATGACTATCTCCAATAAGAGTGAATCGAGCCATCTCCCCTTACCATCATTAAATCTTCTTCCTTGCTGACCAGTAAAGGAGGCCATGCCGCCAGACATGGACCCAGATAGCACCCTGGGTCAGTGCTGTTTCATGAACAAAAAGAAACATCCAGCAATGAAGGAAGAAAGTCAATGATCATTGCATCTTGCAAGCGTAAGTGTCACCATCCTCTCTGTCTGATACCTCACACTTACTCTAACTCCACCACTGCACAATAAGATCAACAAGGCTAATGGATTATAACTCAATGTTACATGTAGCATCTCCACTCAATGGCTCTGACCCACCTCTTCCTCACAAACCACTAACCCCATCTGACTTCCGCACTTCCTACTAACTCACTGGAGACACCTCACCCACTCTTCTCCTCCTGCACCATCACCACTCATTTACAATTCTTCCATCTGGTTTCACTTCACTCAATCACTTTTTTTTGTCTCATTGCAGTAGAAAATGTCTCATAAGCCTGTAGAGAAGTCCAAGATGGCAGTTTGGCTAATACAGTATAAAGATCCTCACTCACTATAAGAAGAGAATCCCCAAGCTGACTGAAGAGGCTCAAAGCAGTTCATGTGAGATCTTAGAGTCATAGAGTCATAGAGTCATAGAGATGTACAGTATGGAAACAGGCCCTTCCAACTCATCCATGCTGACCAAATATCCTAAATTAATCTAGTCCCATTTGCCATAGCTTGGCCCATATCCCTCTAAACCCTTCTTATTCATATACCCATCAAGATGCCTTATAAATGTTATTCCAACCTCCACCACTTCCTCTGGCAGCTTATTCCATATTTAATTTCAGCCTTTGGATGAAAATGTTACCTATTAGGTCCTTTTAAATCTTTCCCTTTTCACCCTAAACCTATGCCCTCTAGTTCTGGACTCCCCAATCCAAGGAAAAGACCTTATCTATTTACCATATCCATGCCCCTCATGATTTTATAAACCTCTACAAGGTCACCCCTCAGCCTCCGACACTCCAGGGAAAATAGCCCTAGCCTATTCAGCCTCTCACTATAGCTTAAATCTTCCAACCCTAACAATGTCCTTGCGAATCTTTTCTGAACCCTGACATTTCATTGTTGAGGCAACCTAGTAAACTTAATTTCATTTTGCTGGTCTCCCATGACAACTACAATTGCACAACTAATAACACCCCAGTCTTATGTCACCACCAGCAGCACCCATATAGTGGCCACCCCATAGAGCTCCTCTCACCATCATCTCCTCCTCCAGCTCGGAGGAAGAAGACACAGATCCCTCAGAGGATACACAGGAAGGGTCTTCACCTGTACTCTTCATCAGAACAGAGACTTTCACCTTAATGGTTTCTCTTTCTAAATTCAATTCAAAGGAAAATCTCAAGACGATGTCACTGATATGTGGCTACAGCTCATTGATGAAGAAATGTCCCAGGTCTCCAGTACTCAGAGCACTAACAGAGGCCAGGCACCTGGGCAGCACAGTGACTCTGTGGTTTGCACCGCTGCCTCACAGCACCAGGGGCCCAGGTCCGATTCCAGCCTTGGGTGACTGTCTGTGTGGACTTTGCAGATTCTTCCTGTATCTGCATGGGTTTCCTTTGGGTGCTCTGGTTTCCTCCCACAGTGCAAAGATGTACAGGTTAGGTGAATTGACCATGCTAAATTGTCCATAGTCCAGGGTTGTGTGGGCTAGCCATGATAAATGTGGGGTTATCAGGATAGGGTGGGATGCATTTTAGGGGGTTGGTCCAGACTCAATGGGCCAAATGGCCTCTATTTGCACTGTGGTGGTCTATATCTGCTTAGGCCCAGACAATATCTCATGGTATTGGCCATTATTAAATTCATACAAAAGCACAACCAGACACAGGAACAACAGGCAGGTTTGTCAGACATACTTTGTAAATTGGATTGAAGTTTGAAAGAATCCACCAACATTACCAATAGTAATACATGCATGCCTCTGTCACTGTGGACAGGTTGTTGGCTGTCATAGATGCACAGGTACAGTAGAACACTCAGTGGCAGTCAGATATGCACACAGATCCATAACTTTAGCTATTATTGCTCATCATCAGAGACAAGGGACCTCATCTTCACTCATTGTGCCTCTTCTTCACAATAAGACAGGCACACAAGCCCCAGAGATTTCCTCTTGAGACAGTCATGGATGCCAGGCTATAATGCCTCTACCCTGCCTAAGATTTGCAAACCTGTTGAAGTTTCAACCAACACAGGTAAGCCTGCAGCTGGATAAGACACTCTCAGCATGTCTGGATCTCAACCCACAAACGCCCTTGGTATCATCCATCCAAATAGTCTAGACCACGTTTCCCTCTGCCCAGCCTCAGATATTGGGAGTATACCTCGACGTGGTGAGAGTCAATGGAAATAAAATACTGCGAGTATGGTAGTATGGGTGACACATCATTGTAAGCACCCTTTAATATCTGGAAATATATATGCATTATCATTTGATTGACTGCCATTTTAGCAGTAAAACCTGGTTAAGTGGCCATCAGTCTTTGTACATCCTAAAGATGTTAGGAGTTATATTGGTGATGCATTGCTTATATGTAAGATAAGGGAATCTTCAATCCTTACATCCATGAGTTCAGTAAAGATAGCATTTTGTTGTGGGAATGATCAAGGTTAAAAGTAATGTGATGACCTTGTAATTAGGCTTTGCCTACCTTCATGTCCCACACATTTGGCCACTTTGTGTAAGTGAGTACATGGTAATTCATGAGTGAACAGTTCTTTAGTAACAAAGTTTTATTCTATCTAAAGTTCCTCAACTGAGGATTCCTGACTACCATAGTTGACAGGGCTGTTAGCTGTGTCAAACTCATCTCCCACTCTTTTGCCCTCACCCCTTCTCTTCCTTCCCATAACAACAACTGGGTCCTCCTGGTCCTCATTTACCACATCATCATCCTCTATATCAAAAGCATCATAAGCCACCAATAAGCCAGGCTATTCAAGCCTCCAGTCATATCTTCCAGGTGAAGGAGCGATTTACCTGCATTTCACTTAGTCTAGTCTCCTCTGTTTGGTGTTGGGGAGACAACATGTAGACTGGGTGACCACTTTACAGAACACCTACACTCTGTCCCAGTTTCAGTTGGCTGCCATTTCACTACACCACCACGTTCCCACAGTAATACTTCCCAAATGTGTGGGACATGAAGGTAGGCAAAGCCCAATTACAAGGTCATCACATTACTTTTAGCCTTGATCATTCCCACAACAAAATGCTATCTTTACTGAACTCATGGATGTAAGGATTGAAGATTCCCTTATCTTACATATAAGCCACAGATCTGCTGTAGTGTTTCAGCAAAGGTCAGCGGAAGCTTGAAGGACAGCATCTCATTTTCCACTTGGTGACCCTACAACCTTTAAAAGTCAACACTGAGTTCAAACACTTTAGCGCCCAATTCCAACCTTCCATGATGAGTACCCACCTCCACATCCTGGTCCTTTCATGGCTTTTAGCACAGCCAACCTGTTCTCACCCACTCTCAGGCTTTACTTCACATGACATGGGTTACGCGCAGCTGAACCTGCACATTCTCACCTACTTTCAGCTCTCATTATCATTTATTCAGCTTCTCTTCTGTCCTGGCCTACTATCAATAATTACCTCATGTGTCTACCCCTTTCATATCTCTGTTTCTCTCTGAGTTCCTTCTTCACCTATTGGTCACCTCTCCCCCCCCACCACCCCAGACTCACCTCTCCCCCCCCCACCACCCCAGACTTCATCTTCAGCATAAACATAATTTTTCCCAAGCTTCTATCAGTTCTGATGAAGTCACTGGATTCAAAACATTAACTCTGCTTTCTTCCAACAGATGTTTCCACATCTGTTGAGTTTCACCAGCAATTTTTGGTTTTGTTTCAGATCCCTGGCATCCACAGTTCTTTGTTTTAATTTCATTCTATCTGTATGGTTAATAAGGGAGCACACACTCATTCAAAGAAAATGGTGAAAACCCATTACCTAAAGAGGAGTGGGAGTAGCATTGTTAATTGGAGAGTGCATCACAGCTGCAGAAACAGAGGTTGTTGAGGATGGTTTGTCTTCTGAGTCAGTATGGTTGGAAGTCAGTAACAGGAAAGGAGCAGTCACCTTTGTTGGATGTTTTCTATAGACCCCCCAATAGCAGCAGAGAGATGGAAGAACAGGTCGGACAGCAGATCTTGGAAAGGTGCAGATGTAACAGAGATGTTGTTATGGGTGACTTCAATGTCCCCAATATTGATTGGAGCCACCTTGGTGGCACAGTGGTTCAGTGGTTAGCACTGCTACCTCAGAGCATCAGGGACCTGAGTTTGATTCCAGCCTCAGGCAACTGTCTGTGTGGAGTTTGCATGTTCTACCCATGTCTGCGTAGGTTTCCTCCAGGTGCTCCGGTTTCCTTCCACAGTCCAAAGGTGTGCAGGTTAGATGAATTGGTCATGCTAATTTGCCCATAGTGTTCAGGGATGTATAAGTTAGGTTCATTGGTCTGGAGTAAATATATGATAGGGGAATCTGTCTGGATGGATTACTCTTCAGAGAGCCAGTGTGGACTTGTTGGGCCGAAGGGCCTCTTTCCACACAGTTGGGATTAATTATATTTATATATGTAGTGCAGATAGTCTGGATGGAGCAGATTTTGTCAAGTGTGTCCAGGAAGGAGTCCAGGCTCAACATGTAGTTAGGCTGTCCTATCGGAGGGCTTATTGGATTTGGTACTAGGTAACAAGCCAGGCAAGGTGTCAGATCTCTCGGTGGGAGAGCATTTTGGTGACAGTGACCACAATTACCTCATTTGCCATTGCTATGGAGAGAGATAGGAACAGACTATTTAATTGAGAGAGGGGAAATTATACTGCTATTTGACAAGAGTTGTGGAGTATAAAGTGGGAACAATTGTTCTAAAGGGAAATACACAACAGAAATGTAGAGGCTGCTTTAGGAGCATTTGTTGTGAGTGTTGGATAACTTTGTCCCACTGAGACAGGCAAGGAATGGTAAGGTGAAAGCCTTGGATGACAAGAGGAGCTTCTCGTCAAGAGGAAGGACAAAGCTCACTTGAGGAAACAAGGTTCTTGCACAGCTTTAGAGGATTACAGAGTAGTTAGGAAAGAACTCAAAAATGGACTGAGGAGAGCTAGGAGGGAGCACAAGAAAGCCTTGGCGGGAAGGATTAATGAAAACCCAAAGTTGTTCCACACTTAAATGAAGAATAAGAGAATGATCAGAGAGAGGGTCGGGCCGATCAGGAATAGTGAAGGGAACTTGTGTCTGGGGTCTGAAGAAGTAGGGGAGGCCCTAAATGAGTTGTTTGCTTCAGTATTCATGAAAGAGAGACCTTGTTGATAGTGAGAATGTCGTGGGCCAGGTTAATAGGCTTGCACAGATTGATATTTAAAAAGTGGATGAGCTGAAAATTCTGGGAAGCATCAAGATAGATAAGTCCTCAGAGCTGGACTAGATATATCTAAGGTTACTATGGGAAGCAAGGAATGAGATTGCTGCACTTCTGATTGGATGGAGGCAAATGTTGTTCCGCTGTTCAAAAAAATGAATAGGGAAATCCCTGGGAATTACAGGCCAGTTAGTCTTATGTCTATGGTAAGCAAGGTACTGGAAAGGATTCTGAGAGGTAGGATTTATGACTATTTTGGAAAACACAGTTTGATTAAAGATAGTCAGCATGGCTTTGTGAGGGACAGGTTATGCCTCACAAGCCTGATTGAATTCTTTGAGGATGTGACAAGACAAGTTCACTAAGGTCGAGCACTGGATGTGATGTAGATGGATTTCAGTAAGGCATTTGATAAGGTTCCTCACTGTAGACTCATCAACAGAAAGTTCAGAGGTGTGGGACATGGGGAAATTTGTCTGTCTGGATACAGAATTGGCTGGCCAAAAGAAGACTGGAAGTGGTAGTGGATAGAAAGTATTCTGCCTAGAGGACAGTGACCAGTGGTATCCCGCAGGGATCTGTTCTTGGGCCTCTGCTCTCTATAGTTTTTATAAATGACTTGGATGAAGAAGTGGAAGGGTGGGTTAGTAATTTTGCCGATGACACCAAGTTCAGTGGTGTTGTGGATAGTGTCAAGGACTGTTGCAGGCTACAATGGCAAATGGAGATTAACCTGGATAAATGCAAAGTGATTCATTTTGCAAGGTCGAACTTGAATGCTGAATACTGGGGGATTGAGTTTAAAAGCTGTGAGGTTTTGCTGCATCTCTATAAAACCCTGTTTAGACCACACTTGGAATATTGTGCCCAGTTCTAGTTGCCTCATTACATGAAGGATGTAGATGCTTGGGAGAGAATGCAGAGGAGATTTACCAGCATGCTGCCTGGATTGGAGGGCTTGTCTTATGAAGAGACATTGAGTGAACTGGGGCTTTTCACACTGGAGAGAATGAAGAGAGATGACTTGACAGAGTTGTACAAGGTAATGGGAGGCATAGAGAGAGTAGATAGCCAGAGACTTTTCACCACAGCAGAAATGGCTGTTATGACTGGCCATAATTTTAAGGTGACTGGAGGAAGGTATAGAGAATTGTCAGAGGTAGGTTCTTTGCGCAGAGAGTGATGGGTGTGTGGAATGCACTACCAGCAGTGATAGTCGTAGAGTCAGAGATATTAGGGACATTTAAATGATTGCCGGACAAGCACATTGATAAGATTAGATTCCCTACAGTGTGGAAACAGGCACTTCAGCTCAACAGGCCCACACCAATCCTCTGAAGAGTAACCCACCCAGACCCATTTCCCTCTGACTAATGCACCTAACAGTATGGGCAATTTAGCATGGCCAATTCACCTAACCGGCACATCTTTGGACTCTGGGAGGAAACTGGAGCACCCAGCGGAAACCCACGCAGACACAGGGAGAATGTACAAACTCCACATAGATAGTCGCCTAAGGCTGGAATCGAATCTGGGTCCCTGGTGCTGTGAGGCACCAGTGCTGACCACTCAGCCACCGTGTCAACCCATGACAGCAGTAAATTGAGGGGTGTGTAGATTAGGTTAATCTTAGATTGAGATAAATACTTGGTACAACATCGTGGGCCAAAGGGTCTGTACTGCGCTGTACTGTTCTATGTTCCGTGTTCTAAATGGAGAGAAATTCCAAAAATAATGTAGTGCAGAGTGACCTGTGTGTTCTCATGTGTGAAACACAGGAACTTAGTATGCAGATACAGCAAGTAATTGCAAATGAAATGTTTGTCTTCATTGCTAGGGGCTTAGAGTTTAAAGATAGAGAAATCTTATTATTACTGTATAGGCTATTGGTAAGGCACCTGGAGTCCTGTACATAGTTTGGTCCCCACATTTATGAAAGGATGTATTAGCACTGGAGGCAGTTCTAAAAAGATTCACTTGGCTGATTCCTGGGATGAAGGGATTAATTTATCCAGAATGGCTGAGCAGGTTTGGCCTTTCTTCATTAGAGTTTAAAAAGTTTTAAGGTGATCTTATTGAAGCATACAAGATTCTGCTCAGGTTTGACAGGGAATATGCTGAAAAGATGTTTCTACTCATGGCAATATCAGAACTAGTGGACATAGTTACGGAATAAGGTAGCCTTTATTTAAAACAAAGATATGAAGGAATTTCATCTCTCAGAGGTAGAGAATGTCTAGAATTCCTTACCTCGGAGACTTGTGGAGGATGGATCACTGAATGAATTTATAGAGAAGGTAGATAGATTTTTGAAATATTGGGGTGTTGAGATTGATGGTGAGCTGGCAGAAAAGAGTTGAGACCAGAACTATTCCCACTGGATCTCCAGGAGTGACTGTAGCCCAATCTTCAGACTGCAAGAACATAGACCTGTTCACACCAATCACTTAACTGTTGGTGACCAGCCTCCAGTCCTGAGATTGGACAATCACTGAACTGAATGTTGTGGCACATCCTGACTGGCCATTGACTATTACATTCCATTTAGGGCTCATCCCCCTTGACATTTAGACTTGGCCAGTTGTTCGAAACACATGCATTATTTGGGAGTCACCTAGATTGATCACCTGAGCATGAAATTAAGTCCATAATGAGCCATCTGACTCATCTATATCCTCTGCTGGGAAACCAAAGATTGTCTTCTCATATGGAGTTGGGAAATGGAAGTTGGACATCCTATCAACTGTCCTGGCCCCTTCAACTCTATAACAGACCTTTTTCATCTGCAACATGGCAAAATGAAGGACTGAGATAAAACAGTAGTTGCAACAGTAGTAGACTCGCCAACATTAATGGCATTTAAATGGTCATGAGAGAGGCATATGGACGAGAATGGAATAGTGTAGATTAGATGGGATTCAGATTGGTTGCACAAGTTGGTGCAACATTGAAAGCTGAAGGGCCTGTACTGTGCTTAAACATTCTATGTTCTATGAAAGTGCTGGCAGGTGGAGGAAACATAGTGACATGCCTCCAGTAAGTAAGTATAGTAAGAAGCCCAGGGGAGAGTAATGATAAGTCATCTGAGGGAAAAAGATGAATGGGAACAACTGAGAGAAGACACTGCATGCAATAGTGAAAGTGGTGGTTTAGGAGCTTTGGTGGGAGTTAGCAGAATGACAGTGAGTGTGAGGTAGAGAGAAGCTGGTGTGTCACTTACTCTTCAGGGTAAAGTTCATTAAACTCCTTCCTGTGCTGCTGGGTGTTCCTCCACACTGAAGGCACCATAAATGACCTGGGTGGCAATTTCAGAGCAGACTGGCATCTGATGGCACGGCCCTCCTCTCCATCACCCCCTCTACCAGATACCTTCTCTGTCGGGCAGTTCTGGTTTAGATCTCCCCAGGCTGCAACTGTGAAGGGCTTGTGGCATTTGAACTGATCACAGCTGGGATTTAAATGTGGCACCAGCTCTGGGAATCCAAAAAAGGCCTCAGCAGGTGAGTACGTCCACCGCAGGTTGGCATACAATAACGCCAGTGCCACTGAGGTATGGTGCATACATGATAAGGTGAGCCACGATGAGATAATTGGTTAGAGCTCTCCAAGAGATAACTGCATGTAACTCCCGGAAACTGAGACTGAGTTGATTTTTGGAAAGGTTCAGCCCACTTTTTGGAATGGAATATGATTCTTCTTCAGAACCCTTTCACAGCTGCTGCCAGACTTACTGAGCTTTATGTGTTGATTTTAGATTTACAATATTGGCAGTATTTCTGTTTTATTCATTTAAAGGAATAATGGAGCCTATGATGTGTTGAGCAGGAGTTGAAACTCTTTGTATTACAACATATTCACACACAGTTAATCTGAGAGATGATCTTCAGTGAATCTTATATTACAAAATTATAGAGATATTTAAACAAATTATTGGCCTCCCTCTCATGCCAAACAAGTTGAGTTCTGAGTTGGGAGGTCATGTTGCGGCAGTACAGGCCACTGTTGGAATATTGCATGCAATTCCGGTCTCCTTCCTATCGGAAAGATGTTGTGAAACTTGAAAGGGTTCAGAAAAGATTTACAAGGATGTTGCCAGCGTTGGAGGGTTTGAGCTGCAGGGAGAGGTTGAATAGGCTGGGGCTGTTTTCCCTGGAGCGTCAGAGGCTGAGGGGTGACCTTATAGAGGTTTATAAAATCATGAAGGGCATGGATAGGATAAATAGACAAAGTCTCTTCACTGGGATGAGGGAGTCCAGAACTAGAGGGCATAGGTTTAGGGTGAGAGGGGAAAGATGTACAAGAGACCAGAGGGGCAACTTTTTCATGCAGAGTGTGGTACGTGTATGGAATGAGCTGCCAGAGGAAGTGGTGGAGGTGAGTACAACTGCAACATTTAAAAGGCATCTGGATGGGTACATGAATAGGAAGGGTTTGGAGGGATAGGGGCCAAGTGGGGGCGGCACGATGGCACAGTGGTTAGCACTGCTGCCTCACAGTGCAGGAGACCCAGGTTCAATTCCCAACGCAGGCAGCATAGTGGTACGGTGGTTAGCACTGCTGCCTCACAGTGCCAGAGACCCGGATTCAATTCCCACCTCAGGCAACTGTGTGGAGTTTGTACATTCTCCCTGTGTCTGTGTGGGCTTCTTCCAGGTACTCCGGTTTCCTCCCACAGTCCAAAAATGTGCAGGTTAGGTGAATTGGCCATGCTAAGTTGCCTGTGTGGGTTGCTCTTCAGAGGGTCGGTGCGGACTTGTTGGGCCGAAGGGCCTGTTTCCACACTGTAAGTAATCTAAAGTGGGACTAGATTGGGTTGGGATATCTGGTCGGCATGGACAAGTTGGACCTAAGGGTCTGTTTTGTGCTGTATATCTCTGTGACTCTATGACTCTATGTTGGACGCAAAACGTTAACTCTGATCCTCTATCTCCATAGGTGCTACCAGACCTGCTGAATTTCTCCAGTACTTTCTGTTTTTGTTTCAGATTTCCAGAATCCTAGTATTTAATTCTTGTTTTAGGTTTTGGATCTCTTTACAAATCTTCACAATGCACCATTCACCAGGGGCTACGGGAGCAGATTGTAAACGAAATCGCTTGCCTTCACTAACAGAACGAGCTGAAATGCACAAAAGAATCTCTGGCCGAGCCAAAACATTGGTACCTAACAGATGATTATCAAAATCAACAATAGAACGCTTCCCTGGCCCCTGACTGCAGTGGTAAAGACAGATGACAGATGAAGATTATTTTTTAATCCTGTTGTCCGGCGGAGTCTACCTTGTCACAGTTGTGTGGATATCACATGCCCAGGGGTAATATAGAAATCTGTGTTTTGGCTGCATGAAGGTGGCCGAATGTTAATATTCTCATCGTTTTCCCCTTCTTTCGAAATGGATTTGAGTTAACGAAGACAATCTAAGTACGTATTTCATGTCGGATAATTAAGACGCTTTAAAGCCTTTGGCCAGGAAATAACGCGGAGTTGGAAACGTAAATAACATGCCCCTTCATCCTGACGAAGGATTTCGGCCAGAAATGTTGGCTTGCCGGGTTCTCGGATGCTGTCTAACCTTCTGTGCTCTTCCAGCTTCACATCTATTGACCCTGACTTCCAACATCTGCAGTCCTCACTGCTTCCTTTGCCCCCTTTTTGTCTGGTTTTGAGTTTGTTCTCCACGCAGTCTACAACAGTTAACACAACCATTTCTAATGAAAATAGAAAATGTTGGTAACACTCAGCAAGGCCATTTCAGTTCGTCGTTATCTTCAACAAAATGTTACGGTGAAATCATTTGTTCAGTAACGTTATTTTATTTGGAACAACGTGGTAACACCTATACTGTAAAATGTAAGAATATGATACGATAGTGTCCACCTGTACACAAAATGTCAGTACATTGTTGAGGGGAATTAAAGTTGCATGAACTGTGTAAAACGTTTAAGAATTAGTATGGTCTATAAACGTCATTAACCCCAGCAGAACCCGTACTTGCCGCATAACCTAACAAGTACCGCTTCGTTTAACTCAGTGTCAGTGAAAATATCAAAAAAAATGTATAAAGTCATGTAAATGTGTGTTTTCTGTAAATTACAATCCTGTGGAAAAATTATCAGCCTGTAATTTAATATTGCTAATATGCAAGACAAACAAGGCACATTGCTGCGCCTGTTGTTGCAACCGAGGTGTTAATCCGTCGACTTTAAATTGATTTCTGCGAAAATAGTGGACAGAGGAATATGATACAAAAGTACGGATATTTGTCTACTAATGTCTGTTAGATACTAATATCTATTAACAATGTACATAATACACATCAGAATGTTGGAGGGACAGAGAGTTCATCAGGTGTGGAGCTTTGGCAAACGCTTTTTGAATGCATTTAGAATGTCAATTTACATAAAAAGAAGCAACTTCTCTACTCTATCCCTCCCCATGCCTATAGCATGTTTTGGAAAGTGTGTAGTGACTTGAATAGACAGGTCTTCTTCTCAAATCAGATTAACCTAAGCACAATGCCAAAAGCTTTGGGGCTAGGGGAATAGTACAGTGGGACTTTCATCTTCTGAAACAACCTTCAATTTTAGACAGTTGCCAATATAATTAAAGGAAATTGAGGACAATTCAGAAACTTGAAAAGATAAATGAACAAACAACCATTAACACAAATAAACATAATGTTGGCATTATAATGGTCTCCTTCTGTTTTCTAATGCCCACTAATCAAATGAGTCCTATACCTGATTCTCTATCTCAAGAGTCTTAGGAAGCCACCCACTTCACGTGTTTATCTGATTATCTTTTAAAAATTATTAATGAAACTGTTTCCAGTATTTTTTCAGGCACTATATTCCAGAACAAAGTAAAAAAATAATAATTGACCTGTCTGATATGTTATGACACACCTCCATAGTGTGTGGGACTCGAACCTCCTGGCCCATGGGCAGAGCCACGGCTATTGCACTTCAAGAGATTTTGCAGTCCAGACCATAACAACTTGCTGAACAATTTACGTTTTCCTCATGTTGCCTCAGGTTATTTTGTCAATCACTTTAATCTACATCTTTTGTTTACTGACCCCACTCTCATTTGGAAACAGTTTCTCATATATATTTTATCAAAGCCCTTTATAATTTTGAACAATTCTCTCAAACATCCCCTTAACCTTCCTGGCTTGAATGAAGGAAAGTTCTGTTCCTCTAGCCTCTCTAGTCTCTTATGTACCATTTTAATGAATTTTATTTCTCTCCTCTCCAATGCCCTAGCATTCCTTCTAGATGTTGATCACAATTGGACACTATATTAGATTAGATTAGATTAGATTACTTACAGTGTGGAAACAGGCCCTTTGGCCCAACAAGTCCACACTGCCCCGCCGAAGCGCAACCCCCCCCCCCCCATACCCCTACATTTACCCCTAACCTAACACTACGGGCAATTTAGCATGGCCAATTCACCTGACCTGCACATCTTTGGACTGTGGGAGGAAACCAGAGCACCAGGAGGAAACCCACGCAGACACGGGGAGAACGTGCAAGCTCCACACAGTCAGTCGCCTGAGGCGGGAATTGAACCCGGGTCTCTGGTGCTGTGAGGCAGCTGTGCTAACCACTGTGCCACCGTGCCGCCCACATACAATTTTCAAACTTTTATCCTGGATGGCAGGATTTTCTACGATGATGGGGCTTCCCTTCCTGCCAACCAAAGAGTTAGTGGTTAACATTGCTATTAATATTGGCTGTCCCACTGCCAATTAATTATTTGAAGAGTGTTGATTAACAGGAGATGGAAATTATGTCCCTTTTTGGGGAAGAAGTCCTGCCTCAGAGATCTGCTAGCCAATCTGATTGGTCAGCAGCTTCCCAATCCCAACAGCAATATAACTTTTGGCAGACAGGTCTGGGACCAGAACCAGTCTCCAAACTTGAAGTCACAGAACCAGGTCAATCTAAAGGCTTCAAGGTGGGGAGGGGAATTTATGCCCAGGGGCTTGGTTGGCAATATAGGTGTAGGTGTTGGGAGAAGGGGTGTTGATGGGCAAAAAAATATGTGGGAAGATAGATCATGGTGGGGGATGGGTTGCCAAATGTTGATCAATGGAGATGCCCATCTCCCTCAGGACTCCAGATCTGATCAAGATCACTTTCCGGTATCCCCCCCTCCAGCTCTCTCCTCCAAGCCCTGAACATCAGCTAGCGAGCTGAAAATTGAAGCTGAATGGGAAATGACTCATGAGCCATAACTAATTGGCCGATGAATGGCGTCACAGGGGCAAGGACAATAGGGGCAAGCCTCAGCCTCGCTATCCCACTGTAAAATTATAGAGAGGTTCGGTAGGCAAAGTGTCCACTAGGACAGCTGTGGAGTTATATGGCCCCCTTTCTACCCTCATTCTCCACACCTGAAAACATGTCAATGGCAAACATAAAGTTCTGCCATATGTGTTTCTATATAAAGCAATGGATCAAAAAATAGTTTAACAGCTTCCTCAACTTGTCCTACTACCTTCAAAATCTTATGATCATATTCTCCAGGTGCCTGTTCCTGCATCATCTTTAAAATTGTACAAATTGGTTTGGCTTGCCACTGAGGTTTCATTCTATCTAATAAAAGATTGTTTCACACTTCTCCATATTAAATTTAATAGGTCATATATCTGCCTATGTCATAAATCGATGCCTATGTTAAAAATCGGTCTATGATCATCCTCACTGTTTACTATATCCGTAATTTTGAAATTATTCAATTTTACCAAAATTCAAACCATTAAAATATATCAAGAAGAGCAGTATCCCAACACCAAAATGAGTGCTCACTTCAAATCCTAGAAATTGGAAAAACAACTGTTCACCACAATGATCTGCATTCTGGCCCTTTCTCCTTAAAAACACTGAGTTTTGTCACTTGGACCTTCATTTTCTTAGAAATATATAAATGGATCAGTGATCTTCAAGTGGTGTTGCACAAGATAACCTGAAAGTTATAATGACTAAACATTATTATACCAGCTAACTCATTGTATTTTGGATGAAGTGTAACTGCACTAAAAATGGCCTGTCCTCTGGGGCCAAAGGTCTTAGAATGTGTTTTGATATTATCAATGAAAGTCTCACAGACCAGTCTAAGAGAGCAAAGTAATTCAGGACAAAATGACCAGCTATGGTATGCTGGATAACATTCCTGCTTCAGACAGAGAATTGAGAGTCATTCTCCAGAGATATGTATGTATTATATAACCTTGCAGTTGCAGCTAGTACAAATGGAATTCTGCAGTCATTTTTTTTAATGTGATCTAATCTTAACTAACAAGAGAACTTCAGTATTGTGCTAGAAGAAAGAGGCTTATAAAGTTACCAAAAAAATAGCAAACCTGAGGATTGGGATCACTATAGAATTTGACAAAGGTGGACCAAGAAACTGATAAGGAAAGAGAAAATAGAAAATGAAAGTAAACTCACAAAAATCTTAAAAACAGATCATAAAAACATCTGTAGGCATTTGAAAAGTTAAGGTCAACAAAGACAAATATAGCATCATTCAAGTTAGAAATAGGGAAATTTATAATTGGAAATAAGGAAACGGCAGAGAAAAAGAACAAATGCTTCTTCTCTTATCTTCACAGGTGAAGGTGCAAAATACCTAGTGGAAATATGAGAGAATCAAAGGACTTACTGAGAAAGAAGAATTGAGAAAAACTATTGTATTAACAAAAAAATAGTACTATTAGACTGAAAGTTGGGACATCCCCTGAAATTGATTATTTACTTGCTTGAGGGTTAAGAAAGGTCATTGTCAAAGTAATGGATTCTTTTGTGATCATCTTTCAATATTCTATCAATTCTGAAGTAGCAAATATAATCCCACTATTTAAGAAATTCTGGAGAGAGAAAAGGGGAACTGCAAAGCTGTTAGCCTAACATTATACAATTGGGAAAATGTGCAAGTTATTATAAAGGATGTGCTAACTGGTCACTTAGAAAATATATAGAATTAGGCAGAATCTACATGAATTTGCAAAAACAAAATTTGTGCTTATAGAGCTCAACCAGTTTGATGCAAGCAGAATATTTCCCTATGCTGGAGGTCCAGATAAATGGAGTATTGTCTCAGAATATGAGTCAGGTTATTTGGGACTGAGAGAAGAAATATTTTAGAATTAGAATTAGAGTTCTCCACCCATAGATGGCTCTGTCTTTGAGTACTTTCAAGACAAAAATTTTCTAAATACTAAATACATCAAGATTTGGGGGAATGGCGTGAGAAAATTGTGTTGAGATGGGAAAATCAACAATGATCTAGCTGAATAATGATGCACTTTATACTTAGTTCCTAAGTTCCAATGAGATGTTACTCTGAGGACCTCCTTGTCTTGTCTAGTGGACGCTAACATGATTATCAGTATCACAATCTTATTTGTGGCCCTTGCTATGCATAAGTATTAACTAAATTTACCATATTATAACAGGGACTACAATTTAAAGGTAATTAATTGGCTGCCTTTGGGACATCATGACATTCCAAAGGCAGTGTCGTCGGAATGCATGATTGTTCTTTCTTTTGTGTTGTAAAATAATTCTTGAACTGAAAATACAAAAATCAGTACAAATTAAAACGCATGTACTAAATACTGGCATTAGGTCAAAGCAATAAACTAAAACCATACTCGTCTTGAACCAAAAATTTACACATAAACTTCAAATTTAGATAAATAACCATGACGCACAAAATTGTTTCTGTATTTAACATTAAAAAGTCGACACTACACATTATAAATCACCAATTAACTTGAGTATTGTATCAAAATATGGGTGCTGCACTTTAAATATGGGTGCTGCAGCCTTAGAGAGGTTGCAGAGGTCATTCACCAACATTGTATTAGCAATCAGGAATTTTGATTAGTTGTTTATAGTAGTGAAGCTGCGCTTTTTCCC
The DNA here is from genome assembly GCF_004010195.1 of Chiloscyllium plagiosum. NCBI lineage: Eukaryota > Metazoa > Chordata > Chondrichthyes > Orectolobiformes > Hemiscylliidae > Chiloscyllium > Chiloscyllium plagiosum. Next base: position 56,988,530 of record NC_057723.1, on the reverse strand, counting down.
TTACGGCAGGGGAGCTTATAAAGGAGAACTGTTACTGTTCAAAAACAGGGGCGTTTGACAAGAGTAAATAATAAGAAACCATAATCATTTTCATTGGAAGATGGTTTGGTAACCAATTTTGAAAAAGCAGGAAAGATTGATATCCAAAGGTAGTATTTGTTATAGAATAAGTTTGGATTAGCCTTGTTCACTAAAATCATATAACACATGGCTGCATGTTCTACATTTCCATAGTTGTGTCATTCCAATAAATAATTTTCAAGCTTTAGTAACCAACATAAGTTTTACTTTTGAAGAAATAGCTAAAACCCTCAGAAGTGCAGCAAGCGAAAGAAACAACGTTTTATGCAATTCCATGTAACAGTTTCATTTCTACTCCCGGGATTCCATAATGACTTCAACAATAATGAACACAACATTAATATCAAGTTAAAGGAAAAGAATAATCACAAAGTTATGGTAACAGAAGCCCAGACATAAATAAAACACTCTCAAAGCAAGTTACTTGGTGAGAACAATCACCTAGAGAACGTTTTACATGTATCTGCAACAAGTATAAACAGAAACTGACTGTCATAGCAATCGCTCGGATTTGTATTTGACAGGATCCACAGAGGAATATGGATTAGATACCCACACATTTCTGACAAGATATCCACCAAAAAACGGAATCGTACATAAAAAAAGTAGAACGTTCTGATTTTTAAAACACTTTTGCGCAAGTGATCATTGTTACACATACTAATTATCACAGCTCTGGACAAACCCATTTGTTCGCAGGTCAATCACAAACAATTGTGTTCAGTTGTTACATTTCTTACTCTTTCATAGTGATTTATTTACCTGAATTACGAAAGGCACATTGTGATTTCTATTTAATTATTGATTATTATATAGCTATGTCTGATTCATAAACGGAAAGTCACGATCATTGTGGGAAAAAACGTCAGATTTTGTTATGACCGACACATATTTACATCGATGTGATAACCCGACATTAATCTACTAATCACTCAAATTTCACCGCAGTCAGACATCTACTGGGAAGTACCGCCCAGTGTATATTCATCTTTCTTCAATATTAATCTGCCTACGAGTTTGGTCCCACATCCGGATCGGGTATGTGGACACACTTAAGTCGGACTCTGTTAAATGTAATGGAACTGCGTAAGCCGATTGATCCCAGATATCTTGTGAAAAATAAGGTTTTTATTTTGTGTCTGTTAGCATATCACTAGAAGTTCAGCATCTCTTTTCCATTGCAGCAAATGATGTTAATGACCTCCTCGGTAACCGCGTTTTTCACGGACAGTCATGTCTTTACAAATGTACATATACAAACTTTAAGCTCGAAATAGTTAAGAAATGCTTACGTATCGTTTAGCGGCTACAATACAACTCCAGAGAACCGAGCGCTCAAAATCTTTCCCTGGCCTTGGAAGGTTAAATCCTTCTCGCTGCTTTGGACAAGCATAGCCAGTCAGTCAGGTATGGACTTATCCCAATAGTCTCTGCAATAGTCGTTGCGTCAGTGCAATTCTGAGATTAATTCCAAAATGGGAATTCAAATTGTTCAGAAAACCACTCGCACGTTATTTCATCGCCCTGCTCGGATTTAAAATATCGGCGCGGGAAGAAATTGTTTTCTGTAACGAGTTTTATGTATAGGAAAACAGGTCCTAAAAAAGGAATTTATCTCAAACGCATATTCTTTCGGAAATAGTTATTTTTAATCGATTTAAATCAGTAGGTAAAGATTTTAACTCCTTCACCAAGTATTGTCAATCCAGCACATAGTTTCAATCACTGATAGTGGTAGCTAGTCAAGGTATTCGGCCTGTAGTGTAGAAAGACCTTGCATCCCAATCAAACATGGATTCGTTAATATTTCTCTCCATCTTTTAATAAGCCAGTCACGTTTAATTGCTGCAGCAGCAGGAATTATTATTTTTAATATTTAATCGCCCTCTTTACTTAGCTGTTCTAATTGTTGAATGAGTACTCTTGCTTTCTTTATTAAATTGGTGAAATCATTTGTTGATTTAAAATAAAGTGTATGAAAATAGAGTTTCATGTATGCAACGCATTTCAATTCAGAAACCTTTAACTATAAAAATGCTTCAATTCCTTTTTCAGTACACGGCCTTTTGCCGTCAAGAACGCAGCAGGATCGATCATTTTCTGACAATGTAGATGACCTCCCAGCTTCTGACAACCAAGTACTTTTCACGAAGACAAAATAAAACTGACATAATGTTTGAAATTTGTCTGGAGTTACTTTTAGATAATTAATAGTTACAGATTCGGAGGTCCCATAAAACGACATTTTTTTTTAATGAATAAAGACAATTATGTGCAAAGTGTTCCAACACACGAATATTCTCGCAAAGACTACTCTGCACGCGTTTACAAGAAAATTCGAAGTTGGAACATTTGGTGGCTCGGCTGTGGGGACTTCAATCGCAATTTCTCGAACCATTATTGTCTCTTGATCCTCGGATATCTAGCAAATCTCTCTTGTAAACAAAACATAAATAAACAGTGGCCAAACACTTCGAAAATCAGTGTTTGGATGTACATGTTCTAAACTTTATTCTACACAGAATTATATTACATATGCATAAGATACTAAATACTCTTTCCACAATCCAAATGATTTGTGTAAATTAATCCTGAACCCCCCCCCCCCCCCCCCCCCCAAAAGAGAAATAAATCAACGAGCAGCTACTAAGATATTTATCAACGAGTGGTCGTGCAGAAGACAATCGCCCATCATGTGTTTGACCTCCTGGGTAATGTATGCAACAAGGACCTCGCGTTTTGACTGTTGTAATCAGTTTGTTCTGTTTTCGAACTCTTTGCAGAGTGTAGAAGAGTGCAATTTATATCCAAGTGATTGGCACGCGGTGAAGAGTGCGGAAAGCCGACAGTCTGGGTCCTAATGCGTGTGGCGTCTTTCTTTGTTGCTGTTAGGGACAGTGTAATAGATGAGATAAAATACCAAGACAGATTTTAGAGGCTGGAGCTAACACACCGCACAGCACAGGAAGTTTAAAACAAAAGACTTTTCTTTTTAAGAGCTATAAATAAAAAGCCACGCATTGATGGGGCTTGCAGTTTTGATGAATTATTTACCTCGTGAAATTGACAGCGAAGCAAAAGAAAATCTGCGCTTCTCCTAAATTTGTGTTTTGGTGTTTCTCTTCTTTTATACGAAAAATACGACTGGAAACTACCAACTAAGATGTATTATGGTATGTGGAGCGCTGTTTTTGTTCAGTTCACGAGGCGACGCTCGTCTACATTGGAGAGAGCAGGGAAAAAGTGCAATATATGGAACGATGCCATTTTTCAATATTTCACAAGGTTCACATTCTTGCAGTCCTGCAGTGATGTTTTCTATGTATGGTTTGGATGAAGTACCGCTGTGTTCCTGTGGTAAGACAAATAAACCAACATTCACACAACAACGGCCAACAGTTATGCTGTTGTCATCCGTCCTACTAGCGATGATGGGCACGCAGCAAACAACCTATTGAGCTGGATGGGGTGTCGTGGTGGTATCTTCCTGTGACGTATTTTTGCTCGTGGCTGCGATGGACAATCTTGAGAAGCAGCTTCTGCCACCAGCCTGGAACCTGAAGCTGCCAAGTGATACTGTAAGTGTGTGTTGCCAAACCACGATAGCCACTGATCATGGCAGTACAAGAAGTGTCACCGTTTCTCCTTTTTCTTTTCGCAAATGACTCTGGCGTGATGATTAATGATTAGGGTCTCGTGTGGTACCTGTAACCATCCTTGAGGCAGATCCTTGGGTTCTCTCTAGTCACCTCGCTCCGACTACTTCCCATGAAGAAGGTCCCAGGCATGTGGCCATCTTCCATCCTGTGGATCTGCTCAATCCACCAACACACATGGGAACGAGAGCATCTTTGTCCGAACAGGGTTAACACACAATACACTGCAGACAATGAATATACAAATTGTTGATCTCCTTTTCCTTATAAGTGCAAGTTCTCATAGCCATACAACAAGGTGTTGACAACATAGGCGTTATAAGCTATCAACTTGGCACTAAGGGTTAATTGTTATTGTCCCATGAGCATTTTGCCAGTGGGCCAAAGATGGTAGCTGCTTTCCTTATTGCGTCGGGAGCTGCATATAACATAAGTAACATTGGTAAAAATCAATATATAATAAATTGACTTGTTTACAAGACGACCGTGTCTGAGATATTCGATTTTTGTTTTTTTTCCCCCAAAATTGAAGTACACAAGTATTGGTTCATGTAGCATTTATTTTTTCAATAATCAATTTATGGCATCTTTGACCCTTTCCGATTAAATTCTATTTTGATTGTACAAGTAACTGCATTTACGAGAAAATTAGCTGCTTATTGACACCGATTAAAAATTTCCAAATTGGCCGCCAGCATTGTAATTTAGTACAGGGGTTGAGATTTACTTTGGCCCTGCATGTACATTTTTACTGCTGTGTTTACATTATTGGAAATAGTTTTATTGTTTTATAATTCCACATCAATCATTAGTCTCCAGATTTATAATGTTTCTAAACTACTATATTCATCAATATATCCAGATGATCGTCTCGCCCGATTAGAGTCCTTTCATTACTGAGCCATTATTTTGTCGCGAATTATTTAATCAATTGAATTCAATTCTCAAATGATTATAATGAGGCTAAGAATACGTATCAACTAGATTACTGTTACAGTAACACAACATTATGCTGTGTATCCGCTACGCACAAATACAATACTAACCCTAACCTTTTCCATTGTAATTCAAAACTGCACAGCCCACATCCCAAAATAGAGAAATGTGTTCGCCATTTCAAGGAGCTAGACGTTATCTAACGCAAGTCGTTGGGAACTTTTGCGGTTTTTAAAATCCAAATTTAACTGTCTCACTAAGTAGTAAATTATTTCATAGAAGCCCTACAGTGTGGAACCCACTATTCCCCTGACCCTGAGCGCTATTGACAATTTAGCATGGCCAATTCACCTAACATACACATCTTTGGACTGTGGGCGGAAACCGGAGCACCCGAACACAGAGAGAATATTTAAACTCTACGCAGAAACCCCAGGCTAGAATCGAATTTGAGTCCCTGGCGCTGTTAGGCACTAGTGCTAACTGCTAAGCCACGGTGATTTTGTATTTATGAATTCAGCAGAAGTATGATCCACAGTTCATCTGTTGTGAGAAGTCTATATCCCCCAATTTGGTGCCTGCATGTATTGATTGCGATAAATGTGAACATTTGCCGAAACACCAGATCAACTACAGTCAAGTCGCTTCTTTTTGTTTTCACCTCGTTAAGATTTTCATTTTGACACTGGTTATTGTGGCGAGGTTGACTGACTGAGGTATTTTACTCGAGCGATATAATACTCTGTTAAAGCCGGACGGGTCAAATTCACGGTGCTTCCCGCAGCAATACTTCTGACTCCTGTCACTCCCACACCCTCCCCCGCATCCTCCTTTCTCCAGGAAGCGGCCGTAGTAAAAATGACCCGGAAATAGACCGATTCCGTTGTATTTAATGGGAAGAGCATCAATCAGTTTGACAAAAAGCAGCGCAATAACACTTCAATCTGTGTTTGCTTTCTCAGCAATTATTGCTCCAAAGCAGCCCAGTTGTTGATACAGTAGTCCTGAAAGTGCCAACCGACATTTATCACTCGGTCAAACACTGGACTCCCATCTCCTGGCTGCAATAGGTGAGCACCATTAACACAATACGCTTTTAACGCTGAATGTTGGAAACAACAATAAAAATTGTGCATTCGTTTGAATAATGTCAGCCACTGAAGTGATTGTTTTCTTCGCATCCAGTTGGATTCCGTGCTGTTTATAACAGTGTGCTACAATTTTGACAGAATAGTGTATTTTTAAATCTTATTTTAGAGAGCATTCACTGATAATAATCCTGACCCCATTCTCAAGTTTTGTGTCAAAAGCGCCAATAGTACACTTCTGTAGAAATCTCACGTACAATGTTCATTCACAACAGGGATTCCCGGAGGAATTTACTCTTGCGTTTTCTCCTTAAAGTATTTTCATTGTTTATTTTTTTTTAGCAAGTGTCGCTCATGTGTGCCGAAGTCGGTGATTTTGCGTGGCTCGATTTAAATTGGCAAGATGAAATCCTGGAATAATGAGAACACCAGTAACTGTCTGAAAACTGTCAGCACAGACACGACTAATACAGGAAGCCTGATGCACTCTGTCAGAAGCTATCATGACACCGCCATTAATTTTAACTGAGGAATTTTAATTGAAACGGAAGTCAGCACTTCACGTGATAAGAGAATTTTATCAGATATTATTGTAACTATCACCCAGTTGGTTCGATCACCCAGTGGTAATGTTACTGCTGTAACGCTATTTATGAGACCATGAGAAATAGGTGCAGATATCGGTTATCGATTTATGTCGAGTTATTTGTGATTTAGAATGATCAAGATCCTCCAAGAACTTTCCTTTTCTGTGTTCAGTGGCCATCTCATCCGTTTTGCTCTTTAAAAGGAAACTGATCCTTAAAATTAAATTAACTTTTTTAAAAATCATCCGATGCAGAATAATTGAATCAATCCGTCTGAAGAGTGACTCTCAAACACTGCCACGTTGACAGAAACAATTGTCTCCAATTAATTACGCATCTACTTAATAAAAAATAAAATAAAATTCAATCACTTTCTAAAAATAAGATAAACTTTACCTTACGTGTTTGTTGAAGTAAATTCGTGTAGTTTACTCAACCTTATCTTCCGATCATTTCAGACTTAGCCTCCAAAAAACGGCTTGTGGGAGCCTCTCAGAGTGGGTTTGAACCTGGGCTCAGAGGAACTGATGACCTCCCTTTGTTTCGTGTCAATTACACTAGGTAAGAATCACTCTTGAAGAACGCATAAAGGATTGTTGATTGCTGGAGTTAATTAGCAATTTGCAACCTTATCCAGTGACTCAAGTGATGGTCGGTAAAGAGAACTTCAGCGGATTTATCAATTAAGGCACTGCCTCCTCGCAATTAAGCTAATTTATACGTAAATTTCTAAACTGTCAATACCTGGGGTTTATCATTGTCGTCTCACTCAGTGGCATTCTGACTGAACTTCGAAACATGCGATTGTTGATCTTTGAACGAAATAGTGAATTTGATATTAAAGTCGAGGCGATACGAAGTTACTCTTCCAATGGCTGCAGAGCGATATAGCGTAATATCCTTAATCTATGTATGTGTATTCTATTACAGCAAAGTAATCACTTAATACTGTTGCAGCCTTTGACTTTCTACCACTGCATACTTTAAAACAGGAGCATTTAAACCGCGTATGGCTGCTGCTAATTGCCTTGTCCAACTTCCATTACTTCCTAACATTCATAACTTGGAACCCATTAGTGGTTACCGAGTATGTGATTAGTTCCTGCTGTTCTTAAATTGCTCACAAGTTTTATCAAGAACGAGATAACCTCCCGCCAGTGTCTCCCAATCTCATGCCAATGTCTGGTCTAATGCCACAATCTAGTTGCCGAGATTGAATAAGAAGCTTGCTGAATGTGCACCCAATTACCAGAGTTTCCCACTCAAAATTGGCATTTTCGGTTTCTTTCTCATTCCGCCGAATCTTCCCAACAGAACTGGATAAATCGTGTCATTTCTGTCTGGCCTTTCTCCTCGGTTCTTTTAATTCATACGCGTACATTTATAATGGTAATTGTCTATAATTTTGTCTACTGAGTTAAACACCAGGGGAGATAAGTTGCTTTTGCAGAGTTGACACGGACTTGGCGGCTGAGTGATCGAATCATTCCATGATTCCATGACGTACCAACTAATAATTCTCATGACGAAACAATTTATCTCAATTACATTGCTAAATTTACCGCATTACTTAAAAGGCCACCCAGATTCTAAAAAAAACACTGGCATTCTTCAGCTTTCTTAAATAGGTAGCACTCGAGCTCACTTTTCGAACTTGCAAACCTATCTGTTTGTTCATCTGTTTGAGGGAGGAGCACCCTCAAAATCCCGAGCGCATTAGAAACTAGAAGATGGCAGAGTAAAGTTACTGTATTCTATCTTCATGCTTTATGATATTTCCACCGTCTAATTACACACAACCCAAACGCTAATTCAGTCAGGAATTTATTGAAAGTAATGATCGTGTCGCGCATTCATTCAGTTTGCTGACAGAGATCGAACTTCCCAATATTTGCTATGCTATGTGTGGAATCCAGAAAAACTGGCAAAGGATTTCTTACCCAATAGATGTGTACGGAAATCACACTCAAAGTGGATGTTAATCTGATGTGGAACTCAAAGGAAGCTTGCTAAATATACAGTCTAATGACTTTTTGTTTGATTTTTGTTGTGGATTTGTCTATACACTATCTTTTGATCACAAGATTAGAAATATCCTGTGATCTCCACCTTTTCATGTTGCACTGTTTCTTCTGAGATTTGATATGTTTCCATCTGAACACTCCAAACGAGAACATCTCCGGAAACACAAAGGGACTCACTTGGTAGACGCTATAAGGCTGTCAAATGTGTCTGTTATCCAAGTGCCGCACACCCGACTGAAATTTTTTTATGTTCAATCAGATTTTTCTTACTTTCCTCAAATATGTATCTTGTTGCCATTGCAATAAATATAGACTGTCGAATTTTAATTTCTTTCGTGTCATTTTTATATCCAAGACCTTCGCGGTCTTTTTTGTAAGAAAATGAAACCTGGGCTGCAAATGCCACTTGACTATAAATTGAGAAAACCTTCCTTAGATCCACGTTTAATAAAGGAAACCATCCGCATTAACATTATTACTTTATCTAACAATAGCAAATCCAAGCAAATGAGCCAATATCAAAAAATTAACATATGTGTTTTATTTAGTTTCGATAATTTCACATATTTGGCAATGAAAGGCTCACCTACCAGTTAGTCAGTTTGCGAAGACAGTGGTGCCAGGCTCAGATATACACATTGAACAATATTCCAACAGCTGGTTTTGAGCAGAAGAGCAGAGCCGACGAATGTAGACTGTTAAAAGGAAGGATAGGAGGCCTTTACTTTATGCCTATAATCATCTGGGAAGACAGCACTCAGTGATAAAAGAAATTGGGGAAAGAACACCACCAATAATTCACAAATGTATCTGCAAACTTTGTCACTGCTGAGGATATCAGTCAACAATTAAACAATGGTAATTTCAGGTTAAAAATGTGCAACTTCAAGGATTGTAACAACTTTAAAACTGGGCAACTTTTGTTCTTACAGTCTGCCATTTGAACTCTTTATCCTTTTTGTGTGTTTATCTTTGATGTATTTTGGGGGTAAGTAGATAATAAATTCTTATTTCTTTCACCTAATAAGTCATTGTAATCGATTGATTTGATCTAGCAACTAAATCTTTAATTGAAGCATGATATAGTTGTGTGCCAGAAGAAATAAAAGTATCTGTTGCAACTAACTGAGGCTTCAAAAGAGGGAAGTTGATAACACACCCTCGCTCCCCACCCCGCCAACTGGACGTAATTAATCTTTATAACACGGATTTATTAACTGTCACGCTGGACAAACCGATATACCTTGTTTGGTATGTAGAAACTATACTGGGCTCTAGACCATTATGGCATTTTCCAATGCTTGGAATAAATGCGCGGTAAGAGCAACGCGCATTTATGACGGATGACGGATAAACCTAAACTGGCATAAATAAATATCAAGGCTTTAGTCTGGCCCTTCAACCTGACCTGCTGTGCTTTTCCAGCACCATTCTAATCTTGACTATAGTCCAACCTATATTCCAATTTAGGGAACATGGTCAGCATGGCCTAGCTGGACTGAAGGGTCTGTTTACATGTTATATATCTCTATGACTAAATATGAGGATGAGAAAGCTATGTTCTATTGGTACAAATCAATGGTAGTCTACAGTCGAAATGATGAGAGCAGTTTCAACACCAGTTATAGGAAAGGTGTTACAGATATGGCGTAAAGTGAATATGCACTAGAATTATGATTAGAGTGGTGCTGGAAAAGCACAGCAGGTCAGGCAGCATCCGAGGAACAGGAGAATCGACGTTTCAGGCCAACGCCCTCTTCATTCGTGATGAAGGGCTTTCGCCCAAAACGTCGATTTTCCTGCTCCTCGGATGCTGCCTGACCTGCCGTGCTTTTCCAGCACTACTCTAATCTTGACTCTAATCTCCAGCAAATGCAGTACCCACTTTCGCATACACTAAAATTATGTCAGGAAAGAGATTGGGATACTGAGTAGAGACGTAAATAATATCGTTTTTTTAATAGATCCGTTTAAGAAACTGCTAACAGAGATTTTCAAAATTCAAACATGTTCGAAAGGATACACTGTGGGAATTCCCGTTTAGTAAAGCAGTACACAATTTACAGCTACCGTTAGAATTCTAGACCAAATGCAAGACATTTTCTTTTTCAAGAATTCTTAGAGAATGAAATACTTTCACCCCAGTGATTATTGAATGTGAAACTGCAATTAAAATGAGTTTTGGAAGTAAGGATATTTAAATAGCACCTTTCATGGCCACGTGATCATCCAAAACGCCTTTACAGCCAACGAAATTATAATGTAGGTAATTTTATCCAAAGTACACGGCAAGTTTCCACAAACAACAGAGATGACCAA
>NC_057723.1:56853180-56977339 GCF_004010195.1 Chiloscyllium plagiosum | reverse complement strand
TTCATCTATTTTATCGAAAAGCAGGCTGAAATGAATTAATGTTGACATTGTGCATCGCCTCAATCCCAGAGTTGTCTTGTGTATTCTCTCATATCATTGTTCTGAGGTTAAAGTCATTTTCACATTTAAAAAACGAAATGATTCACTGATGGTATCAGGAAGGGAAAACTGAGTTTGGGCGAAAAATGGCCCGGAATAGATAACGGCAGACTGTCTTGTCATTCCGTCTTTCGAATCGTAATTCTCAATGTAACGACCGGTGCATGAAAATGTTTCGCCGCTCGTTGGGGAAAAAATACGGATACCAATTTCTTACTCAAACAGATCAATGCTTCAGTCCTGGATCAGTAACTGATTCACCACCTTATTTCAGTTTCATTACACTCAATGGGATAACTAAGCACGGACATTCCAGCAAAGTCAAAATGACAGTTCATGTTCCATCCAAAGCCGTTTTTTTTATTTGTTTGTTTTCTGTCTGTTAGCACGTTGTCTACAATTTCCTCCTTACACTTGCAGTCCTCCTATTCGTCCCTTATCCAAACCCTTTATCAGCGATCGGGGAGCCTGAAGTGGTTGCCGGACCACAGTTTCGAACTTCCAGCGTGTCGCCTCTGGTGGTTCCGATCCCCTCTGCCCCCAGCCCCCAACCACAAACTCTCAAAAACAATTCAGCCGAGTTTAGTGGTTTGATTATCCTCGTTCCTCATAGCTTACTGGGAAGCAGCCGCTAAGTTATTTTCTGCTGGACTAGATTTGAAGGAGTCGGACTTCTATTGTTTGAACCAATTCAGTTTAAATTGTTCACCTTCAACATTCCACATATTAATGTTCTATTTACTTTTTTTTCCAATTTTCGACAAACATCTGTTGTACATGTTCCGTTTTCCCAATTAGGTCTGAGTCAGGGAAACAAACAAATCTTTAAAATACAACTCCAGTGTCAGTGTTCAAATTGCAGTGCTGAACATTCCTGTTCAAACATCATTCTCTACAAAGTATTATGCAATATAAAACGATTTTTCACACAAACATTGTCTCAATTACAAGAGTAGGTTTCATCAAAGTCACGTTTACAGACTGTAGGTAGGATTTTATGCGTCAAATCAATGGGGTTTTTTTGTTAATGCACTTTAGTTTATTAATAGGCCTTTTTTTAGTCATCCTTAAATTTATCTAAGTAGTTTACCTTCAAAATAAGACAAAGACAAAGCTCATAGTACAAATACAAATGCAGATGAAGAAGGTACATTAATAAGAAATACGCAGGTGATTCAAAATACGGATTCAAAAGGGGTTTTATCTAATACTAAGCAACTTGCTACTGAAGGCAATGTCAGGGCGCGCTGGTGCACACAGGTGCAAAGGCACAATATTCATGTTCACACCACTATACACAGATACACACACATTTCCGCTCAGGGAGACTCAGAGACACACAACCAAACACACACTTTCAGGGACACAGACAGAAACATATCCACATCTAACGGCATTGGCGCGTATTCACACACACACACTTTTATAATTGTGATGTCTAGTTCTGTCGGACAGACGTCTATAATGTGTCCTATAATTTCTAGCCTCAGTTTGTCTGTTTTTTCATGAGAATACACTGGGTCACCGAAAATGAAAAATAAAATACTCAGATATGTTTAATGTTACTTTCTGTACGTTTTTGTTCAAATTAAAATTGCCATACAATAAAAAGTGTAGCATATTACAAGCAATTTTGAGGAAAAGCAGGTATGAACAAGAATAATGCTCAATTCGACCATATTAGGAGTATCAGCAGAACGCTTTATTGTCGATGCACAGAGCGCAGCACCTCAGGCCAATAGCTGTTTGTATAACACGTCGGTCTCAGTGATCCAATGCCGCCTCGCAGCCCCCTCCCCCACACCAATATACTGATGTCAGATAGCACCAGCACATCCCACAGCTAGATAGTTTAGTCAAACTGTTAGGGGAGATGAACGGCTCACCACCGAATAACTAAACTGAACGGTTATTAATAATTGCTTTTTGCTTATTCCGATGATAAAATATACCTCTAACTATAACCCTCTCAAGACCTCCTCTTCTGGACACTTTGTACGCAGTAGTTGGTTTTCAACATGTTTGCCGGCTCAACAACTTCGACTCCATTCTCAGTGAAGGATATTTTAAATCTTCAGCATCATCCTGACATGGCGTCTCTTGGAGAGTCGGCGGAGTTCGATTCGCCTCCCTCCCCTGCTTCCTGTATGCTGGCAGGGACCAAACAACTGCACTTCAGTGAAACACAATCTCTAGCGACATACAATGAGCCGTTGCCCAAACTGAATTCCTGCAAAAATCATCCCAATTATTCCAGTAGTTCGTTCGGAAATAATTATTTGGAAATCGACCGCAGAGAAGCAAAGGCAAGCAACGGAGCGACGGGAAACATTAAGGGTAAAAATTAATTCATCACCTTTTACTTCATACATAATGTTATTAGAGTGCCTACAATTATTAGTTTTATAATATATATGCCGATAACGCGATCTCTGGTAATCTGCACGCATGCTTAGGATCCAAACTAATAAAATGTCTGCATAAAATGTGTATTAGGACTGGAATTTTTTTTTAAAAAAATCAATTTAATTCAGGCAAGTGAGCTGAGTTTACAATAGACAGTAAGTATAGAAAAATATATATAACAATTTTACATAAAATGTTTATTTCACGAGCGCTCCCAGGAAATCTTCACATTTCTAATAGATATCTAGGAACTTCCTTCGCAAATATATTAATTGGAGTTTCATTCATCGTTCAGATAACTCGCGATGTATTGTTATGAACTAAATAAATTGAAAATTGAGGAGCAAATTATGGGCAATATAAATAATATGAACGTTATTGAATGCCACGTTTTGAATTATTATTCAGTTTTTTTGCTATTACTACTCTAGTTTCTGTTATAGTTGCAGATTTAAAGTATGATGGAATTCGGAAGGACAATGATTTATTTTAAAAATAGGAGTTGTCCTTTCCTTATTTTCTGGTTCAGGATTAATTTCGTGCCAAACTAACGGATCATCTCACATCTCATTCTTTCTTCCCCTGGACTTCACTCTATTAATATTGCCTCCCAAAGTAACACTAACCTCTCCAGGTTTGGATTTGTTACGCTATTTTGCTTAAAATTTTCAATGCCTGATTTTACTATGTTAACATCCTACTTCTCAAACTGACAGAGAATAGATTCGCCTTTTCTTCAAAAATGTCTTGCAGTATGTTTGTTCATATATCTTTTCAATACATTTTCCAATGGGAAGGAGAGAGATTTTAAACAGTTCGTTTTTTACACCTTTCCCACAGCGGCTGAATTAATTATTCTACAAGCTGATCAAAACACCCAATTTGAGAAGGGCGAACTACAGACTTTACAAACCTTTGCTTCACTGTGATTCATTCCACATTACCCTCTAACTCTATACGTCCATTGTTGTGATACGACGTTTATATTTAAACAGAAATCTTGACGTGTAGAGAATATTTTTACACAGAATTTCAGGTAAATCTTATGGGAGAAATCGTTCAATTTAAAGTGTTCCATATCCTGTCATTTATCAACGGGCTGGTGTTGACCTTGTCAAGTACCTCCTCTGATCTTGTGTTAACGATTTAACCTGCATTGTCTCAAGTTAAAGTTGAAATCCTGTATCTGCAGCTCCTGGACGTGTCCAGCCTTCCATTGAGATGTACACCCATTGTACCTTCAGATTAATTGTTCTATAAACCAGGCATTAATGCTAATATCTCCAACAGGCTTTATACTGTTCCTATAGTCTTTGAGAAATCTGATTCAACGTTAAAAACGGGTTTAGCAGAAAGTTGCAAGGGACAAAGGTCAGTTTTGCACTAATGATCTGGTTTTGCAATTTAGAATGCCGAGTGATGGGGGTGAACGCGGAGAAGGAAGGAGAGAAAGCTGATGAAGCCGAGCGGCCCCGGCGAAGAAGAAGGAAGCCAAGAGTGCTTTTCTCCCAGGCTCAGGTCTACGAACTCGAGAGGCGGTTTAAACAGCAGAAATACCTCTCCGCACCCGAGAGAGACCATTTAGCAAACATACTGAAGCTCACCTCCACCCAGGTCAAAATTTGGTTCCAAAATCGCCGGTACAAATGTAAAAGGCAACGCCAGGATAAATCCCTGGAGATGGTTGGCCTCCCGCCTCCCAGAAGAATCGCGGTACCAGTTCTCGTTCGAGACGGGAAGCCGTGTCTGGGAGAGTCTTCATCTTACCACTCGCCGTATAACATGCACCTCAGCCCTTACGCTTACGGCACTTATGCAAACTACACCAACTACAGTGCTGCAGCCTCCACCGCCAACTATGACTGTAACTATCCCAGTGTTCAAGCCATGCCCCCTTCGACAGCGGCCAGCAGTTTTATGAACATGAACTTCACCGTCAATGACCTGAACACTGCGGTACAGACTCAAATCCACCAGAACACTGGGGTTTCCACATTGCATGGGATTAGAGCCTGGTAATGTTAGTGGTGACACTGATTGAGCATAGGACAATATTCGCACTGAATGGTTGTTGACACAGGTCATCTATTACTGAAAGGCGAGAAAGTGCAGTCTGTCTCCCTGTTATATGGGTCACATTTTTTTAACGGGCAGCTCAATGATACAGTCAAAGGCTGCTAATTTAGCATTAGCGCTAATAAAAAGTATTATTGCATCTTCGAACCAAGGAGTGGATAAGGAAGATGTGAAATCATAATTCCACACACTTTCAGGGCTTTTATTTTAGTGTTCCAGATCACTGAATGAAGACCTTACCATTATTTAATCCCCAAATGTTCTTTGACATGTTAGCCTTCACTGCCCCAAACTGAACCAAGCAATGAGACTGACAACAATGTCGCAGATGATGTAAAAGGACTGATGTCGGTCGTTAAAAGACTCGGGCAAATACATCCGTCATTTTATGTCTTTTTTTTTCATACAACTTTTGATCTCGTATTTTAAAGTAGCTTTGTATTTGAGCCTGTCTTCCGTTATGCAGTGTTATTATGGTAAAGGGTGGGTGGCTCATTTTGATTTAAAGGATACACATGAATAGGCAATTTTGGTGATACCACATTGGGCAGAAAGATAGAATGTTAGTAGCCCAAGTTCAGAATTCGGTAGTAGCAGATCAAGTAGAAAAATCGCACCTTGAAATCATGCACTAACACTGCCCACTTTTTTTTACGTCATTATGCGAATTACGACGACGTTATTTGCAATTTTTAAAAATTGTAAGCCGCCTGCAAATCACTGCAGTAAATGTGTACAGTAAAATGTGTGCAATGTTGCTTTCTGTTTATTTCAGTTTGCGCGTGGGTTACAAGACTATGTAATAAAAAAGACATATACTGTATATACTTAACGCATCTGAATGACATTGGGAGAAAATCAACATGTTTCCATTTTATCTCTCCTATTTGGTTAAATCTCATTAGATTAAGCATTAAAACGCAACGCTGCCTTCAAATCCACAGGCAGGTTCCTTTAAACGGTCAGTTCGTTTTTAACCGAACAGAAATGCTTTCAACCATACCAGTGCTGTACTTTGTTTGGAATATTACTCTGGATAGAAAACCATGAACCCAATATGACGTCGTCTTCACGAAGTTCTGTCCTAACAATCTTCAATGTCTGCCGGTTCTAACCAGATAGAAAAAGCAATTTTTTTTTTGTATTTGGTTAGCAGGCTTATTAGCGCACGGATACATTCTATAAGTCAAATATTTCAACCCCAATTACACCCTATTTAGAAATATGCCGTTAGAAATAAGCGAGCACTAAAAATTAAACAGGGCACCTCTGCATTCCCGACTACTGTGACATGCCACGTTTTCACGGAAATGGCTAAACCAACATTCAGCAACACACGTTTGTTGATCAGAGCGGGTGATGCCAAATGTTGGTAGCGCTGAGAGTTCAGAATGAAGATTGAGTACATTTCTTTTACTTTTGAAATGAATTGGATTGAATTACGATTATTGGATGCCCTCTGAAGAAAAAAGTTAGAAATAAAACCTTTGCAATAGGATAGACTTTTCCCATTGCCAGGTATAAAATTATTTTGCTGATGCAACACTAAAATACGTGTATTTGAGAGAGATATCGCATAGCAAATGGGTATGCGACAAACTGATAGAATGTAAATGTTATGGAGAATTAAGTCTCTTAAGTGTCTAGAAGAGGCATGAGCTACATGTAGGTTATACTATCTTTCTCAAACCAATGGCTGCACGTCGGATTTCAACGGCCCGATTTTGCAATCTCACTACATGAAGAATTCTATCGTTCAAAGAATACAGGGTTTTGGATTGAACTGATCATGTAGAGTTCTGTCGTTCTAAGAACGAAAACAGCCCATTAGGTCCAACCATGCTATGTCAAACCTTTTTACTCCACCGATACCTCCTCTATTCTTGCCTCTTCTGACTCAGTCAGCATAGCATTCTATTCCTTTCTCTTTCATGCATTCATCTAGCTACCCCCGAAACTGCATTCATTCTAATCCCCTGCAACAGTCTATTTGTTCCATAGTTTAACCTTCTAAGTATAGAAATTTCTATTGAATTTCTTATTAGAATTATTTATAGGTATCCCAACCATAATCCTTAATGATGGATTCTCCCAGTATTTAAAAAGTGAATGTTTAGTTGGCTGGAATAACTATAGGCGAAAGTGGGTACTGCAGATGCTGGAGATGAGAGTCAAGATTAGAGTAGTGCAAGAAAAGAACAGCAGGTCTGAGGAGTAGGAATAACCATAGTCACTGTGTTTCATAATATCAACTATCGGTTAAAAATTGCATTAGAATATCCAAAAGTTGCCTTTGGTGTTTCTTGTGAGTATATTCTTTGCGTTTCAAACCAAAGCTTTGTGAAACTTATGTCTGCCATGACTCTCACATGAAATCTCAGCTGGATTTGCAATGCAATTTAATATCTGGGTATAGCAGTAAGCAAAATTACAATGTAAATGCACCCATTGTCAGTGTTTCTCACAAATGAAGCAAACCATAACTCCAGTCATCAGAAAATGTTTTGTGGATATGAAATAAAATCAAAAACTTGCAAACACTCAGCAGTTCTAAAGACATCTCTGGAGAGAGAAAACTAGAATTTCAGATTGATGGTCTGTCACCAGAACTGAGAAAACATTTAAATGGAAATAATTTTAAGTGAGTGAAGGGCATGGGAAGTGGGAAAAGAGAAAAAAAGAAACCAAAGGGATTAAATGGCAGAAGTGTTGTGCTGCAGGGCCAAAGTCAGCAGTCAATGGATGAATAAAGAAAAAATGCAGTTCTGGAAGAGATGTGAATGACTGCATGTGAACAATTGCCATCCAAATACAACAACAAGCGAAAAGTGAGAATAAAACCAAAACCTTCCACAGTTTTGTCCCCGTAAGCCCACCTCAATGGATTTCCATCTCCTCTTCCATTGCTTTTCTCTCTGTGTTCACTTATTTAGTCAGGGATTCTCCCCCACTCAGTGAATGTTTTTACCTATTTCCAGTATTCCCTTTCCATATGTGCCACTCCATGGGTCACTCTTTCTCTGTCTTGATCTATTCAGTATGACCTGCTCGCATGATATCCACCATCTCAATGTCAGTATTTTCTTCCTTGTATAACATACACACAAAGTTGGCTGAACGACAAGAAATAAAAAGGAAAGAGAACAGATGTCTCTCAGATTGGACGAAGGATGCATTGGATGCATTGAGGTTTCCTGAGGCTTGGTACTGAGACCATTGTTTTGCTTGTTTTATATCCATGATCTAGTCTTGATTATATAGCACACAATTGCAAAATTAGCAAATGACACAACATTTGGAGGTATTTTGAGAACGATAGTGATAGATAATGAGTGATTGATAAGCTAGTGGAATGGGCTGACATGTAGCCAATAAAAGTTAATGCAGAGAATGGTGAAGTGATCCATTTTGGTAGGAAGAACAAGAAGAGTCAGGACAAAATAAAGGGTACAAATGAAATGTGGTGCGCAAATAGATAGAACAGGGAAGTGGCAGCACATATAACATTAATCGAGATTGGTAGGGCAAGTTGAGAAAGTGGTTAAAAGATATACAGGAACCTGAGTTTATAAACAAGGGTCTACAGTATAAATACAAGCAAGTTATGGCGCACTAATCCATCTCATTTGGAGTATTGCGCCCAAAGTTGTGACAACAATAGACAATAGACAATAGGTGCAGGAGTAGGCCATTCTGCCCTTCGAGCCTGCACCACCTTTCAATATGATCATGGCTGATCATCCTTAATCAGTATCCTGTTCCTGCCTTATCTCCATAACCCTTGATTCCACTATCCTTGAGAGCTCTACCCAACTCTTTCTTAAATGAACCCAGAGACTGGGCCTCCACTGCCCTCTGGGGAAGAGCATTCCACACAGCCACCACTCTCTGGATGAAGAAGTTTCTCCTCATCTCTGTCCTAAATGGTCTACCACGTATTTTTAATCCCAGAACTGCACACAGTACTCCAGGTGTGGTCTCACCAGGGCCCTGTACAGCTGCAGAAGAAGCTTTAGGAAGAATGTGAAGACATGACAGAGTGCAGAAAACATCTATGAGAATGGGTGCAGGACTTCAGTTTCATGGATAAGTAAGAGAAGCTAGGACTGTTCATTTCAATGAAGAGGAGGTTGAGAGGAGATTTAATACAAGTATTCAAACTCAGAATACAACAGGATAATTACACCCATTTGTGGAAGGATCAAGAAACAGATGGCACTGATTCAATGACAAACAAAACAATGAAGAACAGCACTTTTCTGCAGCAGTGGTCATGATCTAGAATTCAGTAACTGACAATGTAGTGGAAGCAATACAATCAAGGTTTACAGAGAAGTGCAGTGTTACAGGGAAAGGGAGGCAGGGGTAGAAGCAGCTGCATTGCTGTTGCAGGGAGCTGGCACAGACATGGTAGGCTGAATGGCTTCCTTCTATGCTATAATCATTCTATAAATCATTAATACAAAGCTATAATTGTTTCATTCTGATATTTAATAAGAAATGTGGTCCACAACAGCTCAAAAACTACTGCAGACAAAAAAATTCTGAAGAAGAAATAATGTTAATCATTAGAAAAGAACAGGTCCTCACACCTTTCCAGACTTCATGATCTTGGACGTTCCCCTTTAATTGCTGATAGGAAACTTCTATTTTCAAGTTTTCTCCCTCTTGATCTGTATCCCACAAATATTTGATCACTCACCTTCTTCAACAAATTCTCATGCCTCAGAATCTGGCCAACCCAATATTGCTGCATTTTCCTGGTGATATTTTCTGACTAATGAGCCAAATAAAATTTATTCATGAGTTATATTCCAATAGCTTAAAAACCCCAAAGCTAGGCAATTACATTTTAAAAAGCCCTGATTGCTTTGTTATATTCCATCACAGTGACTTAAATTCACTTCTTAAATCTGCAGTTCGAAAATACTGGTCTCAGTACTAGTGCCATGAAAGTGTCATCAATTCTTATAAGAACCCACCAGGTTTACTAATGTTCTTTATTGCACAGTAAGCTACCATGTTTAAAAATATTTAGGACTGACCTTTCCAGCAAAGACATACCTAATGGAAGAATAAAGATAAAAACAGTTCACAAAATCATCATTGATCCATAGGTATCAGAAGGATCAAACAAAGTGCGTAAAATTTTTAGCTGAAAATGTGTTGCTGGAAAAGCGCAGCAGGTCAGGCAGCATCCAGGGAACAGGAGAATCGACGTTTCGGGCATAAGCCCTTCTTCAGGCTTATGCCCGAAACGTCGATTCTCCTGTTCCCTGGATGCTGCCTGACCTGCTGCGCTTTTCCAGCAACACATTTTCAGCTCTGATCTCCAGCATCTGCAGACCTCACTTTCTCTGCAATAAATTTTTAATCAAGAAAGAAAAATAAAAGGAGATGTGGAGACCATTAAGGTTGATTAACGTTGGGAAATTGAAAGATGTTAAATAATGTTTTTTACATGTGAGGAGACCATTCAGCCCATCCTGACTGTTCAAGTTCTCTGCAAGAGCAACTCCACTCCTCCCATTCTCCAAGCATAGTCTTGTAAATCTTTTCTCCTTTTCCAGTATTATCCAATTCCTTTAAATCAGCTGTATTGTGTCTATATTAACTACACTCTCAGATATTCCATATCCTAACTATTATCTCCCTAAAAAAGGTTTTCCTCATGCCACTTTGATTCTTCTGGCAATCACTTTAATCCAGCATCATGTGGTTCTTCAGTTGTACACCAATGGGGACACAGATGAAGTGAAAACTTGGGAGTCAAGTATGAAATTGAAATTAGTTTCAAAATGATATTATAAATAATGTATAACCATAAGAAATATACCCTTGAGCCTAGTCTGCCATTCAATAGAGTCATGGTTGATTTGAAATTCCTCATGTCCACTGCCTTGCATTTTCCCCCATAACTCTTGATTCTCCTACTGATCAAGAATCTATTTCAGCTTTAAATATATCCATGGACTCTGCTCCTATAGCCCTTTGTGGTAAAGAGTTCCAAAGATTCACAACCCTCTCAGGGAAGAAATTCCTCCTCAACTCAGTCTTAAATTGGCACTCCTTTATTTTACGATTTTGTCCTCTGGTCCTAGACTCACCCATGAGGGGAAACATCCTCTCAGCATTTACCCTGGCAGGGCCCTTAAGAATCCTCTTTATGTCAACCTTTCATTCTTCTAAATTCTAGTGCATAGAGTCCCAAACTGTTAAGCCTTTGTTCATACGACAATCCCTCCATACCATGGATCATCCCAGCGAACCTTTCTGAACTGCCTCCAATGAAATTATACCATTCCTTAATAAGTGGACTAAAATCGATGGTCTAAGGGATTCGATGATTCTATGAAAATGGCTTACAGTACTCCGGATGTGGTCTCACCAATACCTTGTACAGTTGCAGTAAGACTTCCCTACTTTTGTGCTCCAACCCTCTTGAAATAAGAGTCAACATTCCATTAGCCTTCCTAATTACTTGCTGTGCCTGTGTACTAGCTTTGTATTTGTGCACAACTACCCCCAAGACCCTTTGTGTTGCAGCTTTTTGCAGTTTTCTCCATTTAAATAATACCTTGCTCTTTTGTTCTCTATTCCAAAATGAACAACTTTACATTTTCCCACATTATACACCATTTGCCAACTTCTTGCCCACAAACCTAACCTAACGTCTGTCTGTAAACTCTGTATTCCTCTCACAACATGCTTTTCCACCTATTTTTGTGTCATCTGCAAGTTTGACTGCAGTACATTTGCTTCCTTCATCCACATTCTCCAAAGTCTGAAGTTACTAAAGGAATAAATGTAAATGCCTATGTTGCATGGAGCTATGATCCATGTGCATTTTGACACGAAGGCGAGAGTTTGTCTGGATTCTGCATTTATTACAACGATTAAGAAAATTTTGTAAAGCCACAACAAGTTTGAGAAGCATTCTTTAACACATTTTCTTTCGATGTTGATTTCTGACATTGACCACTTTAAAATCTTATAAAATTCATGAGCTAACTCTCATGAAAGTTTCAGATTTCACAACAATCACTCCACAACACAACTAAATTAAAGAGTTTACTAACCTTTATGCAAGCAAGTTTTGTTGTTGTATCTTTAAAATGAGTCACGTGCACAGAGTGAGGATCTTTCAGCTAAGTGGTCTAGTTAGGGACCAGACAAATGCACTAAGAAAACAACAAACATTGTAAATCAGGTACCATAAAACATCCCTCAAACTGCTGATGACTATCTCTGCATGAAGGGAAATAGAGTGCTTCCAACATCAATGACACCTGCCTATCAGGCTGGTTGTAGCTCAGATCAATAAATGAGAAGAGGGACAACCAAGTGTAGCCCAAGGGCATACTCTGGCATCTTTTCAGTCTCAAATGAAATCTGGAGCCAACCTTCACCTGAAGCATGGAGATCTTCCCTTACAAATGTACAGACCTCTGGGTGGTCTAGTGGTTTGAATGAAATTTACATTGCACTGGTAATATTCCCCATAAGCAACTGTTCCCATTTTGTGAAATTTATCAAAAATAAGGATGATAGTGACTTTAAAACAAGTGAAGAAAACATACTAGACATATTTTACTTCTCCTTTCGCTGAATTACTTTAAACATCTCTGGTATATTCAAAGAATTAAACTGGAAAATCTGTTGTGCCTAGGATTTAGGGAATGGAATTCCAGAATAAATATTGAGAGGTAGAGTTTCCATTTTGGTCACAATCAATGATCCAGACATAAATTGTGTCCAAAATTGTATTAGTTTTGATAAATGTTTTCTTTTGCAAGTTTAAATCAAATGGATTTGTATATTGCTAAATATAAAATATGTAATGAATCAGCACAGTTGGGTACAATTTAGAATGTCAACATTAAAAAAAACTTTAAACAATACTGCTTTCTATCCTTAAAAGTGGTGATAGTGAGACTTGGTTGGTGTAGCTCAAGATGGGTTCATCGTGAAAACAAAGTATTTGAAATCAGTCCATCAAATGTGCATAAGAAGAAAGTAAATTACCTTTGTAAAGCTATGCAGAACATTTGCAATTCCCATTGATGTAAGGGTCAAGAGCAAGAAGGGATAGATTTAAGGTAATTGGCAAAAAAGTCAATGAGACATAAGGAGAAACTTTTTCAGACAGCAAGTGTTGGGATCTGGAATGCATTGCCTGAGAGTATGGTTTAGGCCAGTTCTATCAAAGCATTCAAGAGGGATTTGGATTATTATCCGAAAGAGAAGAATGTGCAAGGCTGCAGGGAGAATGCAGGGGAGTGAAACAAGGTAAATTGCTCCTTTGGACAGCTGGAGCAGGCACAAAGGGCCAAAAAGCCTCCTATGCTGTGTCTGCCTAAGCCAAATTACATTTTTTTACAGAAAGAAGCTGAGGATTACCATTCCTCTGTGTTGCAGTATGTGTAGAGTGGGGTAGGCTGCACATGTTTAGGCTAGCATTCAGTCCTATCTTCAGGCAGCTGCAGATAGCAGTGCAACTATTATGGTACGTAAAACCCAACAATAGATAAATGTTTTGAGTATAAGTAAGCCCACAAGACTGGGTGTGTTCTGCAGCACAATAACCCAGGCCCAGGCAAATAAGGCTCATAGAAACCCTGGGAGCCATTACTTGCAATAAAATGTTGGCATAAGGGCTCAGAAGAAGCATTGGGCACCAGTCAAAGCAATTTGAGTACAGAAGATCCTAGGACCCATTAATAATTCAGTGCAGTTGCAAGCATGGATGTAGGAAGCCCAAAAGCATAATTCTCAGTGCAGCTGAGAAATGCAGAAGCTTGGAGAAATCCCAGATGTAGTATCAGCTCAGTGCAGTTAGCTATCCATGAAAGAGCTGGAGTTATTCCTGTGAACCAATGCTGGAGTGTAGTCTCAGGAATTCAGTGGGCTGCAGTCTCAGCAAAAGGCATTGAACTATCAAGATGTGAGCAAGCATTGAGATAGTCCATGATAGAATCACGTTTGACAAGGTTTCAAAGCTATGTATTTAAAACTGAAGAACTAGAATCCTTTGAATAGGAGACAAAGTTCTAATGAGGTTTGGTGACTCAATATCACTTTTGTCTGCGTTGGTTGCTGCAAACATTTGAGGGATCTGTCTTGACCTCAATTCCTGTTTGATAAGCTTGGTGGGATGCTTGACCATGCTTCGTCTATTAACTCATATATACCTTGTGTTAGTTCTGAGTGTTAGAAATAAGTTGCATGTAGTATGGATTGTTTTACATTTCGTTTTCAAAACTTGAACTGTGTAGCTTTACTCTCTTAGTAAGAACATGGGATCTCAAACAAAAGCAACATATTGTGAATGCTGAAATTCTGATACAAAAACAGAATGTGCAGGAGAAATTAAGAAGGTCTGGCAGCATTTGTGGAGAAAGATATAGAGTAAATAGTTCAAGTCCAATTTTAATCTTCTTTGAAACTGCAAAGAGAATTTGATAAGTAACGTGATTTATACTGTAGAAAAATGTGGAAAAGAGCAATTAGAACAGTAGGGAAGGAAAGTGGAAGGTAAAATGACATGCAGGAAGTGCCACAGATTACAGGCAAAGGGAGTGGTAACAGTTGTCAAGAAGCATATAGTTGCAGAATAGATGTTCCTAGTAGGTGTTAATATAGGTTAGTTCTGGTGGAAAAAAAATTAAGAAAGCCAGACACTGGCTTTGAATGTTGAGGCAGTGAATGTTGAGTCCAGAAGCCTGTAAGGTGTCTAAGCATAAAATGACTTGTTCCTTCAGCTTACGATGAGTTTCACTGGAAGCTGCAGCAGGCCAATGACAGAAATGTAATCAAGAGATCAAGATGATGCATGGAAGTGGCAAACAACTAGGAGGAGAACGTAATGCATGCTTCTTGATGTGGGTGTGGGCCTGCAGCTCTGGGGCTTTAAGTTCCTGGTATAGTAACATTACCACCACACCACTGCCTCCCCTGACCAAAAGTGATCACTCATTCCGTATTTGTTTTCTTCCATGTAGAGGTCATATTCTGAGCAGCAGTAGAACTAAATTGAAAGAGGTACAAGTAAATTACTGATTCATCTGGAAGGAGTGTTTGAAATGTGAAAAGGGAGGAGGTAAAAAGGCAAGTGATGAGAAGGAGCAATGGAAGGAACATGTGGTGTTGGGCGTGATAGAGGGTGCCACAGAAGGAACATTCACTTCAAAACGCTGATAGGGGTGGGGAAGATATATTTGGTGGTAGCATCAAACTGGAGGTGGCAGAAATGTAAAAGGGTTATTCATTTAATATGAGGGCTCACATGGTGCAAGGTAAGGACAAGGGCAATTTTATCAGTGTTTTGGAAATGGATCAGACATTATTAAGGGTTCTGTGTACCATGGCAGGAGAATAAGTGTGGAAACCTCAACTGAGCAAAGAATAAATATCACATGGATCTCAAACTTTGTCCATTTTAAACAAAAAGCTAAAGCTTGCTAACCATCCCATCACATAAATTTAATGTACCGAGCTTGGATCATAGCATTGCAAGAATTCTGTGATTCTGTGATATATCAAGATTCAGGAGCTAGTTTCAGTTTTTTTTTAAATCTTTGTTCAATCCATCCAAACCCCCATAAAAAAAGTTGGGGCGGCATGGTGGCTCAGTGATTAGCACTGTTGCCCCACAGTGCTGGGGACATGTGTTCAATTCCAGCCTCAGGTGACTGCGTGTGTGGAGTTTGCACATTCTCCCTGTGTCTGTATGGGTTTCCTCTGGGTGCTCTGGTTTCCTCCCACCATCCAATGATGTGTAGGTTAGGTAAATTGACCATGCTAAATTGCCCATAGTGTTCAGGGATGTGGAGGTTAGGTGCATTAGTCAGGGATAAAGATCGAGTAACGGGGAACAGTTTGGGTGGGATACTCTTTGGAGGGCCAGTGTGGGCTTGTTGGGCCAAAGGGCCTGTATCCACACTGTAAGGGTTCTATACCTTCTTAATTTTAGGGGTCTCCTCAAAATTTTGTTAATGGTCACAATAAGCAGAAATTGCAATGGAGATCAAGTTGGTGTAGAGTCATGGCTTTTTGTGGTTACAGCCTGTATTGAGATTATTCCTTTTTAAATTATTGTTGGATATAATTTATGCTTTAAATTTCAAGATCTTTACAAGATCTTTACAAGAATGCACAACTGAGTGGAAACACATTGCCATCAATCATTAATGCTGGTAGCCATTTTGACAAAGTTTCGATTCTACTCTTCAGTAGCCAATTTGATATCAACAATTCAGCACTGTTGGTTAAGAACACCTGGAAGAGACTAGATACAGTCAGGGAGATGCCTCAGATGTGGATTAAAAATAAACAATTGATACAAAACCATTCCCTTGGCTTTAAAAAGAAGCAAAGCTTCTTTAGGTTGAGAGCAATGAAAAATAGTCCATAATTCATACTTCAACAATTAAAAATTGTAATAATCTAAACATAACTGATACTACAACAGATAAGTAGGACTGTGCGCAAATTACAGAACAACCTGCACTAAAATATATACATTCATCTTACATTTATGTGAGTGGACAGTGAAAATACAGTGAACAATGGTAACACGTTGCAACCTTCAGTGTCAAATCAGAGCAAGAACGCTTGAAGGGACTGGAACCCCTATATAAACCTAAGGTTGTATGTTTGTCATGAAATATAAATTGTCAAAGTAACTGTAAGTGTTGTGAGACACATTCTGTCATGAAAATATTTGAACAGTTTTACGCTTCAAGCAAGGTCAAATTTGAACTGTTATGACTCTTATAAACTTTGTGAGTAATATATAACTTTATAAGAAAAAGGATCATCCACTTATATGAGTAACTCCTGTTTGGTTCTTCTGAACATGAGGTCAGGATAATTTAAATTAATTGCATTTTTTATATATCTTTGTAACAAGGGATCATTTCCTGGCTAGTTTTGTAACACGTCAGTAAGGTTCTGTATGGTAAACTGGTTAGCAAGGTTAGATCACATGGAATACAGGGAGAACTAGCAATTTTGATACAAAATTGGCCCGAAGGTAGGAGACAGAGGGTGGTGGTGGAAAGTTGCTGTTTGGACTGGAGGCCTGTGACCAGAGTTATGCCTCAGTGATTGGTGTTGGATTCACTGCTTTTTTCATTTATATAAATGATTTGTATGTGAATATAGAAGCTATGGTTACTAAGCTTGCAGATGGTATTAAAATTTGTGGTATAGTAGAAAATGAAGAAGCTTACCTCAGAGTACAAAAGGATCAGATGGAAAAATGGGCTGAGTAGTGCCAGATGGAGTTTAATTTAGATAAATGTGAGGTGCTGTATTAGATTAGATTACTTTACAGTGTAGAAACAGGCCCTTCGGTCCAACAAGTCCACACCGATCCGCCGAAGCACAACCCACCCATACCCCTACATTTACCCCTTACCTAACACTACGGACAATTTAGCATGGCCAATTCACCTAACCTGCACATCTTTGGACTGTGGGAGGAAACCGGAGCACCCGGAGGAAACCCATGCAGACACGGGGAGAATGTGCAAACTCCACACAGTCAGTTGCCTGAGTCGGGAATTGAACCCGGGTCTCTGGCGCTGTGAGGCAGCAGTCCTAACCACTGTGCCACCGTGCCACCCACGAAAGGCAAATTTTGGAAAGGCAAATCAGGGCATAACTTATAAACTTAATGGTAAGATCCTGGGGAGTGTTATCGAGCAGAAACCTTGGGGCATAGGTTCATAGTACTTTGAAAGCGGAGTAGCAGGTAGACAGGATAGTGAAGAAGGTGATTGGTATGTTTACCTTTCTCGGTCAGTGCATTGAGTGCAGGAGTTGGGAGGTCACTTTGCGGCTGTACAGGACATTGTTTGGAATACTGTGTCCAATTCTGCTCTCCCTGCTATAGGACAAATGTTGTTAGACTTGAAAGGATTCAGAAAACATTTGCAAGGATCTGAGAGGATCTGAGCCAAAGGGAGAGGCTGAACAGGCTGGGGCTATTTTCCCTGAAGCATCGGAGACTGAGGAGTGGCTTTATAAAAGTTTATAAAATCATAATGAATGCATGGAAAAGCTAAATTATCAAGGTCATTCCCCGGGATGAGGGAGTCCAAAACTAGAGGACATAGGTTTAAGATGAAAGGGGAAAGATTTAAAAGGGACGTAAGGGGAAACTTTTTCATGGAGAGAGTAGTACATGTATAGAATGAGTTGCCAGAGGAGGTGGTAGAGGCTGGTACAATTACAACATTTCAAAGGCATCTGGATGGGTATATGAATAGGAAGGGGTTAAAGGTATACAGGCTAATGCTGGCAATTAGGACTAGATTAATTTAGAATATCTGGTCAGCATGAATGACTTGGACCAAAGGGTCTGTTTCCATGCTATACATGTCCATGACTCTACTTCCAGAATATGGGAAATGTATAATAATGTTGAAAATATGAGTAATAAAAATCTATTATCATGCAGTATTGTGAATGCTATACTATAAAAGCTTGATTTTCGGCATTAATAAGAATTCAAATTACATAATCTTTAAATACTGGAACGTCAATAATAAACATTTCCTTGCCACATTCTCTTAAAGATAATTGAGAATACCCAAGGAATATGTATTTTGTTATACAACTGATTGAATTCCATGATGCAATTATATCCACAGTTCAAGAATTAGCATTTCCTGCACTTTACTCACTCATCTCTATCCATATCTACTTGTAACCTTTAGCCTTAGATCATCGAATGACAGAGTATACCTGTTGATTATTCAACTTTTCATGCTTGTTGTCATTTTATTAACAGCTATCCAATTAACTGCACATATCCCCATAGCCAAGAATGTTTCCATTTACAAATACATATTCAATATTTTTTTGCAAGTATAATGTTGTGCTTTATTCCTAATTAAATAGTTAAACACCCCTTTGCATAAAGTTTTTTGCCTTTGGAATAATTAGCCTCAACAATAACTTATTATAATATACCAAATTTGCCTCTGAATGGCCAAAATGAATTAATCTTATTCGGTAATTCTCTCAGAATGTCAGGTCATCCCTACGTAATGATCTTTTGCAGCTCTTGTAGTTACTCCTCTTTAGCAGTTGCCATTTGTATTCATACTGGGTCTGTCCGAAGTTCAACAGATCCGCCTTGAGAAAAGAGTTTTCAAACCAAAGGCAAGACGTTTCTTGTGTTGCAAAAGACATGCAACTAGATCTTTTTTGTGAGGCATCTACTTCACGAATCATGACCTCCCATCTGTCACAAATTTGTAATAGGTAAGACTTTGCTAACAGAATCTGCTTGAGAGAATCAAGGACATATTGGTGCTTGCTTTGCCACACATAGAGGCTGTCCTTCTTGAGCATATAACTTAGTGAAGATAGCTTCCTACAATGTTGGCAATCTATGGCAGGACAAAATTAGGCAATCTAATGCTGGGTTATCAATGCTCTTTATCCTGTAGTGTTGACATTTATTTAACATCCTTGATCTTGCCTGGATTGGTGCAGACTCCATGGGGAGAGTAAACGGATCCAAGGAAGTTTATCTGGCTGAGGTTGACTGGTACATTGTGCTATTAAATATTAATCCATGTCTTTGTGATACAGACATCACCATATGAATGTGTGGTCATGTTCTGCCTATGTCTTACCCATGACCGTGATATCATCAGCTATGCCAATAAAGGTAAAGTCTCCTAAACTCACATTAGAGAGGGATGGCTGGCGGTGGTTTAATCTCAGGGTCACCACACCACAGGGTGAGAGGGGAGTATGAGAATGCGGGACCATCACGGTAACCTAAGCTGCTACAGGAATTGAATCCACGCTGTTGACATCATTCTGCATCGCAAACTAGTCATCCAACCAACTGTAGTCATGCAAATACAACCAGCCTAAATTCTGAATAATCCTATACATGTTTTGCTGAAATATGTCTTGGTTTACTGATCATCTGGACATCTTGCTCCAGAATCTTACTCTAGAAAGAATTCAGCATTTCATTCTATCAGCGTTGTATTTTGTGTGGATATTTTTTCGCTGAAAGGTTGAGGTGCTTTGGATCTAGGCATATCCTTATGATGCTATCTTTCTTTGAAACAGACATGATGGAGCTACATAATCTGTGTTGGTTGATTTATCAAATTATACTAATTCACTAAATTTCATTCAGTTCCGTTCAAAGCTTCTCCTGAAAATAAAGCCTTAAAAATTTCCGATCATGTTAAACCCATTAAGATACAGTTCTTTAAGCTTTAACCACTGGGAGTATTGATTGAATCTCATGAATTGTGACTATACCTCGATCTGACTGTAATGGCTGTCCTGCAGCTGCTGCACTTTGAATTTTATCGGGTAGAAGATTTCTGGAAACAAAGATGTGCTTGCATTTTGGCACTGCATTATGATACTGCAATGCATGAAATTGATGACCTATTACAAACAATGTAGTGGTCTTTTGTACCATGGATGCCACTTATTGAGGTACATAACCTTCAAGACGCATAATAGCAATATGTTGTCACTGGTTAATGCTTCGATTTCAGGTTTTACTTTGTGTCACGCTACTATTACAGGTTGCATTATGTTAATGGTTGTAAAAGCTTCTGATCACTCATACCATTGACATGGTGAGTCAGGTTAACAACACAGAAACCTTGATAATTTTTAAAAATTTTCCTTTTACCTTGTTTGAATTTGAACTCTGATGTATTTACATTTATGTACCTTATTGTACTTTCCTTGCTGCCAGTGTTATAGAGTTGTTTTGTCTTGTTGGTCACCTTTGTTTTGTTCAGGTATCTGACTTCGCTTATGAAACCAGACGTCTATGACATGCATGCATTCCTTATGCTGTAGGTAGGTCACTTAGCTTTGCTCAGTTGGCTAAGTTGCAATGACCATAAGACCATAAGATGTAGGAGAAGAAATTAGGCTATTCAGCCGACCGAGTCTGCTTCACCATTCAATCATGGCTGATAGGTTTTTCAACCCCATTTTCTTGCTTTCTCCCCGTAACCTTTGATCCTCTTGGCAATCTATCTTTGTTTTAAATATACTTAATGACCTCGTCTCCACAGCCTTCTGTGGCAATGAATTCCACAGATTTACCACTCTCTGGCTAAAGAAGTTTATCCTTATCTTCATTCTAAAAGGTCTTCCCTTTACTCTAAGGCTGTGCCCTTGGGTCTTGTCTCTCCTACTAATAGAAACATCTTCCACTCTGTCTAGGCTGTTCAGCATTCTATAAGTTTCAAGCAACTCCCCCCTCATCCTGCTAAACTCCATTGAGTATTGTCCTAGAGTCCTCAAACGTTCCTCATATGTTAAGCCTTTCTTTCTTGGGATCATTCTTGTGAACCTCCTCTGGACCCACCCCAGGGCCAATATATCTTTCCTGAGGTGTCGTGCCCAAAAGTGCTCACAATTCTCCAAATATGCTCTGACCAGAGCCTTATAAAGCCTCAGAAGTACATCCCTGCTTTTATACTCTAGTCCTCTCGAGATGAAAAACAACAGTGTATTTGCCTTCCTAACTACCGACTCAACCTGTAAGTTTATCTTGGACTAGAACTCCCAAGTCCCTTTGCACTTCAGGTTTCTGAATTTCCACCTCATTTAGAAAATAGTCACACTTTCCTACATTGTATTTCATCTGCCACTTCTTTGCCCACTTTCCTAACCTGTCTAAGACTTTCTGCAGCCTTCTCACCTCTTCAATACTATCTGCCCTTCCACCTATCTTTGTAGCATCTGCAAACTTAGCCAGAATGCCCTCAGTTCCTTCATGCAAATCATTAATGTATAAAGTGAAAAGTTGTGGTTCCAATACTGACCTTTGTGGAACACATTAATCACTGGCTTCCATCCTGTGAAGGACTCTTTCACCGCCACCCTCTGCCTCTCTGCAAAGTGATGTCAACAATATGGATACAAATTCCCTAGTGGCTGAGGTTACAATAAAGGACTTTGCTTCTCAACCTTGCCCGTCACCCAAAATTAGGAGTCACCAAATATTTCTCTCCAATGATTTATTGAATAATTGATTTATTGTTGTCATATGTACCGAGATACAGTGAAAAGTGTATTGTTGCATATGATACAACTAATCGTACCCATACAAAGTGCATCAAGAAAGCAGAACAGAGTGAGAAGACAATGTTACAACCACAGAGATGGTACAGAGAGAGAAAAAGATCAGAATTAACATTTGAGAGGTCCATTCAAAAGTCTGATAACGGGGGGAAGAAGCTAGTCTTGAATCTATTCATGCATGTCTTCAAACCTCTATGCTGTATCTTCTGCCCTGGATGGAAGAGAGTATAACCTGAGTAGAAGGGGTCTTTCATTATGCTGGTTGCTTTCTGAGGCAGCGGGAAGTATAAATGGAGTCAATGGTTGGAAGGTTGGTTTGTGTGATATACCGGGCAATGTTCACAACTCTCTGTATTTCTTTGCAGTGCAGTTGGTATACCATACTATGATCCATCCAGATAGGATGCTTTCTATGGTGCGCCTACAAAAATTAATAAGACTCATAGAAATATACAGCATGGAAATAGACCATTTGGTCTAACTTGTCCATGCTGACCAAATATCTTGAACTAATCTAGTTTCATTTGCCAGCACTTGGCCCATATCCCTTTAAACCCGTTCCTAATCATATACCCATCCAGATGCCTTTCAACTGTTGTAACTGTATCAGCCTCTACCACTTCTTCTGGCAACTCATTTCATACATGCAGTGCTCTCTGCATGAAAGGTTTGCCCCTTAGGTCCCTTTTAAATCTTTCCTCTCTCACTTTAAACCTATGCCCTCTAGTTTTGGACTTCCCCCATCGCACGGAAAAGACCTTGTCTATTCACCCTATCTATATCCCTCATGATTTTAGAAGCCTCAATAACATTATCCCTCAAACTTCAAAGTTCCAGAGAAAATAGTCCCAGACTATACAGCCTTTCCCTATAGCTCAAATCCTCCAATCCTGGCAACATCCTTGTAAATCTTTTCTGAACCCTTTTAAGTTTCATGACATCCTTCCTATAGCAGGAAGATCAGAACTGCAAGCAGTATTCCAAAAGTGGCCTAATCAATTTCCTGTACAGCCGCACCATGACCTCCCAACTCCCATACACAATACACTGACCAATAAAGGTGAGTAAACCAAACACTTTCTTCACTATCCTGTTGACCTAGGACTCCACTTCCAAGGAACTATGAACCTGCACTGTAGACATGTTAAATTTCCTTAGCCTTCATGACTGTCATGTCAACGTGGATGGATCAGGACAGATTGCTGGTGATTATCATTCTCAGGAATTTGATGCGATCAACCATCTTCACCTCAACCCCAATAATTCTGTAAAATACCACATGCTTTATAGATATCACCTGGGTAGACAAACTATATTTGTTACAGAATTTGTTGGTTGATGCAGTTTACTAATCATAACAGTCATGTTAGTGGCACTTGAAACATGTAATTCCCATTGGCCTGCCATGATAACTTCATACTTGAATTTATCCTCAAGTAATATGCCAATGGTATAGTCCCTTTTAGTCCCCAAAGGTTCCTTCTTAAAAGTGTAATTTGGAATTGGTGTAGAGTGACTCAATGAGCATCTCTGATAGTTCCTCTTTGGAAAAGTTCCTGCCTTACACTGCAGCATTTTTCCACAAACTGGCCAATAGACTCTTGGAGTTGCTGTCGTTATGACATGGGTTGGTGTCATTTAATCCTGAAGTTATTTCTTACCTTGAGCTGGTCTTTGAGAAACTTCCAGATCATTTCTGGATATTTCTGATCATCAGTGAAAAGATTGAATGTGTTAATTTTGCGAAACTCCTTCTTGTGAACGGCATGCAGGATATTTAGAGCTCTTTTCTCGGGATCATCTAGCATTTGATCTGCAAAATAGAGCTGCATATACTGCTTGCCTGGTATCAGTTCAGTAAAGATTTCATTTGATGATGATTCTATGATGAGTTTTATGCGACCCATAATTCTACTGTAAAAAGAATACCACCTTAAGCTGTGTGTCCCTGATTTTGTGTCAGTATAAGTTAGAACTGCTGCTTCACAGGCCTTGCCCCTTTAGAACAACTGCTACATTGGCTTTTGTCTCTTTAAAACTGAGTATTTCAGGTTTGTAATAGCATATTTCTGCAAATATGTGACATTCATGTCTAAAAAGCAGTCCTGACATCAAATGGTGATTTTCTTTTTCTCATTTCTGTGTCAACTTGGAGAAAGAAAATAACAGAATTGACCAACATCTGGATGCAGGTAATGTAGAAAACTATTTTTAAAATGATTTCAATCTGTATTTTCTGAAAGGAGCACTTTGGAGGTCTTTTTAATTAGGTCAGCAAACTCTCATTTTGTTTTAAGAGAGAGATGTGACGTGTGCATTGTGCTTCAGTATACCTTTAATTTTGGTCGCATTTATAACTTCAGCCATTTTCTTGTTTAAGTAATACATTTTTAGAAATTTCTGGACCTTGAAAGAACTTACATTCTAACCAAACCAAAGCAGTACTGTTTTCTTGGTGTTAATGTTATGTCTATGTTAATCAGTACTCCAGAAATTGATGCTGCATAACTATGAGGAATATTCCCTTTGACTGAATTCCCTATTGTCTAAAGCTGTTGTATGGCTGGTCTTCAATTAGTTTCTAGATATCTGCCATGAAGTTATTAGTATATTTCATAGATAGCCAGCATGGTGTGAGTTTGCCTCTAGTCAGGTGTTTTATCTGATGCTTCAATGCTTATGCCGTGCTTCATTACAGTTCAAACCTGGCTGTAGATGTCATGACATTGAAGAATCCCATAGATATTTTTAAAGCAAACTATTATATTCAAATATTATATTCCTCAGGCATATGTGTGATGGAGCTAATATTAAGCTATTAGTTTAAAACAGAGCACATGTGTCATGTTCTAAAGTAAGATGGATTATGAACACTTTATACCCTCAGGTCACATGCTATGAGGCAATGCTGTTATTATAAGCATGTTTCTTAAAGGTATACTGACTTTCTTTTTATTCATTGCGGGACTTGACATCTTTGACTGGCCAGCATTTACTGGCCATCCTTAGTTGCCCTTGCGAAAGTGGTGGTGAGCTGCCTCATTGAACCTCTGCAGTCCATGTGCTATAGACTAAACCACAATACCCTTAGGGAGGGAATTCCAGGATTTTCACTCAATGACACTGAAGGAAGTGCAATATATTTCCAAGTCAGGATAGAAGTGGCTTGGAAAGGGAACTTGTAGGTGGCAGCGTTCACATGTATATGGCCCTTGTTCTTCGAGGTGGAAGTGATTTATAGTTAGTATGGATAGAGTCAATAGCCAGAGACCTTTCCCCAGGGCAGGATTGACTGGCACAAGGGGTCATAGTTTTAAGATATTAAGAGAAAAGTATGGAGGGGATGTCAGAGGCAGGTTCTTTATGTAGAGAGTTGTGAATGCAAGGAATGCATTGCCAGCAGTGGTGGTGGAAGCAGTCATTAGGGACATTTAAGCAACTGCTGGACATGCACGTGGACAGCAGTGAATTGAGGGGTGCGTAGGTTAGATTATTTTATTTTACTGAGCAGGTTATTGATGAGCAGATGCTGCTTGATAGCACATTTTGACAACTTTGACAATAGTAGACTGTTGGACTTATAATTAGTCGGGTTGTATTTGTCCTGCATTTTGTACTGTGATCTATATGTGCAATTGTCAATATTGAGGGGTAGATACAAGTATTGCAACTATTCTGGAACAGCTTGGCGACTGGAGTGGCAGATTCTGGAATACAAGTCTTTGTACTATTGCCAGAATGTTGATACTTTCACCTTTACTGTATCCAATGCCGCCAACCATTTCTTGATTTAATGTGGAATGAATCAAATTGGCTGAAGACTGGTAAGTGAGATTGAGGACTACTGGAGCAGGCTGAGATGGATCATGTATTTGACATTTTTGGCTGAAGATTGCTGCGAATGCTTCAGTCTTATCTTTTACACTGATGTGCTGGGTTCTTCCATCATTGGGGATGGAGATGCTTGGGGAGTCTACTCCTCCAATGTGTTGTTTACTTGTCCACCAACATTCACATCTGGATGTGTCAGGACTGTAGAGCTTAGATCTGATCCATTGGTTGTGAATTGCTCTGCCCATCACTTGCTGATTATGCTGTTTGGGGTAGAAGTAGTCCTGTTTGAAAGCTTCACCAGATTGATACCTCATTTTTAGGTATGACTGGTGCTACTTCTGGCATGCCCTCTTGCACTCACTCTCCATTGAAACCGGGTTGATCGTCGGGCTTGATGGTAATCGCTGAAAGGGGGATATGCCAGGCCAGCCGATACGTCGACCTTCCTGCTCCTCAGATGCTGTCTGACCTGCTGTGCTTTTCCAGTGCCGCACTTTTCTACATTATTTGAATTTTGTACCATATTACATAGTGATGGTGTCACACAATGTGATGGAGGGTATTCTCAATGTGAAGGCGGGACTTCTTCTCCAAGAAGTCTCCATAGGAGTCACTATTATCAATGTTGTCGCAGACAGATGCAGCTGCAACTGACAATTCATAAGGATGAGGTAAGTATGTTTTTCCCTGTCGTTCGTTCCTTCACCATTTGCCGCAGACCCAGTCCAGCAGCTACGTCCTTTAGGACATAACCAGCTCAATCAGTGCTGCTGCTGCTGAGCCACTCTTAGTGGACGTCACTGAAATCCCACACCAAGAAAACATTTTGTGCTCTTGCCATCCTTAGAGCTTTCCCCAAATGTTGTTCACCATTTAGGAGTACTGATTCATCAGCTGAAGGAGGATGGTATATTGTAATCAGCAGGACGTTTCCTTTTCCATGTTTAACCCAAAACCATGGAGTCCAGAGTCAATGTTGAGGACTTACAGAGCAACTCCCTCCTGACTGTATATCACTGTGCTGCTACCTCTGCTGGGTCCGTCCTGCCAGTGGGACAGGACATATCCAGCAATGGTAATAGCAGTGTCTAGGACACTGTAAGGTATGATTCCCTGAATATGACTTTGTCAGGCTGTTGCTTGACTAGTCTGTGAGACAGCTGTGGCACTAGCCTGCAGATGTTAGTGAGGACAACTCTGCAGAGTTGACAAGGCTGTTTCTGTTGTTGTCTTTTCCGGCGTCTGGGCTGATGCCAGGTAGTCTGTCAGTTTCATTCCTTTGTTGAGATTTTGTGGTGATTGATACAATTGATTGAATTGTCCTCTGAAATGGCCTAGCAAGCCGGAGTCAACCTCATTGCTCTGGAGTAGCATATAGGTCAGAACAGATGAGGCTGGCAGATTTCCTTCCCTGAAGATCATGAGTGAGTCGCGGGGGTTTTCTGGCAACAGTTTCCTGATCATCAGTTGATTCTTAATTCCACATTTTAGTTACTAAATTAAAATTCCACCATTTGGCACAGGAGTATTTGAACCCTGGTCCCAAGATCATTAACTGAGCTTTTGGATTAATAATCTAATGATAAAACCACTAGATAATCACCTCCCCGACCATGAGACATTATTCAACAATAGTGAATTTGTAACAAGGAAAAAATTGTATTCTCATACAAATCTGTTGAACTGCATCTTTGCAATCTGTGGAGTATTGTCTGAGACTACAAAATTCAGAAGCTTGTGTTGAAAGGATTATCACTGCCTTTTCAGCATTGAAGGTGTACCTCAATCTATCTTAAATAGTAGTCTGCAACAATAAAGAAGAACTGGTCTTTAAACTTTAATTAATTCACTCCTACAGCCTTGCTGGGGAAAAAAAAATTGTAATAGTGATTCCTTCCTCGCTTGATTATTCACCAAAAATGAAATGCAATTATTGATCATTTAATAGATTGAGCATATAATTCCTGGCCACACCCGGACTGTTGCACATTTGCATGACACTTTGGAATGCTCACTGACCTTGATATATTGTCAGAAGAATCTCAAGTGTAGTTGTTCTTGGTATTATTAACCTCTCACTGAAGACTAGCAATCATTGTTACCAGTAAGATATCTATCCTGTTCAATGACTGGCATAGTAAAGCATTATTAGATACATTGTCACGATCCAACCTTCTAGCCAATGTTTCTTGATGTGGAAGCACTCTCGTTGTTGTGATTCACACAATTCTTGCAGTTTTCTTTCTGTAACTAATAAATGCTTTATGGCCTCTGTCAGGTAGGCTTAAGCCTCTTCGATTCTGAATTCTAAATCTGTTTTTTTTCTGCTACACTTCCTGGCATCTTGCACAGTGTGCATGCCTTCATTTGGTTCCTCTACTATATGCTTTCAGTTGTTGAGACAGACCTCATTAGTCTCAACCTGAACCATTGAATTCTGGGTGTCTTGTTTTAACTTTGTATTCAGAAGAGTAACCAATGATTTATAGTCCATTTATACCTGAAACTGTAATGATTCACATCGTCTGAACATTTTGTACATATCTAAATTACTGCTAAAGCCCCCTTTTTATTTGTAGTATACTGTTGTTCCATCTCTGTTAGGGATCTAGAAGTACAGTATAATGGCCTATGCTTTCTACTCTTATCCACCTGGTAGAATACTACCCCTCACCATACTGAAGATTCATCAGCTGTTGTTGTGGTTGCTACATGTGCATGATAGTATGGTAAGATTCTGATGAGATCAGGATAAATTGAATATGTCAAAAGCTTTCGTCTGGCCTACATCCCAATTATTAACCTTGGCATTCTAGATATCACAAAGGCTGATTTACTTCTACTAAGTTTGCTAAGAACCTTCCTGTATGATACACCATCCCAAAGAATCTTTGGAGCTCCATGATGTCTCTGTGGTGGTGGAAACAGTCTAATGACCTTGATTTTCAGGAGTTCTATCGTGATTCCAGTGGCATGGATTATGTTCTTGGTTTATAAACTCTCACTTCTCGTTATCCTGAAGTATTTTCATGACCCTTGTAACTCTTTGGTCATGTTCTTCCAACACTTTGGTCAAGTCTTTCCTCTGTGGCTTCATGTAAGTTCTCATGTGACCCAACCAATGCCTTCTATGTTCTAATCAGTTTGATATTGTTCTTTGGAAAATGTCTGGGGTGGAAAATATTCCAAAGTGTAACCTGCTAAAGTAATAAGAGCCCCTCAAAAATAGTACCCATGTAATAGTAAAACCCGTAAATTTAACCTTAAAAAGTAGTAAAGAAAATTGATTATTACTCGTATATATGGTATGTTCCTCTAAATCCCTGTAATATCATTTAGATTAGCTGCAGTGAGTGGGGAGGCATGAGACATGGCAATGTCACTGGACAAATAATCTTGAGACTCAGGCTATCAACTTGGAGCGTGAGTTTGAATCCTATCATGGTGGAAGGTGAAATTTGAATTCAACCGCTTTTGCTGCTTTGTCCACATCTTTATTCATGGGTCTGGTACCTAACTCTAACTAGTTTCCCACTAAAGGATTGTTTTTTAAATCCAGAGTAATTTCAATAAAACTCTTTTTAGTTTCTTATATGAAGATATTCTTTCAAGTCCCTGGAAGACCGTCTGCCCTCTGCTGTTTTCCCTAGATAGTCATGTGTGACTGGCATCATCATTTCATCTTATGCATAATCAACATCACACTTTATGTTGATGTCTCATTGCCCAAATCCCCTTTCATTACCAGCTCCAATATTTGACCCATCAGCGCCAAAGCTACTCAGTTGATTGCTTGGATGTTGTTACAAAATTTACAGTGACTATAATTTAGAATGACCTAATTGGCTCTAAAGTACTTTGGCATATCCTGAGACCATGAATGGCTCTACGTAAATGAATACATTCATTTATTCTACCAAAAGCAAAGGTCTATAACCCTCTGTCGATTGACCAATTTTTATTAGTCCAACACTCAGAAAAGCATCAGATATTTTCCTGAATCAATCAGTTCAGAGATGTGTATAATACATCTCCAGTGGGGGCAGTATTTGAACTTGGGCATACCAGATCATAGGTGAGGATGTTACCACTATGCCATGAGAGTGTCAGAAAAGTTGCATGTTCATCAGCCTAACAATCTTCAGCTGTATCCCATCCATTACAAAAAGGAGAGTATAGATTTTTAATGATGATTTATGGGGCTTGATTTTGCAGCCTGCCCAGTGGAGCCTTTGCAGGCTGGAATGGTGCCAGTTATTAAATATCAAGGGCATGATTTTCGCAGCCAACCTACCTGCCCCCACCTCACTGCAATTTTACAATAAGCAGGGACTGCTTTTGCTCAGCCCACTTATCCAATTAAGGTTCGTAAGTGATCATTTAATACCCATTTAATACAGGCCTCCTCCTGACAGCTGGGATTTCATCGGGGTGAGAAAGGCCCATGCCAAATCAGCATCTTTGTCAGCACAGTAACTGGTGCTGCTATTTAAAAGGAAAGTTACAGGCTTGTTGTTAATAACCAGGAATAACACCATCAAACTACAATTATCCAAACATCTTCCACATAAATTAATGAGGAGCTTTATGCCTTATTCTGCTTGCATGTGAAGTTCTAAAATTAAAATTACAGTTAAGTACAGTGTACCACACATTAACCCTAAAGTTGCCTTAAAAATATCCCCAAGATTACAGATAAATTTCTTGGTGAGTATTGCGTGCTACATTTATACTATATCTACTGAATATCTTTATAAAGGAATCTACTTGCAAAACTGTTGGTCCAAAGTCAACAAGAAAACAAATGTTTTAGGTACACATAGGCTTAAATGATTGGAGAAGTCAAATGTACAGCCATTTTACAACTGAATATCCATCACAGAAATGGCATTTGAAAAAATGAATGACTACACTATTTCCATAATTTTTCATTGGTTTGCTCAATGCAAGAGTGCTCACGGAGATAAAGGATACAAATACTGAACCCACACAACTACACTACAGGTAAAAACTGGAACAACGTTTTTTCTCCAGATCTGTTATATCATGGAATAAATTTTGGCAAAAGCAATTAATGCTTTAGAAAGGAACTGAACGAATAGCAGGTGAAGAACAAGTCTGAAGATTATAGGGATAAGTATAGACAGACGATCAATTACATCACAGAACACTAGTCCTTTTGAGACAAATGAAATGTCATCTGTGATTTTAAGCTAGTCATGGTTGAACGATGTAAGTTGTAACATTACACCAATATTAGAATTTTACTCTGTTGTCCTGAGGGGTCCAGAACAAACAATGCACCTTAATGGCCAACATCAGAAATATAAGCCTTATTGTATCACTGGGAACCTTTTCATTTTCAATATCAGTCACTCACGTGGTCTCACTGAGTTGATTTGTAGTTGTAGTGTTGATTTCAGTGTTGCCTCATTCACAGTTTTATTTCTTCTTTCATTA
Source organism: Chiloscyllium plagiosum (assembly GCF_004010195.1). Classification (NCBI taxonomy): domain Eukaryota; kingdom Metazoa; phylum Chordata; class Chondrichthyes; order Orectolobiformes; family Hemiscylliidae; genus Chiloscyllium; species Chiloscyllium plagiosum. The sequence goes on along the minus strand of NC_057723.1, from coordinate 56,946,370 downwards.
TCAATCCACCTTTTAGCAATTTTACACACAATTACAAGGTAATTAGCATCTTTCCTATTTTTCTTTTCTACTGAACTGAGACAGTCATTAATTGAATGTGTAGCCTGCCAACAGATTGAACTCAACAGAAATTGCTTCTTGATGGTCTCTGGATTGAAAACATTAACTCTGTTTTCTCTATAAAGATGCTGCCAGACTTTGTGAGTCTCTCCATTAATTTCTGTTCCTGTTTCGGATTGCCAGCTTCTGCAGTTCTTTGTTTTATTTTAGATTAAAATCAACATTGTTCTCATCATGGCCAAAGGTTATGTTCTGACAGGTAGAGGGAAGTTACGATCTTGATATTTTAATAGGCTTTTAGGTTATATATGTGTTTCTTGTACTTCAAATTTTCACCGAGGCTGTATTTCGGGGAATTCCATGTAGAGTGGAGGAGTGCAATATAAAGGGCAAGTTCAGTTGAGGAATCACTGAAACTAATTTTGCACAGCTTTTGGCAGCCACTTACAAAAGGGCAAATGTGTTTATCCGTTTTGTTTTGATATAGAAGAAAGAAAAATTTAGTTAAAAGTAAATGATTTACAGCAAACAGAAAGACGTCAGTGAATTGGTGGCACGCAGTTTCATTGCCCAAACCAATGGAAGTATAGATCTCAGATACATCACTATCAGGTAGTGTGAAAGGATGAAGTAGGAGGGTAAACCAGAAAGAGAGCCATTTGTAAGTCATGTGTCCTACAGTAGGCCAAAAGTTTGAAATATAAAAAGAAAATCACTTTAATAAGTAGAAAGATAATCATAAAGGTTGAGTTTAGTGATGACTCTGAGTAGGAAACATGCTAAGCAGGTGAGTTAACTTTACAAGAGCTGAAATTTCAAACTTAAAATGGCCAGTTCAGACAGAAAAGTAAAGTCAATGCAAGTTGTGCCTCGTTCCATCCTGTGGAGGGTTCCTACTTGCAATACATTTTTATTCCATGAATATTTATTATTGTACAGCTGTTTGAAATTAAGTCCTACCTTTATAATTAAGTTAATCGTGCACAAGAAACTCATGGCACTCGACTCACATTTGTTTAAGTTTGCTATGCATTAGATTTGACTTTGTACAGATGTGTCTGAGGTGAAAGAATGTCTTTGTTGAATTCTACAACAAACGGAAGGGGACGGGGGATGGCAGTTTGAATGGAGGGTTGGGACTGGTAAGGATGAGTTCAGAGGTTGGAGAGACGATTTTGGAAATGTGGGTATGTGCATGTAGGACTGAAAAAAAGCTTTGAGGGAGATAAGCAGATATGGCCAGACAAGGAATTGTGCAGTAGGAAGGACCAGGAGACTTATTCTGGTCACAGATGGGTGGGAGCAGTCAATAAAGATAATGGAATGAGGAACCTAAAAATGTATTGTCAGGGTATTGGCTGGTATAGTAAATGTTCATAGTAACATTGGGGAGTTTGATTCAGCAGCGAGGTCAGGTCTAGTCTGAGGTAGGAATATTCAAAGGCCTCATGGCAGATCATGGGATTTAACGGAGGTTCTCAGGATGGTACAGGCTGTGTCTCACTGAATCTTGACAGTGATAGAGGACGGCTTCTTAAGGATGAATATAGTTGGTCTTCGCTGGGCCCTATTGATTCGCTGGGCAATCAATATGTAGATGTCTGGGACTGACAGAAGAGAAATCAGGTCAGTACAAGACCCTGTTGCTCAATTAGGGAAATCCTGAGCTGTTGGTGTACATTCTAGGCCTACCACCACTATCTTCTCCACAACAATCCAAAGAGGCAGTGGTGATTAACGATAAACTTGTGGTGGGACTGTACAGGGAAATTTCTGTACCTACAAAACATAAGCTTTCATTGTGCTTTTTGCATTTCTGTACTTTACGTGTAAGTTGGTTAAAAAATAACATTAATTATGCTAATTGGCAAGTCATTGTTTGAAATTGCAATCGTACAATTTCTACAACCTGAAAATCCCTGAATTTGTTCACTTCTTCACAATCAATTAATTACTTTTGTAGTTTCTCAAGTCCCCGCAGATTGGTAATTAAGTCATGAAAGAAAGAAAAATACCTCTCTTCAAAAAAGAAGGAAGACAGATTAGGAATTTATTGATCTATTAACATCATATCTGCAATAAGGAAATTGCTAGAATCCATTATTGAGGAGATTACAGCAGGATGCTCAGAACATCAGGCATCAAGGTGGGTAGGAAATTGTTTTAACCAAAAGAGGTGGAGAGTCTGCAAGGGATTATGGATAGTTGAAATAAGTGGGGGAAGAAAATAAACAAATGTGTGTATAAACGGGAACTTGCGCACTTTGGTAAGAAGAATAGAAAAGCAGAATCGAGAGAGATTGCAGAATGTAGTGATACAGAGATCTGGGTGTCCTGGTAAATGATTCATAAAAGGCTAGTATGCAGGCATGACAAGTAAATAGGAAAGCAAATGGAATGCTGGTGTTTATTGCAAGGGGAATAGAATATAAAGGCAGGAAAGCTACTGTAAAGGAATTTGAGACATCGAGAGCATTGTACAGTTTGATTTCATTATTTTATTATTTTCATTAAAGTCAGTTCAGAGAAGGTTCATTTAGCTTGTTCCTGAGGAAGGGCTTTTTTTTAAAATGGTGAATATATTGGGCCTATATCCAATGAAATTCAAAAGAATAGGAGGTAATCTCATTGAAAAATTAAGATCTTGAAACACATTGAGAGGGTGGGTACTGGTTGGATGATTCCTCTTGTAAGGAAGACGAGAAGTAAGAGACATAGTTTAAGAATTAGATACCTCCATCACAAAAGGAAGATGGAAGAGGAAGACAGGGATGCACAGATTTTGTTTTTTTCCTGAAGGTCTTTAGAGTGTAGAATTGTCTTCCCTGGAGAACAGTGGAGGCTTGGCCATTGAATTTAGTCAAGGTTGAGTGAGATAAATGTTTTTTCGAGAATGCAGCAAGGATTCTGGAATGCGGTAAGGGTAGTGGCAGATAGGGATATGACCTGAGGCCACAATTAGATCATCCATGAGCTTATTTAATGAGGGAGTAGGCTCAAAGAACCAAGTGACCTACTCCTGCATCCAAGATCTACATTCTTATATTTCATTACTGTTCTTCGAATACAGCTGTAGTAACATTTATACTAAATTGACAAGGCAGACAGGACCTCTGTTTAACATTTCATTTAAAAGCCAGGCCCTCCACCAATGCAACAGTCTATCAGTGGCTGCAATGCAATGTTAGACTAGATTATGCATGCTCAAGCTCTGGAGTGGGTTTGGACCTATGAATTTCTCAGAAACAAGTGTTGTAGGAGGATAATCAACATAATATTCTAAGGTATAATTGCTGTCATGCTTGTCTTCATTACAGCAATCATACATCAAAATAATTAATTGATTGTTTCATTATCCATTCTGCACATTTTAACATTTTAAACATTTTAAATGCACCTAGCTGCATCTGTTAATGATTTCCTTAATTATAATGCAATGCACAAACTGTAACTTGTTGTACTCAATAGTATATAAAGCAAATGTAAAAAATACATAATAAAGAAAAGTGCACTGTTGTGGTTTTGTTCGCCAAGCTGGAAATGTTTGTTGCAAACGTTTTGTCCCCTGTCTAGGTGACATCCTCAGTGCTTGGGAGCCTCCTGTGAAGCGCTTCTGTGGTGTTTCCTCCGGCATTTATAGTGGCCTGTCCCTGCCGCTTCCGGTTGTCAACCGGAAGCGGCAGGGACAGGCCACTATAAATGCCGGAGGAAACACCACAGAAGCGCTTCACAGGAGGCTCCCAAGCACTGAGGATGTCACCTAGACAGGGGACGAAACGTTTGCAACAAAAATTTCCAGCTTGGCGAACAGAACCACAACAACGAGCACCCAAGCTACAAATCTTCACCCAAACTTTGAAAAGTGCACTGCTGATTTATTAAAATGTTTGATGTAACAAACTCAAACAATCTTTGGAGAACTCCAAAGATGGAAAATTTGGATTTAGAGCTATAATTTCCAACTCTATAAATGAAGAGTAAAGTATGCCCATCTAATGTTACCAGAACAGAGTAGACACTGAAAATTTAGTGCACATTCTTAAATAACATTTATATATACATTAAATCACTACCTTTCACTCTCATAAACAGAATTTGGATCAACACTGTTAATCCTTTGAATATAATATTGCACTAAAATTAGTCAGATCCCAAATTTATCTCCCATTAAGTAATCTACTAACAGTGTGACCTGATCATTTAGGTTCACTTACTGATAAGGTAAGTGAAGATTTGGGTTACATGTCATATTTTTCAAAGGAATTGGATTAAGATGCTTTTTTTTCAAATAGCCTATGTAAAACTGGCATTCAAAGATGTATTTATTTTATTTCGGACTAACATCAGAACAAAAGTTTTTTCTTCTTACATTGGGCATGATGACTTGAAACAGCTGCAAATTTAAGTATGGCTCCAAATTTATAACAATTGTGTAAACAGGCTGTGCATTTTTGTCTGGTGTCTTGTCTATGTTAGAAATCATAATTCAGATGTACCCAGTCCCATCATGCCTCATTTCTGTAGGACTTGATATATTTCAAATGTCAAGCAGAATCCACGCGAATCACCTCCTCAGTCTCTTTCCAATTTATGTTTTGTATACCAATGGTTTGGCAGTTTTGGGACATCAGCTAGCACAGCTGGAATTTTATTGTTTTCAACCATCATAAATAATAATATATCATCAAACCAACAGAACATTATATTCCTTCCAATATATCTTGATGGTCAGTAAAGTATCCAAGGAGAACTAGTACAAAAGAGTGCTGAAATAGCAAATCTTGTTTTCATCTACTTTAATTCCTTTCCCAGTTACTGTCTGCATTAACCTCAGTGTTTTGTATTGTACTAAACAACTCAAGAAAAGTTTCTGAATAATGTCTTATTTTCTGTTCAAGTTCTCATAAACCTTCTAGTCAGAACATTAACTGTAGCAACTCCAGCGCTCAACCATCTTTTCCAGTTGTTTTGTATATTGTCCCATACAAGATATAAAATCTTGAAAACAAGTAGCGATAGTTTTAAGAACAGCTTCTTCCTTGCTGTTGACAGACCTCTCATGAATTAGAGCTGATCTTTCTCTGCATCTTTTCTGTAGCTGTAAGACTTTATTCTGCATTCTGTTACTCTGAGAAACTTATATAAGGTAATGATTTGTCTAGTTAGCACATAATACTTTTCACTGTATCTTGGTACAGGTGATAATAATAAATCAAATCAAATCTTATATATTATTTGAGTTCATGAGTTTCTACCCCAGAAGCTTTTAATGTATCATGTTAATTTCCCCCTCCACATTACTTATATAGTTTTTTAATACCTTTTTATCCACTACTATTATCAACATGCATCATCCACTGGCTCAATCCCCTTCTCAACATTGCAGCAAAGAATATTATCTGTCTCTCTATGACAGGAGTCTGCAAAGACAACATTATATTTATTTGTTATTCTTCCTTTCTCTTCAACTTATTCAATCCAATTATAGGATTTGCTTATCTTCAGTTTTGAGAATAGTTTGGATATAAAGTTTAGATGACACACTCCTAGTGTATTTCAAACATTTTCTGCTATAATTTCTCTTAACAAAATAGTAAAACAATCAAAATTAAACTAAAATGGAAATTAAAAATTGATGGTAATGTCTGGGTTTGGTAAGAGGGGTGATTGCCTCAAGGGTCACAATGCTGAGTAACAACTATAAATGCCTAACCATGAACTGAGGCCTCGCAGGTAATGAAGAAATGGACAGGTGGTTCATGTGACGATTTCATAAGCATTATTCCTTATAACCAAACATCAGAGTAAACACACTCACCACCACCACCACCACCACCACCACCACCTCTCTTGCAACACAACTGTAGCACAACTCATTATAAAGGTGCAATGCTTATATGAGCAGACGCAAAGTGCGGCTGAAGCATAAGAGTATCCATATGGAATATGGATATTTTGTAGTTGGAATTCACCAGACTGGATAAACCACTTCCAATGTAGTGCGTACATGGAATGTGGTACTTCTCTGTAATATTGCTGCTTGAACATCTTATTACTGAAAATTGGTCTTCTAATATACAGCAAAATTCATTTATGTAGCAAGTTTATGTAGCAGGTTGGGAGATTGTTCTATATGTTTCTATCAAGTGGAAGTGCATTTAGCCCCTCATGGATCCTCACGGTTCTGTCTTGAACTATATAGTGCAATACTCTGTGCCCTCTTTTCAAAATCTCCATATGTCACTCAATATATTCATCAATGCTTTCTCAAATGAGAATTCTGGCTGTTAATAATCAGGTCAGTGGTATTTGTAGGACTATCAGGAAAACGTAACCAAGGATGGGATTGTCACTTACATAAATCGTATTGATGGTCTGAGTTGGAGTTGGACCAGAAGGGACAACTCATGATCAATAGTGATGTGGTGTCAGTACTACAGGCAGGACAGGCGCTGTTTTTCAGGGATGTGAAGAGGGTCTGTGGGGAAAGGAAAATATGGAGCTAAATGGAATGAACATATTAAAACACCTGGAACAGGAACGGAAGTTTAGACTTGGGGCTGTGGGACTGTAGCTTGAACAGATGGAAGGTTTAAGCATTTTCATTGGAAGAATAAGATAATATTGTGCATTAACTGGCAATTAAGGCAAAAATAAAATCAAGCTATAAAACTAAATTGAGAAATGTTACTGGTATAATTACATGACATAAATTATAAGATTTCTATGATATCTTTGTGCTTGGTATTGCCACCCTTTATATCAATAATTTGACAAAATGCCATAGTGTGTCAGTACCAAGAAGTAAATAGCTGCTGTATGTAGGATTGATGGTAAGCTGCATGAAAGCCAAGTTTTTATATTGTAAGACCAGTTTTGAATTAACAGCCTTGCTTTGTTTATGGCCTATAAGATCACAATTAATGGAACTGTATTGGCATTCCTTCACTGTCAGTGGGTCAAAGTGTTGAAGTTCATGTCCACTTTCTCCAGTCTGTTTGGAATGGATGTCTACATCATGCAGGGTTCAAAATGAACAACATGCTTTTAACTGATCAATGTATAATTGTAAAATGTTGATCAACAGCTAATTCAGGAGTTGATTAATCAGATTGTTTTAATTTGTGCATAATTGAATTAACTAAAACACCTGAAAGTATCTATTCTGCTGCTGCACAAAATTGAGTTTCAATTAATAAATAATGTATTATTTAGTGCACTGCAAAATGCACAATATAATCAAAACATAGGATATTCTGGTTCAAGTGATGTGTAGATAATGGCTCTCACAGAATGATACTTACAACAACGATAGAGGTCGCAAGGCTGCAGCAAGCCAACATGTATGCTAATTATGCAATTATATTTCTCCATCCACCTTCCCATAAAAAATCAAAAAATATGAGCGATGTCATTTGTAGTTGCTAATTATCCAACTTACGAAATTTACACGGTTACAAAGAAGATTATCGTTCATTAAAAAAAAGAATGTGTTAACTCTAGTCAGTTCCACTTCCATCAGTCTCCAAACATGCATTGCATACATAGTCTTACAATCATGCAAAGGTTTCCCAATTGTATGTGTGCACATTGACATTGGCTGTTCCTCTGGTATCTGCTCATGCTCAGGGTGATATGCTTTCTCTGAGAGGGAGTCATGTTTCAGGGCACAGTGGACCTCTGGGATTTATGGTCATTCTATACTCTGTACAGATGGTTAGATCACTTCTGCCTGATTCTGTCTATGGTTGCAATAATGTACCTGGTATGGGCAGCACAGTGGCACAATGGTTAGCACTGCTGCCTCACAGTGCCAGAGACCCGGGTTCAGTTCCCGCTTCAGGCGACTGACTGTGTGGAGTTTGCACATTCTCCCCGTGTCTGCGTGGGTTTCCTCCGGGTGCTCCGGTTTCCTCCCACAGTCACAAAGATGTGCAGGTCAGGTGAATTGGCCATGCTAAATTGCCCATAGTGTTAGGTGTAGGGCTATGGGTGGGGTGCACTTCGGCAAGTCGGTGTGGACTTGTTGGGCCGAAGGGCCTGTTTCCACACTGTAAGTAATCTAATTTCACATTCACTGCATAAAATCAAGCTGACAACTGGCCTACACAGGTACCAAGTTGCCATGTGGCCTGACTTATGTTGAAAGCATTGAACAAATGTGTTATGACTCACTCGTCAATGCTCAGCTTTGGTGATGACTTCGTAGCTTTATTAAAGTGAAATTTGACTTTCTGTTGTTTCACCTTGAATTTGTCACTCACACCTGTTATTATGTTTTTTTTCATTATTGGAAGATTAGTTTGTGTATAGCTTGATACCAATCTTTGGACTGGATTACTTTCCCTGCTTTCAGTATACTTATTTCTTCGCACAAGGATTGTCTTGTCCAAGTCTATGCTGGCTTTGTTCAACTTCTTCATGAAACCCTCCGGCAATTTTCACTGCCACCTCAGCCATTCCTTTTGGCTGGGGATGGTGTGGAGATAATATATTTTGTTGAAATTCCAACTTTTTTATGAAACACTTGAATTCTTCACTCAAAAATTGTGGGTCAATGTTGTTACTCATATGATCTAGAAATGCTGTAAAAATTGAAGTATTCTTTCAGCATTCTACAATCTCACTGATGATCATTGACATCTTCTAGCATAATTCTCAGTAGTTCGTATAGTAATTGACAGTAACCGGATAGCCAATTCCAGTAATATTAAAGAGATTTATTCCTAGCTTCAGTTTGGACTGTCATATATCATAAAATGTTCTTCAGCTTACTTATCTTGGTATTTGTTACAAGCACTGCGCTGGTTGACATAATCAAACAAAAAGCAAAGCACTGTACAGCACAGGAACAGCCTCTTTGGCCCATCAAGATTGCATCAACACATAATACCTTTCTTAACTAAAAATCTTTTATCTCTACATATCCACCTATTTCCTGTCTATTCATATATCTGTCAATTTGCCTCTTAAATATTGCTATTGTATCAGCCTCCACCACCTCTTCTGGCAACACAATCCAGGCATTTATCAACTTCTGTATAAAAAAATACTTGCCTCTCACATCTCATTTAAACTTATCCTTTTTTAATCTCAATTAAATGAACTTTCTATCCTGGGAAAAAGACTCCAACTATCCACTCTATCCATACTTCTCATAATCTTGTAAAATTCTTTAAAGTCATCCTTCATCCTTTGACACTTAACTGAAAACAAACCAAGTTTGTCTAATCTTTCCTCATAGCCAATATGCTACAAACCAGGCAACATCCTGGTAAACTGTTTCTGTACCCTCTCCAAAGCCTCCAATTCTTCTTGTAGTGTGAATCCTTCTTGTAGACCAGAACTGCACCCAAATGTGCTCCTAACAAAAGATCGAGACAGCTAGAGTCCTTAATCCTACTGCTCATTATCAGCAGGTAGAACATTTCTCTTACTTTTCTCAAATTAGACTCAATTCATTGATGAATTTCAAAGATGTATTTCAATATATTTCTTTTCATCTCTTTGGGGATAATGACACTATGATTAGATTAGATTAGATTACTTACAGTGTGGAAACAGGCCCTTCGGCCCAACAAGTCCACACCGACCTGCCGAAGCGCAACCCACCCATACCCCTACACTTACCCCTTCACCTAACACTATGGGCAATTTAGCATGGCCAATTCACCTAACCTGCACATCTTTGGATTGTGGGAGGAAACCGGAGCACCCGGAGGAAACTCACGCAGACACGGGGAGAATGTGCAAACTCCACACAGTCAGTCACCTGAGGCGGGAATTGAACCCGGGTCTCTGGCGCTGTGAAGCAGCAGTGCTAACCACTGTGCCACCGTGCCGCCCACTGTATGAGATGTCATTTGTACGAGATGTCATTTTAGGCTATCACTCCATCTTTGGGTGCCCAATACATTTATAACAACAGATGTGTCCTCAATGCTTTCCAGCCATCTTGTCATCACTATTTGCTGCAACACTTGAAGAGTTGCATCTTGTTGTGTAATTTGCTGGATTTGAGCTAAACACTTGTCTTTCAGATTCAATGTTAATGCCAAATTGATGCTTTCCAGTGAGTGTCAAGCTGTTGCTTTTCATTGAATCTGGAAAACTTCACACTCTGTGTTAGAATCTTCAACTTTCTTCATAGGGAGTTCTGCTTATGACAGCACATCAGCAATATTCATGTGTCTCCACTTTCCTGTAATGTGAGATGATATCTCTGTAAACAATGTGACATCCTTTGTATATGCTTTGAAATTGAAAGGAGCAGTTTAAGGATGATACTTTGAAATGGCTTGTGATCTGACATCACTGATACTTTTGTCTCTCCCATACCAGGCCAGATTAAAATGTTCACAAGCAAAAATAATAGCGAGCCACGTTTTCTCAATCTGAGTGCAGAATGATTCAGTTTGTGCTAATGTCCTGGATGCAAAAATAACTGGTTGTCTTTGCTACAAGTTTTGTCTCTGTGGTATCACACTGTTTGGTGACATTTTTATTGACATTTTACTATCGCAGCACTTGCTATTACTTTTTGTTTGTTTAGAGGGAAAGCTGCATATTATTCTGTGCTCTAATACCACTGTATGTTCTTTGCAATGAGTCTGTGTAGCAGTTCACACTCTGATGACATGTTACCCAAGAATAAATGCAAAATACTGCAGATTCTGGAAATCTGAAACAACACAAAGAATTCTGAAGAAACACAGGTCTGGCAGCATCTTTGGAGATAGAAGCATAGCTAATGTTTCTAGTCTGGCGTGATTTTTGTTCAGGACTTTCTTCAGTGTTGACTCCAGCCAAGAGCTTTGCTACATAGTTAATAAATCCAACAAATCATTGTATTGTTTTCATGTCTGCTGGTCACTGCATTTCTGCTATAGTCAGAATGTGGGTGAAGTTCCTTTGCTGTCTGTATATAATAATGCGTTCAAATTCAGCCATCCAAAATTGTGTCGTATGTTCTTCATCTGGAAGCTCGTGATGTTGCATGAAACTTAGATATCTAGCTTTTTTTGCATTAACTCATGGGATGTGAGCATTTATTACCATCTCTAGTTGATCTTGTGAAGGTGGTATTGAGTTGCCTTCTTGAACCACTACAGTCAACATGTTGTAAGTTGATCCACAATGCCTTTAGGAATGGCATTCCAGGATTTTGACCCAGCGACAGTGAAGGAACGGTGATATGTTTCCAAGTCAAGATGGTGATTAACTGGCAGGTGGTAATGTACTCATGTATCTGCTATTCTTGTCCTTTTAGATGGAAGTGGTTGTGAATTTGGAAGATGCTGTCTAAGGATTTTTGGTGAATTTCTGCAGTGCATCTTGTAGATAGTACACACTGCTGCTACTGAATGTTGGTGATAGAGGGAGTGGCTGCTTCTGGACATGGTGCCAATCAAGTGGCTGCTTTGTTCTGGGTGATGTCAAAGTTCTTGAAAGTGGTTAAAGCTGCACCCGTCTAGTCACTCCTGACTTGTGCCTTGTATACGGGAATTCAGGACGTGAGTTACCCGCCACACTATTCTTAGCCTCTGTCCTTCTCGTGTAGTTACTGAGTTTATGTGGTGAGTCCTGTTGAGTGTTTGGTTAATAGTAACCCCAAGGATGTTGAGAGTGGGAGAATTCAGTGATGATGACACCATCTAACATGACTTTTTATCATACTATCCATCACAAGCAAACTAGACTTCAAAAACTCTCAATATGGAAGTCAGAGCAGGTGCCTGGTGACTCGAGTTTCCCATTGAAGTCATAATGCACCAGAATCTGATGGCAAAATTCATGGGCATCATCTACACCCTACCATGGCCATTGACATCAAATAATAGCACATTTTGAAGGATCCTTATGGAATCTCTCTGGCTCATTTGCAGAATGCTTAGGAAGTTGTGGAGAAGAACAGGCATCCAGTTAAGATATTGGATCCGGCTGCATCTCAAGGCTGCTCACTTGCTCAATCACTTAGCACCACCTGGATGCTCACAGAAGCCATGCCTTGCCTTGTTTATTAGCACAGTCACATGACCACAATGGTATTGCTGGTCAACTGCCCTCTTTCGAGGGGGGAGGACACCATGCTCTATGGAAGTGTGATGCATTAATTTCACACCTGAACCAGATGTTGCAGACATACTGCAAATACGACAAGCAATTATTCATGTGTTAATGTCTGAGGTAAATACTACACTCTCTATCAGGCAGCGGTTACTAACAAAGTAAGCAAAGAACAGCTTCTAAGACCAGTCCAGGGGATTGGCCATAATAAAGCATCCTGTAAAGGTGTTCTCTCGCAGAAGGTACAAGCCCCTGCAGTAAGAGGACTGAGTCATAGTTTTTCTTATGACCTCATAATGGTCAGCCCAGGATAATGTCATCAAGGGCTATCAGCTAGGGAATCTGGATTTTCAGGGACTTACCATCACATGGAAGTATTGGTGAAATCACTTCCCAAAGTATGCTCACTGTCACATTCCAAAACAGCGACAACTTCCAGAATGGGTGGGGTATGTGTCTCAACTTGTAAGGGAGGGAACTACAAGATGCACCAAAATGAGATCCTTTAGATAGCAAGAACATTATGTACACACCTAAGCATTGCACAGGACATAGACTTGCATGCTCCCTAATTTGGAGCAACCCTTATGCATTGGCACCCTGGGTGCTGGACAACTCCCTGCCCCAAACTTTGCTGAACTCATCTTCTGAACACTTCATTCAGCACCAATAATTTGAACAGAGGCCAAGGAAAGAACAAGATGTATTTGCACAATGGACAATGGTGCCAGCAGGACTCATTGCCCTGTGCATACAGTACTCTTCTTGCTCCCAAATGCTGCAGCAGGCATGTTATTTCCTGTAGGGATACAATGTTAGGCCTCGGGGGGGTGGGGGGGCACAGTTGCACTCAGGGCTAGACAGAGACTCAAAGGAACCAACTGCACTGAAGGCTATTAACATTTATGGAAATATGAGCATTGATACACAGTTCAATATTGCCCATGCCACCAATGTGTTCTCAAAGGTGATATTTCTTCTTTTGACCTTGGGCATTGGTCCAACCGTGGGGACATTAATGTTTGAATGACCCAGAAATGCTGAGAGTCTCGTTTCTTGACTTGAACCTCTACAGATCAGATGGGGCAAACAGAATGAAGGAGTAGGGCCTTGCCATCTCTAGACTATGCTGATAGGAGACTTCTAACAGGTCTGTATGTTGTTCCTCCTCCATCTATGTGTCTCCCAGCACTGCCTTGTGAGCACAAGCCAAATGAAGCGAACACAAGGTTCCTGTACCCTTGTTGCCATGCCTTCAGTCATGATGACCAATGGCTGGGCCAATGGAATGCAGATGTGTACCCATATCCAACAGACCCTGAGACATCTGTTCCTGGCTTTCCATGGCAGCTGCCAACCTGTTCATCAATATTGATAACTTTCTTGAGGGTAAGTTTCTGATCTCTCAAATACGTTCTCTTTGCAGGATATCTCATGCTGAAGACAATCCTAAATCTGATGAGATTATCTTTCTTTTGCCTGTCACACAGGATTTAGCCAGGTGTATGAAAATGATATAATATTGATCAACAGTTTCTCCATTCCTCTTGAGCTCTGATGTTAAACTAATACCATTCATAAGTAACAATATATTGGGTTCATATGTTCTTTCCAAACTGGCAACATCTCTCCTGTCTGACTTCCCTACCTCTAAGTGAGATTTAGGCCGCCATACATTTTCTATGATTTGGAGATGCCGGTGTTGGACTGGGATGTACAAAGTTAAAAATAACCTGGACTATAACCTGGTGTTGTGTGATTTTTAACTTTATACATTTTCTAGCACTCTTACCCCAGCACCAATAGTAGCGTTGCAATTCTTATATATTCAGGTTATTAATGATTTCTGTTGCTATTTCATAATTTTACCACTAAAAATTGAAAAAAATTGTAACTGTCTCATATCCCTTTTCATTTCCACAACAGTAGGGAATGAAAATGAACAGCCATTTTGACCTACCCAATTTGCAGACTGCTTTTTTGAGACTTATAGTTATTAAGGAATACAGCCCTTGAATGTTGCTGGAAAAAAAGTCACATTTTATCAAAGATTTTGTCATGCTCTCGTCAGAACAATTCACAAAAAAAATCAAAGAGAGAAAAGCTCCTCTATACTGTACAAGAGGTGACTGGACTTATCATTTTCAATCAAGGGCAGGGAAGATTTGAAGTTGAATTAGATGACCAGGGAAGAGCAAATGAGGCAGCCGGTTCCTAGAGTGGACTAGGCAGAAAGCCTGCCTTGGGGGCTTTGTCACTATTCAATGTTTAAGAATAAAGATGAAAACATAAATTATCCCTCCTGCTCTCACCACTTGACTCTCCTCATTCTCCATTCCCCAACCATACCAATAAATGCCTCTACTGCTCTAATCCTATCACATGCTTCCTCCCCACACCCTTCATTCCAACTAATGCCTTTGTGTCCACCTCCGTGGGTTTTCACATATGAAAACTGAACCCCCTGTACCCATCCCCCACCCCCTTAAACCCTCATGCTAGCTAGATCCATTTATGCATCTTCCATGGAACCTCATACCCTGTTGCCCCAATCACTCTATAAATTTATGTTAGCTCTACTTAATCATTTCATGACATTCTCAATGCCCTGCTACCATATACCTGATAATAGATTCTAGTGGTTTCTGCAATACTTCTAGACTACCTCACCTATATTTCTCTGGTTTCTTATTCCTCCATTCTTACATAGTGAAGGTCAATATGTTATTTTCCAAACCATGGAAACTGTTCCAGAATCTATGAAATCAGCACCATTCCACCCAAGAGTAAAAAATCATTTTGCATCTCAGCCAAAAAACTCTGACACTGTAAGACTCACTCACTATTGCATGGAGGGTCAGCCTAGACTTCTATGAGTTTCTGGAGTGGGACTGGCCATGGCAATTGTCTATCTCTGCAATAAGGTAACCTGATTTTCAATTAAATGTGCGTCTGGACACAGTGCTTTGAAAATCAGGTCCCAGAGCTCACCTAATCATTCCAAAGACAGTTTTAGACTTTCATTGGGTCAGCAGGAGGAGGGAATAGGGAATACACCAAAATGATGAATGTCTCCCGGATCTCCTTAGAGAATTTGTTAAGGTAGCAGTATGGAGCAGAGCAGTCTTCATTTTCGACTGACCTGACCAGTTTTGTGACATAGCAAACCCAACAAGTATGCATAAATTTAGCAGGTTTTACTACAGGGCCAAAATAACTGTACTCATTGTGGTCTTGTAAACAAGCCACTCACCCTCAGCATGGCATTAATATACCCTGTTTTGCCTCATTCACCTCCATAGCCTTTCAAGGAACAGCCTGCCCAAATTAGCTAGGCAGTGGTAGCCCAACATCGTTTTTGTCTATCTTTGCCTGTGGCACTAACCTAGTAGCTCCAATGTCCTAGAAATCAAGTATGGTGATTGGACTGGAAATTCAGAAGGCCTTCCTGACCCTACATTGAAAATCCAATCCCCAGCTGATCTAGTTACCAAGTAACTTGTATGTATCAAAAAACCACTAATGCACAATAATAACAAAACCAAGCCAATTAAACTTCTCAATATTTCCCCAACTTTTCCAAAACCATGTTTGTTTTGAAACATTGACTACGTAGATTTTGCTTTGTTTGCCGACTGAAATTGGATACGATTGTGATACAAGGGAAGGTATGTTTCATAATTTCTTCTAACATAATTAAATGTTCAAGTAATATGTTTCAAAGTCTTTGAAAAATTATTTATGTCTACAAAGGAAAACTTTATTTTACAGACCCTACCCTTGACTTTCTGGCTTATTGGTCAAATTCTTTTTCTGCTCATGAATACATCATATTCTCAACACAGATACAACAGATTTCTACTGCATTTCCAATAAATGCTCTGAAACTTGGTTCACACTATTGAATATTATTATGCTAATTTATTATCCTTAGCCATATACATTAAAGTCACATAGAAGATTTGGAACCATTGTAAGATAGAAAGTCTGAGCATTCCACCAGCCTCAAAGTTTCTTCGGGCCTTGGCATGTTGTTTTCATTTTTTTTTGTTTTGCGCATATATTATCTCACACAGAACATGTGCCATACATCACTTCCTGATAAACAAACTGGCATTTCTTGAAGAGGAGCTGCTGATGGTTTTATGCATCAAGCAGGTTAATACAATCATACGTTGATGGATTGTGGTGGGACTTTTATTTCAGGGTATGCATCTATCTGTGTACTTTAAATCCAGATATGGACACATTGAGACAAGCTGGACTGCTTTAGGTACCAAATGACTTATTTGCTTTGACATTTATATCTTTCACGGCAATAATGGAATGTAAATGGACAGAACAATACTTTTAATACTAATGTATGCAGTGGCACATTATTTGAAAACAATGAGTTAGTAACTTTTTTCCAGTTTATTCCTTGTTCCCTTACCAACAACAATCTTGACAAATAGTATTTAATCCTATTTTTTTTTGGCAAAATGTGAGTTGCATTGAGTTTTTGGACAGATTCCAACTGTGAGGCCTACAGATTTCTCGATGGTAAATATGAAGACTAGTAAATATTATAATACTCTCTTTTAAAGAGAAGTGTTTAGTTTTATTCAGCTTTCCAAATGTCAAAACATTGTTCTCATTTGATATTAATCTTGTACATTGTTTCGATATGTTGCCAAATATTGTCTCTACAGTTTGTTATTTTAGCTTAATGACAGACACATACATGTGTTAGTAGCACTTTCTTAAAAGTGCTCATTAAAAGATAGCAAACAAGTGAAATTATTTGATCTTCACAAGTCACACAATGTTGAACCAGAGATATTTGGAAGGTCAAGTAGTTTTTGATGTTTTGTACATTAACTTGAAGAATTTGAGAACTTGTGTTTTTCAGAAATTTAATGATCAAACATTAATCATTGAAAATTTACAGAAATCATTTATTGATTATATAAAGGTAGAATATCCTTAACATTGAAGTGACCACTAACTCGAAAGCTTTCTCATTGCCTTTTCTTTGGATTTTTTGATACGTCTGAGCTGACATGTAGCCACTGGACAGCTGCAGCCAAATAAATATCACTTCTACCATGGTGAAACCTTTAAATGCATCATTGAACTTGACTTAATACAATTCTTTGCTAAGATTGTCTCATTCTGCATGAATTCCTTTTGATGGGGTTTGTTACTGAATATTATGATGCATATAATCAGACTGTCAACAATCCTAAGATCAGGGTTCTTTCCTTTATCAATTTCTTTGATTGAATGACACTACATATCATGCCCAAATACCTCAACACACCAGGACCAAGCCTATTATCTCAGTGTCTGACTGTTTCCTTATCTTATTTTGTATCATATAAGCCATCTAGTCCATCCTTTATTTTAGATATGGTCTAATATGGTACAATACTGTGTCCTGGTGAAAGGTTAAGCCCAAAATGTTGAGTCTCTTGCTCCTCAGGTGCTGCCTGACCTGCTGGGCTTTTTCCAGCGCCACACTTTATCGCCTCTGACTTCCCCAGCATCTGCAGATCTCACTACCTCCACAATACTACACTTACAAAATTACATTCAACAAACATATTAAACTATTCAAAGTAAGTAGACAATTTGGATGGCACAGTGGCTCAGTGATTAGCACTGCTGCCTCACAGTGCCGGGTACCTGGCTTCAATTCAAGCCTTGGGTGACGGTCTGTGTGGACATTGCATGTTCTCCTTGTGTCTGCATGGGTTTGCTCCCTCAGTCCAATTATGTGTTAGGCTAGGTAGATTAGCCAGGGTAAATGGGGGCGTTATAGTGGGGGAAAATAGTGTCTGGGTGATATCTCTTCAGAGGCTCAGTGCAGACTCGATGGGCCAAATGGCCTCTTAGTGCACTGTAGGAATTCTATGATTTTGTGAACATTATTTTCATGAAACAGAGCCAACAATTTCTGGATTATATAAGAAAGTCAACTCATCTTTTTATATTGACCTAATTCTTCTAATTAAATGCACAAACGTTTAGTAAACAAAAGAGGCTTAAGTCCACATTTTGTAAGAATGATCCAATGTGTTTAAGATTAGTTGGTTTGCCCATGAATGTTTCCCATGTTCAAAAGGTTTACTGCAATTTTTGGATTTGGTCTTTGGTTTTCCAGCCAAATGCTCATTCTGACACTCAGTACCCATTTATCCAGGTTGCTGACCTGTAACACTGACTAGGTTCTTTTGTCACTCACAAACTGGCATGGTACTTGAAGCCTAAGTCTTTTAGCTTAGCGGGAAAAGGGAGCTACCCACTGAGCCACTCCTGCTCCTACCCCCTGGATTTCAATAAAATGAATTAATTAGAAGTACAAAATGGCAGCTGTTACATGACAGCAATGGGATGAGTAAAGTTCGAAAAGAAACTCTAAGCCATTTAAAACAAAGCACTATGATCTCACCTGATTCACTTAAATTATTTCTTTTTTTTGGTCCAAGTATAATTACTCATCTGTGTCAATTTGTTTTCAGTAATGCATGTGTAACTTGCACTTAGTTTGATTAGCATAGAGTAATGGATTAATGAAAGGAGAAGATGTTGGACATCTTAAAACTCATAACGGTAGACAAATCCCCAGGACCTGATCAGGTGTATCCCAGAACTTTGTGGGAAGCTAGAGAAGTGATTGTTGGGTCCTTTGCTGAGATTTTTACATCATCAATAGCCACAGGGTGAGGTGCTAGAAGACTGGAGGGTATCTAAGGTAATGCCATTATTTAGGAAAAATGGTAAGGAAAAGCCAGGGAACTGTAGACCCGTGAGCCTGACATCAGTGATGGGTAAGTTGTTGGAGGGGATTCTGAGACACAAGATTTACATGTATTTGGAAAGGCAGGGGCAGATTGGGAATAGGCAGCAGGGCTTCTTTTCAGGGAAATTGTGTCTCACTACCTTCATTGATATGGAGGTACCAGTGTTGATCTGGGGTGGACAAGGTCAGAAGTCAGATGACACCAGTTTATAGTCCAGCAGATTTATTTGAAATTACAGTTTTCAGAGTGTTGTCCCTTCATCAGGTGAAGGAAGAAAGGACAACACTCCAAAAGCTTGTGATTTCAAATAAACCTGTTGGACAATAACCTGGTGTCATCTGACTTCAAACCTCACTGAGTTTTTTGAAGAAGTGACAAAGACGATTAATGAAGGCAAAGCAGTAGACACTATCTATATGGCCTTCAGCAAGGCATTTGACAAGATACCACATGGTAGACTGGTGAGTAAGGTTAGATCACATGGAATCCAGGGATAGCAAGCAATTCTGATACAAAATTGGCTCGAAGGTAGGAGACAGATGGTGATGGAGGAGGGTTATTTTTTGGACTGGAGGTCTGTGACCAACGGTGTGCCATAAGGATCGGTGCTGGGTCCACTGCTTTTCATCATTTATATCAATGATTTAGATGTGAATATAGGAGGAATTGTTAGTAAGTTTTATAGATGACCCCAAAATTGGTAGTATACTGGACAGTGAAGAAGGTTATCTCAAAGTACAACAGGACCTTGATCAGATGGGTTGATGGGCCAAGAAGTGGCATTGGAGTTTAATTTAGATCACTATGAGGTGTTGCATGTTCATGGGCAGGACTTATACACTTAATGGTAGGATCCTGGGGAGTATTGCCGAATAAAGACATATTGGGGAACAGATTCATAGTTCCTTGAAGGTGAAGTCACAGGTGGACTGAGGACTGAAGAAGGCATTTGGTACACGTGCCTTTATTGGTCAGTGTATTGAGTATAGGTATTGGGATGTCATATTGTGGGTGTACAGTTCTTTGGTTGGGCCACTTTTGGAATACTGCATTCAATTCTGGTCTCCCAGTGATAGGAAAGATGTTGCGAAACTTGAAGCAAGTCAGAAAAGGTGTACAAAGATGTTGCCTGAGTTGGAGGGTTTGAGCTATTGGGAGAGGCTTAAAAGGCTGGAGATATTTTTCCTAAAACGTTGGAGGCTGAGGGTGACCTTTTCGAAGTTTATAAAATCACGAGAGGCTTGGATAGAATGAACAGCCTAACTCTTTTCCCTAGGGTAGGGGAGTCCAAAAGTGCAAGAGGGCACAGGTTTAAGGTGAGAGGAGAAAAATATAAAAGATACTTAAGGGGCAATTTTTTCACATAGAGGGTGGTGAGTGTCTGGACTGAGCTGCAAGAGGAAGTTGCTACAATTACAACATTTAAAAATTATCTGGGTGGGTACATGAATAGGAAAGGTTTAAAGGGATATGGGCTAAATGCTGACAAATGGGACTAGATTAATTTAGGATATCTGGTTGGCATGGAGGTGTTGGACCAACTCTATGACTCTATGAAGAACTCTAGTCTTTATTCTAGTCTAAATCAGCCTGCCTATATTGATGGTTTGTATTTTTCATTCTTTTTCTTGTTTCGTCCAAAGTTTTGACACATATATTACTTTGAAAATTAACTAATAGACATCTGCAAGCAAACAGACTTTCTAATTTGGTGATATGTATAAGTTTGCCTTGTGTTCGACATTTTTCAACAGTATTCCAGCTGATGACATATATAACTCATCACTCACACAGACGACAGTTTGAAGTTTTGGTCTATGCAAGGACTCAGATCCGAATTGATGTGGATCCTATTTTAGAATATTTGACTGAACCAAAAGACCTGCACCATTCTTGCTTGTTCAAGCACGTACTTTGATAATTGCCTGATATTCAGCATCAATGTGAGCTTGAGGTAAGAAGGGAGGGGAAGAAAATTTGGGAGGAGGAAAATTTATTTTACTATATATCACATGAACTACTTGACGTTCTTCTTTTCCACCCTCTGTGAACTCAGTTTTATTCCAAATCAATTTTAAAGATAAGAAATATCAAAGTTATAAAATCATGTAGCAGAGAAGGAGACTATTCAACCCATAATGTCTATTCTTGCTCTTTGCTAGAGTTATCCAATTATGCTTGCTGCTCCCCCATAACTTAACAATTATTTCCTTTCCAAGTGTATATCCAATTCTCTTTTGAAAGTTTTAATTAAATCTGGTTCCTCTACCCTTTCAGTCAGAGCAGTCCAGATCATAACTTATTGATTACAAAAAAAACTCATCCCAATTCAATTGTCTTAAAAATGGGTCATAGAATTCATACAGTGCAGAAAGAGACCACTCGGCCCAACACTTCTGCACTGATCTTCCAAAGTGCAACCCACCCAGACCCAAGCCCCGCATTACCATGGCTAATCCACCTAGTCTACACATCCCTGGAAAATTTAGTATGGCCAATCTACCCAACCTACACATCTTCAGAATATGAAAGGAAACTAGGACACTGATCAGAAATTCGAAGAATGTCCAAACTCCACACAGGCAGTCACCAAAGGCTGGAATTAAGTCTGAGATGAGGCAGCAATGCTAACCACTGACCTACTGTGCCATTCTCCGATCACCTACTCTTCGGCTAGTGAAAATATTTTCATAAACTATCAAAACTTACATCACAGATTCAATGTTCTTTAAAATGTTCAGTTTATGTCTGCATGGTACAATATAGAGAGAGAGCAAATCTGCCTCTGCTGTATTCCAGAACTAAGATTTAATTTGAATTCCATGTAGAAACTTCAACCATAGATTGCTAACATCATTCCGTTTCTTTTTTTTTTGCTATGCCTGTGCACTGTCTAAAGAAGATGGCCAATTTGTGCTAAATTATGGATAATTTGGTTTTATGAACATTTAGAGTACATGAATTACCTCATATCTGCCAAAACACAAATATCTTCAAAGACAGTAAAATTTCATTTTTATCTGCCCTAGCTAAATTTGAAACTAGGTCCCAGAGATGAATAAGTAGTATTCTAAATAACAATGTCACCCATTCAAAGCAATTAACTCTTAATTTCTCACCTTAATTTAAGCACTTAATTAATCATGAGTAACTGTCAGATCACATAGACCTTAAACAGAAATATATTTTCTCAATGTTCAGCATATTACACCATGCAATAAAGTTGAGAAACAGCTGAACAAAATCATCGATGATCACTCTGTTTACATGTAGAGAAGACAAACAAAATACAAACAATTTGATTGTCTCCATATGTCTGAGTCTTTAACATTGTTATACAGTTCATATTGTTATGATCTCCATAGAGGAGAAAGTGAGGACTGCAGCTATGATCTCCTTAGAGACCAGTAACTTTTAAAAAGATTTCTAAAGACTTCCCAACAACCATCAGTATCAAAACTTCATGTTTTAAGGCTATTACTGCAACATAATGGCTAAAACTCAAATTGAATAACATTATTTAATCGATAATTATCACATTGAACTATTGAACATGTACTTTCACATTAACTAAGTAAAACAAGTGAAAAAAGTCATATGAATCTCTTACACTGGGCATTGCACTACTCACAATTACGTAACATTACAGGGACAGACCTTTAATTATTTCTAATTCTCCTGCATTTCAATTCTCCTCACTTCACCAGATTCAAACATCCAGTGTCCTTTGACAATCTTTCAACTTGTTTTGAGGTTTGAAATCCCAACTATCACTAGCAAGGCACACTTTGACATTTCTTAGTTCCTAAAATCTGCCTCATTTGCTCTGTTCATTTCCCTGTAAATAGACACTCAAGCCTCAGAAGCATCCTGTCAACACGAGACTGCTCCTGCATTCTAACATCAGTACCTCACATAAGTATTGTGTAAAGGTCATAGAATCATAGAGATGTACAGCACGGAAACAGATCCTTCGGTCCAACCCGTCCATGCCGATCAGATATCCCAACCCAATCTAGTCCCACCTGCCAGCACCTGGCCCATAACCCTCCAAACCTTTCCTATTTATATACCCATCCAAATGCCTCTTAAATGTTGCAATTGTACCAGCCTCCACCACTTCCTCTGGCAGCTCATTCACCAATGTCAGGCTCACTGGTCTATAGTTCCCTGGCTTGTCCTTACCACCCTCCTTAAACAATGGCACCACGTTAGCCAACCTCCAGTCTTCCGGCACCTCCTTGTGACTATCGATGATACAAATATCTCAGCAAGAGGCCCAGCAATCACTTCTCTAGCTTCCCACAGAGTTTGAGGTACACCTGATCAGGTCCTGGGGATTTATCTACCCTTACCCATTTCAAGACATCCAGCACTTCCTCCTCTGTAATCTGGACATTTTGCAAGATGTCACTATCTATTTCCCTACAGTCTATATCTTCCATATCCTTTTCCACAGTAAGTATACGCCTAATTCCTTTATACTCTAAGGATTCACCCGATCTATCCTGTCTATACCTTACATATGTTTCCTTCTTTTTCTTAACCAAACCCTCAATTTCTTTAGTCATCCACCGTTCCCTATACCTACCAGCCTTTCCTTTCACCCTAACAGGAATATACTTTCTCTGGATTCTATGGGTATGTCTATGGAGTGAGGAGTTTAAGCCAAAATCCTCTGCTTTATGATTTGGAGGAGCCGGTGTTGGACTGGGGTGGACAAAGTTAAAAATCACACAACACCAGGTTACAGTCCAACAGGTTTATTTGGAAGCACTAGTTTTCAGAGCACTGCTCCTTCATCAGGTGGTTGTGCTCTGCTTTGAGTTAGTATATTTCATAATATAACTACTGTCAAAGTAGTTTCCATGACAACTTGGAAATTAGGCTGCCTTCATAAAGAAACGAAAATACTTCCCGTGTACAAATGTAATCAAGGACACAATCTTCAGTAAACATGTTGTTCCCTTGCCCATAATGTGGTTTTTGGCATTGGTTATGATTCTGAACCCTCCTCTCCAATTACAAATCTTTGGATCAATTTGACTTTCAGACCTAACTCAATTCTTGTGGCCTGATTAAATATACTTTTTGTTGTAGATCAAATTATATTTTTCTTTTATTCATTATGTTTCCTTCATTCCAAACTTTTTTACAATAGAGGCGGTTGAAGGCTTATGTCTGAAACGTCGATTCTCCTGCTCCTCGGATGCTGCCTGGCCTGCTGTGTTTTTCCTGCACCACATTTTTCAACTTTCTTACAATAGCTACAGTCATGCACTTTGTATTCAGAACATTGTACTGACTGGATTGGTCCATGAAGAACAGGCATAGACTCAATGGGCCTAATTCTCTCCTTCTGTACCATAAATGACTCTAGCTGTGATTTTCAATTCCGCATCAGGGCTCCATTGGCATGAAGATTACAAAATATAATTTGTCACAATACTCAAAAGCAAAAATGGTCAGGGGATTAAGAGCCAATTTGCCACCGAAAGAATTGCAGCAGATGTAGAGGGAGGCACGTCAAGTTTGGAGCAGCTTGATTCAAAGAGTGAAAGAGACTGCTGGTGAAAGTTATAGAGGCTGAAGAATGGCCCCCATATTCCAACCACACCGCCCCCCCCCCCATTCTAATGAGTCCCTTCAGGTATTGCTGGAGACCGTAAGAGCCACAGGGATAGTCTGTTCCTGCTGGCAGTCACATGAGGCATTTACTGCAGAACAAGAGAGCATAGATTGTATTTGTCAATAAGGTCAGCTGCAGACAAGTGATGCGGATGAGCACGATGAAGTTCTGTTACACATCAATGACTTCTCCAGATCTGGAAAAGTAATGATAAGAGAAACATGGAAGGTTTGGTTTCTTCTCAACAATCACCAGTGTGCTGGAGGAAAGATAACTTTGGGCATTGAGAGGGCCAATCACCATGGAATAAGAATGTGCAGTGAGGCTTTAAAGAAAACCTACTGACACAGGCTAGAACCTGTATGCTGCTAGTCAGGAGGCTGGCGTGCAGTGTAATCATGTCAGTGAGTGTAAGAGTATGAAAGGAGAGGGCAGCCGTGTGCCAGTTGTGTTGATCTTAAGCTTTCAGACAAACTGCAAAGTAATTGCTACCAAGATGAAGAGGACATGTCTGGGAGGACAGGTACAGCTTGCAGTCCTTACTTGCATTGTGGAGCATGCACTGAAAATGGCTAGAGTGCCCATCCATGGAGACACCAGGTACAGCGTGGTGGGTCCCCTGTTTCAACCAGGTGAAGAGGAGTGATGAGCTCCCCTCTTTTTATGATATTATTAACCAACTTCTGGCCATATTATTACACACGTTTGGACCAGATGGGACTTGAACCTGGATCCTCCAGTTCAGAGGTAAGGAAACTATCACTGCAGCATATCAGCCCTCTCCCTCCCTTTTTAATGTTTTACAATCAATCTGTTCAGTGATACCATTATGGCTCTCTGGTACAGGCAAGTCTTTAACAAGGGTCTCCAGGTTCAGAGTTAAGGACATTAACACAAGAGTTTTCTCCCCTCTATTTAAACCCACACTTGGTCAATCACAACGGCTTTTCTTTGAACATGCTGCTACCACACCTCGATTACATCATATTTAACTAGATCAAAGTGAATGAGCTGATTAGTTACTTTGGCAGAATCTTTCCAGTTCCTAAATGCCATTGAAATTGATAAAACACTTGGTAAAAATCACATGAGATGGCCAGCAAGGAGCTTCCCACTGTTGAGAACAAAATGTCCCATTTTTCAACCACATGCTGACTAGCATGATGACATTTGCTCATGAATGGCACAAGGCCTATTTGCACACATCAACATCCTCGTTATTATGTCCTGTCACCTTATTGACATGCTGTGTTTTAAAGACAGTGCTGGCACCAAGACTGGTGGGAGGTCCTGATAATGGCCAGTACTTCTGCTTTTGGCAAGGGGGAGAAAAGGAAAATTGGTTCTCCATTGGAGTACATACATAAATAATGAGGTGAGTTTGGGTAGGGAATGCGATAAAATCTATTAGGTCACATCAGGAGACACTCTTCATGAAATTTGCCAAAATGACACTTCAGCTGATTTCAGGTGAAATCCAGCCCAAAGTTTACTTAAGTAAAAGGAAGAGAAAAAATAATAAGATGCAACATTAAAGACATCCATAAACATGAGTACTAAACAAAGGGGGGGTGTGGTGTCTTGTCTCAACAGAAAGGTAAAGGCAAGTGCAGTTCTAAAGTTCTTAGAGACCTGTGAGAATAACACTATTCCTAACTGTTTAGCTATAACCTTTTTTATTCAGCAGTGGCTCTCAGTGATTGTTCGTTGTTTCTATTTACTTTTCCATTGGTTAATTTTTAAGTTTACAGGAGATTCAGAGACGGAGAAAAAAAAACCTTCCAGAATTCTTGTATTTTCAGTCCGTGTTACTTGTCCTCTCTTTTGTTGTTCTCTCCTTACTAAATGGTTCACATGTGGAGGTCCAGCGTTTGCCATCGGTATACGAAACCTTTCAGACTCCAAAAAGAAAGGCTACTCAAGGGTTGCACCACCTCATGTTAGCAGTACATCTTATACCAACACAGATACTCATAGTTCATTGAAACTGCACACATCAGTGGAGGCAGAGGCTAAGGTGCATGTCACCTCAGAGTTATCATATGCCCAGCATAGGCAGCCACCCACCAGCAACTGAGTTGATACCAGTGGCAGCAGGAGGCCCTTAAGTGGGCATTATTTGTTGGAAGGTGGCAGGATCCCCACCCACTACCTCTTACTAATTAAGCTTCCATGCCACCATAAAACACATCATAGAAGAGAGGTCAAAGCAAATTACTGCAGATGCTGGAATCTGAAACCAAAAGAGAAAATGCTGGAAAATCTCAGCAGGTCTGGCAGCATCGAAAGGAGAGAAAAGAGCTGACGTTTTGAGTCTAACTGACCCTTTGTCAAAGCTGGCAGCAGGAGGCCCTTAAGTGGGCATTATTTGTTGGAAGGTGGCAGGATCCCCACCCATAAAAGAGAGCTTTAATTCCACTTTATAATTTGACACTCACATCAGAATCAGACCATTGTTTCAATCCAAATGTTTCTGTGGATCTGTGTACAATGGACAACTTTAGCAACTGGTCATTAGCAAATAAATTGCCTGTTAGGGTCAATTTAAAGCTTTCTTAACAATAGTATGTCTTTAATCCATTTCCAATTGAAAGGGTAAAATTATAGCATAAGACATCTGAACAAAGTATGAAGGTATGAGGAAGAAGTTGGTTGTGGTGAATTGGAAAGCTACATTAAAAGGTTTGATTGCAGATAGGTATAAACATAAAAACAGACTGCAAAAGCTTCCATGGTCGGTAAAATTGAAAAAAAAAGTAGCAGAAACAAATATGGATCCATTACAGGATCCATTTCATTATAATAGAAAATAATGAAATGGCACAAATCTAATTAAATATTTTTCATCTGTGCCCACAGAAACAAGAAATCTCCTTAAATTAATTAAAATCCAAGAGTTGAGTTACACTGTGGAACTGAAAGAAATTATTACAAAAGAAGTATTATTGGAGAAAGTAATGATTTGAAAGTTGGACTATTGTGTTTTAGTGTTAACAACCTAAAATGTTAAAAGGGATGGTTATAGAGATAATGGATCATCTTTCCAAAATTCTATTGATTCTGCAATGGTGCCTGCAGATTGGAAAGTTGTAAATGTAACTATACTGTTTAAGGAAGGGGTCAGAGAGAAAATGGGGAACTACAAACCTCTTAGCTTGATGTCAGGAGTAGGAACATTAATAGAATCTATTATCTATATAAAGGGCATAATCACTCAATATTTAGAAAGTGAATGTCTGACTAGACAGAATTAAAATGGATTTATGAAGGGGAAAACACTTTTACAAACCTGACAGTTTTTTTTTTGAGGATATTGTTCCAGAGTCAATGAAAGGGAGTCAATGGATGGTGCTTATTTGAATTTTCAGAAAGTTTTTGATAAAGTTCCACACAGGAGGTTAGTGAACAAAATTAAAGTGTATGGGATTGTGGATAACATGCTAGCTTTGATTGAGGATTTGTTAGCAGGCAGAAAACAGAAAGTATCAATAAATAGGCCATTCTCAGGTTGACTGGCCTTGACAAGTGGAGCACTGCATGGTTCAGTTCTCAGTCCTAATCTATTCACAATCTGTATCAATAACCATGATATGGGGATGGGGGTGGGGGTTGGGTGGCAGTGGCAATTGTGATATTTCCATGTTTTCGGATGATTCACAGCTTGCTAGTAATGTGAGTTGGGGGGAGAATGATGCAAAGATGCTTCAAGGGGATTTACATAGGTTGAGTGAATGAGCAGGAGCATTGCAGATGGAATATAATGAGGATAAATGTGAGGTTATTGACTTTGATAGGAGATGTAAAGATACAGAGAATGTCTTAAATGGTGAGAGATCAGAAAGTGTTGATGTCAAAAGGACATGTGTCCTTGTTCATAAATCACTGAAATTAAGCACGCAGGTGCAGAAAGCAAGCTAGAACGCTATCAATTAACTTTTATTTCAGGAGGATTTAAGTCCAGGAGCAAAAAAGCTTCAATTGCATGGAAACTAGTGAAACTATGTTTTGAGTATTGTGCACAGTTCTTGTCCCCTTGATTCAGGAAGGATATCCTACATTAGGAGGCTCACTTCTCGAACTTTTGGAATGGTGGGAAAAACTGAGGAGTCTGTTTGCTAGAGATTAGAAAAATAAGCAGTGGTCTCATACAAGTTATAAAATTCTTGTTATTATGGAATATAAGATAGTACAGGAAAATATAGTTGAAGTAAATGATGCACCACTATCTAGAATTGTCAAGCTGGATCAGAGGCAAATCGCCTCTTTCTGCTCCTCTATTCCTACATTTCTGGGGTAGTGAGCTAATTAGTAAGAGGCAATTGCTTTTGGAGCAGTCTCAGTCAAATCTTTTGTTAGTCTAAGTCAATTTACCGATAAGCATATTGTCCCGTGACAATGGAAGATACATTATGTCGATATATGTATTAATTACAGCAAAATAATTAAGGCACAGGCACAAATTGTTCCACACAATTGATATGAAATTCAATATATTTTGATAGCATTGTGTATTTGCTCTCAATGTGCAATCCTGGTTAGAAAATAATTCCATAACAAATAACTTACATTGAAAGAGCAGTATCAAAGGCCACCTTCCGAAAGCAGAAGTGACATCACATTGAGTTAACTTAAAAGGAGTTCGCTGCTTTTGGCTTTGGATGCTGTAGGGGTTAGCTATAGAGTTTATAGGCATCTCTCCAATTAGGATATCCGGTAAAGGAAATCATGCAGCACAGATGCCATGTGAGGGCAGCCTACATCTCTTAAAAATCAATGATTGTGAACCACTAATTCTCAGTGCGTCAGATTCCTCATTCCGAATGAAGGGCTCCTGCCCGAAACATCGATTTTCCTGCTCCTCAGACACTGCCTGACCTGCTGTGCTTTTCCAGCACCACTCTAATCTTGACTGTAATCTCCAGCATCTGCAGTCCTCACTTTCGCCTGCCTGCCTCTGCACTTGTGAGTGTGTGTGTGTCAGGTGTGGCGGGGGATTGTGGGGAGAGAGTCATATGCAGGACATCAAAGCTATTCAATCAATCTAATGTAATACTTTCTATACTCACATTTGTGAAGTGTCCCTCAGTTACTCAGCCCTTGGTAGCTGCTCTAGAAGACTCAGTGGGTTCCAACATTTCTTCTAGCCTGAAAAGCGTGTGCTTGCTGTTCCAAATCCTCATATTGTTTCCAACACACTCGTTCTTGCTCAGAACAAAGCAAGTGCTGATAAGAAGCAACATGTAAGTGGCATGTAAGTCAGAGATGCATATAACACTACTCTCTCAAGATGTCTTAATTGTTGCCTGGCAGCCCCTCAGCCACAGTCCATGCTGGTGCCAGATTGCTAAGAGTCACGACTGAAATATTATAGTCTGCAGCCAGACCCTCCAAGGCCAGAACTCTGTGAGATCATTCAGTACAATCATTGCAAGGACCCTGAGTAGATGATCAGCTGTGGAGTATGCAGTGGGCATGGTAGTTGCCCTAGACTACTACAAGTTGTTCAAGTCAATAACTGTGATCAATGAAGTTTGTGCCAGCAAATTCAAACTTATTCCAAAAGCGGGGGAAGTCAATGCATTGAATTTCTTCTCTGCACTCCTGCTCTTTGGTTCTTGATCCAAAGTCCACAAGTGAAGTATTTTGCAAATGGCAATCACATTGCCATCAGTAAATCTGTACAGACTTGCTGTTTAATGAATATAAGGCAACAATATTTTCCACTGAACAGTAACAAAGGATAAATCTGAAATATTTAAAGATTCTGTCATCTCATTTAAGTTTTAAAGAGATAATAACAAACTGGATGAAATGTTAATAATGTTAGGAGCAAAGTGATTAACTCTGGGATGAAAGTGTAAGTAAATTGTTTAAAGTGTTAAGTCAGCAGGAGGCTGGGTCACAGGTGCATTCACTTATCTGAAGTTTAGATTTATTTGAGGACAAACTACATATCACAGCTGTGCAGACTGACAGAGGAAAGAATATGTCTTTGCTGCCTTAGGGTTGTTCAGATTCTATTCTAGTGGCAAATCTTAGTGATTCCTATGTCCTCAAATGAGCAATTTTATATGATCACCCAGTGACAGAAACTTTTCTTCAGCAAATGCAAGAAATTGTATATTATGTTGCAATTGCCTCTGAAGAGTTTTCTTTATGATTCTTTTTCTTCCCCCTCCCTCTTCCCTCCTGCAGGTGCAGAGAGGTCCTGTTATACCATCACAATAATGATGATGCCAAGCTGGCTCAGTTGTGTATCAATACGGTAGTGTAAATCAGGAGACTTTCATTCTGAAACCAAACACCTGAAGCATGGTTTTGTGACCCATTGGAAATCCCTGGGTTCTTTATCAGCTTAGTATCATGTTTTCATAATGCTGTTAGAATGTGGGTGCTGCAGTATTTATCTTAAACATTAAAAAGAGCTTCCAGTAGAGATTTGAATTTTTCCAGCTGTGCGTCATGATGTTCAGCTCCTGGTATAAATCTGAATTGATGTATGGCTGAGGCCTTGCTCTTGTAGTTTATATTTTATACTCATTTGCTTCACCACTTTGTTCTGCATCATCATCAGACCTTGTACATATCACAGACAGCTACGCTCTTAGTCTCAAATCTGGCCTCAGCTCAGCCAGACATCGTCTTGTTAGCTACTACTGAATAAAAATAGCAAAGGGAACTGGTGATAAGAGATTCTGCTGATTGAAAGTAATGGAGTATGTAGTTTGAGGAGTCTTGTTCATATTTGTCCACATAAAAAGGATGAAGAAACTGAAAGAATTATATGCACCATAAAGATTTTGTTTTTTCTGTGAAACAATGTCAAGTTCTGTGCACAGAATCTCAAAAAAACTTCTGATTCTGTCGGTTTAACTAAGTTGATAGCTCTTATACAAAATTATGGATGCAGATCCCAGTCCAGCAAATAATCTAGATCAATGGTTCCTCAACTTCCGTTGATATTGTGTTTTATTACAGGAAAACATCAAAAGGCGCTTTGCAGTGGGACAATCTGACAAAAATCAATGCTAACCAAAAAAAATGATAGAATGGAAAACTAAAAGGAATGAGCTTAAAAGGATGCCTTAGTTGTGCTCTTTCAGTAGCTAATCCTGTTTTCAAACTAACATTCCTACCCCACTCAACTCTTCATCGTACATAAACTCTTCTTCCAAAGTGTTATTCCCCTCGCCCCCACTAAAATGCCAATCTCACTTTCTGCCCCCTATCTCACTGTGATCATGCATCAATCCAGAATCATAGAATCATGCTGTACAAAAGAGGCCCTTTGTCCTCTTATAAAGAGAGGTTGAGTAGATTGGACTTGTACTCACTGGAGATCAGAAGAATGAGAAGTGACCTTATTGCAACATACAAGCCTCTTAGGGGACTTGACAGGTTAGATGCTGAGAGGTGTGGGAGACTCTAGGAGCATAGGGCATAATCTCAGAATCAGGGGTTACACAGTTAAGAAAGAGATGAGGAGGAATTTTTTCATGGAGAGTGTAGTGAACCTGGTGAATTCTTTACCAAAGGTCCTGTTGACGTTGGGTAAGTAAGTATATTCAAAGTTGAGAATGACAGATTTTTAATCAGCAAAGGAATCTCAAGGTTGAAGATGAAAGGCAGGAAGGAGGAGTTGAGGATTAACAGATCAGTCATGGTCTCATTGGTGGATGGAGCAGAGTCGCTGCTCCTATGTCTTACAGTTTTATGAATCAACTGGTCTTCATTTCACGGAATTCCATCTAAGCTGCAGCCAGATCATTTCCATTAGTAATTGTACCTTAGTGCAAGCAGAACTGAGGTCAGATGAGAGGAACTTAGTCCACACTGACTGTAATCAGAACGGCTAACTTGTGGATGTGGCTCATGAAAATGCACATGTCAGCACAGTACATGAAAAATTGGTATATATGCATGTGTCCATTTGAAGTTTAATTGTATGGCGGACAGCTCTGTACATGCAGGAAACCATATTCGGACCACTGACTTGATCAGAGCCAGACAGTATACACAAATACCATCTGACTGGTCATGTCACTGCACCTAACCATTCCAACTGAGAATGGCAAAGGAAATGCAGTACTTGAAAAGGCACAAGATAAATGCAGGTTCTTTTTCAAATGGAACAGTTCAACAAATGTAAGTAGTAAAATGACTTCATTAACATTTTGAGCAAATAAATTCCGATATTTGAGACAAGTAGGTTTCACAGTGTAATTCAATTTATCAGCTAAAACCAAGCCTTAGGTTGACATCAGACAAGTAAGTCACAACTCAGAAGCTACACTATCTCATTGATTTAATTTGGGAAATAATTTGTGCCTGACATTTAAAAAAATAATATTAAATATGTTTTAAAGGCTTATAAGTAATATAAAAGATTTTGCCTTTAAAGCAAGCTTATTGTTTCATCTAGTTAAAGTTCATAGCTGTGCTGTGTTGACAGCACTGTAATAGATGTTTTTTGATCATTAAGATGAACCTGTAGAGATTGCATGTCTGCCAGTACATTCAAATTCTTCAATTGTTATTGCCAGTGTGTCAGCTGTTGCAGTGCAAAGCATCAGAGCATCAAACAAATATTCAAAGCAGATATCTAAAGGCTTAATTTGTTGGGAATATATGTGATTTCAGTTAAAGTTGACAGCGTGGGCCTTTTGACAAAACAGGTAGCTTGAATTATCTCCAGCTGCTTCCACCACATTTTCTAAATTTTCCTAAGACAAGGCATTCATTTTCTCAGTCTCTTCCTTTCATCTTCACTTCAATGCAACATGTTGATGGAGTAGAGTGACAGGAGTCAAGTTTACATTGATCTTCAGGTGTTTTCTGTTTTACTGATCCAATGTTCAGGGTTACATTATGTATTGTGAGGTCAATGGTCACCATGGGAATAAAGCTGCAAGTGCAGAAATCTAGGAGGAAGGGAATTCAGAATCAACCCTTGAAGAAAATCCCTCTGTTCACTTGCATGCAAAGACTGTAAACCTTCTCAAACCTACTTTTACTTCTGTTGTTTGAATTTTGTTGTTTGAATTTTGGGAAAAGGCAAGGATGAGGTAAAAGGGATCCTACACTGGAAACCTTAACTCAAATGCATAAGTTTCAATAAGTAAAGCAGTATAATATCCTATCAATTGATTTGAATAGTTTTCCAGTGTTCTAATTCTTATACAGTATATCATTTATAGTTTTAATCAGTCTGTCAATAATGCTTTTGAAATCAATTTAAAATACTTGCAAAAAATGGCAATAGTCTGCTTTAATATCATTACACTAGAAAAACACTGAATTCCAACAATGAGAGTAAAGAACAAATGGAATTCTCCTGCTTTCTCAGTATTCAAGACAGATTTTATTGATGAACATAAATTGACTTCATTTGCTAATAAATAATAAGATGAAATTCCAAATAGCAACTGTTTATGATAACTAGAGGATACTTCTCTCTTATTTAAACGATGTAAGGTGTGTTACCTCAGTTTGTGGAATCCCTCAGGAAACTAACTGTTTCCTAGAGCCCTACAAAAGTGCCATCTAGTCACCCATCTCTTCAGTGGTAACAGATTAACGGATGGACACAGATGAGCAGGTGCTGTTGCATACACAGACTTTTCCCAGAGGCTAATGTGATGAAAGGAGGATCCAGTTTTAAATGGATAAACTTTGAAGGTTGAAACTACAGAAGCATCTAAAAAAAATCTAGGGGATGCACCATGTTTGTGCATATAAAACTGTGTCTATATATCAATTCCTTTTCATTTAGCTTATTTAAATCTGAAGGAAGGCCTAATGCTGCAAATTTTATTTGGTTATTTAGTCTAACCTAGTGACTAACTGAATATTTTAATGGAATATTAAAGCACATAAGACAGATCATTTGGCCCAATGTATTTGTGCTGCTTTTTGAAAAAGTAATTCAATTAATTCAACCCTGCCACTCTTTCATTAGAGTGCTGGCCTGAGTAACTGTTTTCAGTCATATGGAGTGATTTTCTTTTAAAATTTATCCATCACAATAGACCTTCACAAAGCATTCTTCAGAGTTTTACAGAGGAAGATAATTAGAAGAGAAAGTTGGACACTTAAGTTCATATTGCAAATCAAAGAAAGAAGTCCACAGAAACACATGAAAGTAGGAGCATGAAAAAATTGCAAGGAGAGACTTAGCCACATTCACAATGGAAAACAATTAAGTTTATCAATTTGTTCTCATCTACTTCTATTTTTTAAGAAAATGCTTATTTAGACAATGCCTCCAGCTTTAAGGATTAATAGAATTAACAAGACCAACTAATTAAGGCTAATTAGTTAAACTGCAGCTGAAATGGCAAAACTGTTGAAGAAACCAAATTGAACATTGTTCTGATTAATTCACACATTGCATTACACAAGGGACACTATCAGTCAACAGTTCCATGTACAAAAGTGACCCTCCAACATCTGTAAGTAGAGAAAACTTGGTAAGATCTTTGCGGGTGGACTCTGAAACTCTGATATATAGACAGTCATTCTTTTACTTTAACATAGGACAAACAAAATATTTTTCAGTCACAAATAGCATAGACTGTTACTGCTTTATAGAAACATACTCTCTATTGAAGAAAAGAAATGCTACAGATTATAGAGAAGTAAATTAACCAGAAAATGCCATTATTATCACCAACAAAATATTTGCTAGAATGACTAAAATAGACTTTGAGAGTTTGATACTTTTACAAAACCACTTCACTGGCTCTTTAGATTGTCAAAGCTTGAATAGATATTATCTAATATGTATGTATTATGTACCCAGAGAATCCCCTGAATTAGCTTTTCTTTCCACCTCCCAACACAAAAACTTCTGAAATCTCTGAGGATATGAATATGTCTATCTTCTAATTATATAATTTCTCATATAATGATTTACATGGATACTCATTTCCATCTTCCCACCATTTTTCTTCCATCTGCTGTCTCTAACATGTCATACTATTGGATGGACATAAATTACCTCAGATTAAATATTAGGAAGACTAAAGCTGTTGTCTTTGGTCCAAACCACAAATTCTGGTTTTTGACCACGGTGTTTCCATCCCTGAGTATAAACTGATCCAGACAGTTCTCAACATTGGTATTGCGTGAACCTGAGATGAACTTCTGGCCAGACAACTGCCTAATCATCAAGACTGCCTTCTTCCATCTTTGTCACATTACTGGGCTCAGAGCCTGCTTTAGTTTCTCTGCATAAATAGATACACACAAATTAGGAGCACAAGTAGACCATTTCGCCTTTCGACTGCGCTCCCAGTCAATAAGATTATGGTCGATCTGATTATCGCCTCAATTCTATATTCTTGACCACAGCTGATCTTTCACTAAAACTCTCACCCATGGTAGAATGAGTAAAATCATAACTACATGATATTTAATACAGATAATTATGAAGTGGTATAATCTGGTAGGAGAAAGAAGAGACTATATAAAATAGTGGACATAATTCTAAAGGGGTTGCAGTAATGGACTGATGTGGGGGATATGTGTACATATTGTCTAAGTTGGCAAGGCAGGTTGAGAAAGTGGTTAGTGAGGCATACAGGATGCTGACCTTTAAATAAAGCAGACATTACAAAAACAAGTAAATTTTGATGAACATTAATTAGTACTGGCATGGTCTCAGCTGCAGCACTGTATCAAATCTGGATATGAAGGCTTGAGGCAGGTTGCAGAAAAGAAATCTACAAAAATGGTTACAGGCACCTCAGTTACATTGGATAAGCTGGGTTTGTTCAATTTAGAGAACATTAAAAGACGTTTCCATAGAATTGTTCAAACTCGTGAGGGGCCCATATATAATGGATTGAAAAAAATTTACTCCCATTGGAAGTTTCAAGAACCAGGCCATTCCAGGGGAGCCAATGGCAGCATGAAAAAACTTTTTTTCTTTAACAAGTGATTGATTAGAATCCAGAATGTGTTTCCTGATCGAATTGGAGTCTTCAATTGGTAATTGGATTAAATCTGAAGAGAAAAAGGTTGGAGGGTCACAGGGAAAGAACAAGTTAAGATGTTCTTGCACAGAGCCAGCATGGACATGATTGCCAAATGGCCTCCTTTGTTATTATAATAATTCTATGATTTTATTGTTTAACAACATTCTAAAGTGATTAATTAGTTGTACAGTACAGTACTTTGGGATATTCTAATGACATGAAACACACTTTGGAAATACAAGGTACTTCCTTTGTCTCAGCAACCGAGTTGGAGAGTTTTCACTGGTTAAGATGAGGGAGTGTTTTATTAATTTATATCCTTGGTGTGCAATGAAGATAATCAAAGCGGGACTAAGCTAAGGAATATCCTACTTAAGTGAATAATTCCTTTCCTAATGAGTCATGCCTTTTTATAAATGTTCTGTGGGACAGGGTGGCAAGGATTTGTGTATTCTTACTCAAACTAAATTTCTCACAAAGCTAGAACACAATCTTGTTTGTGTTCACAGTTGGAAATTGACAAGTAGAAGCTCAAACAGAAATGTACCATGGCTGGCAGCCAGGCAATGAACTACACCAGTAGACAATAGGTGCAGGAGTAGGCCATTCTGCCCTTCGAGTCTGCACCACCTTTCAATATGATCATGGCTGATCATCCTAAATCAGTATCCTGTTCCTGCCTTATCTCCATAACCCTTGATTCCACTATCCTTGAGAGCTCTATCCAACTCTTTCTTAAATGAATCTAGAGACTGTGCTTCCATTGCCCCCGGGGCAGAGCATTCCACACAGCCACCACTCTCTGGGTGAAGAAGTTTTTCCTCATTGCTGTCCGAAATGGTCTACCCCGTATTTTTAAGCTGTGTCCTCTGATTCGGCACTCACCCATCAGCGGAAACATGTTTCCTGCCTCCAGAGTGTCCAATCCTTTAATAATCTTATGTCTCAATCAAATCCCCTCTCAGTCTTCTAAAATCAAGGGTATTTAAGCCCAGTCGCTCCAGTCTTTCAGCGTAAGGTAGTCCCGCCATTCCAGGAATTGACCTCGTGAACCTACGCTGCACTC
Source organism: Chiloscyllium plagiosum (assembly GCF_004010195.1). NCBI lineage: Eukaryota > Metazoa > Chordata > Chondrichthyes > Orectolobiformes > Hemiscylliidae > Chiloscyllium > Chiloscyllium plagiosum. The sequence continues at coordinate 56,908,786 of NC_057723.1, read as the reverse complement.
CCTCAATAGCCAGAATGTCTTTCCTCAAATTTGGAGACCAGAACTGCACACAGTACTCCAGGTGTGGTCTCACCTGGAGTACAGCCGCAGAAGAACCTCTTTGCTTCTATACTCAATCCCTCTTGTTATGAAGGCCAGCATGCTATTAGCCTTCTTCACTACCTGCTGTACCTGCATGCTTACCTTCATTGACTGGTGTACAAGAACGCCCAGATCTCTTTGTACTGCCCCTTTACCTAAATTGATTCCATTTAGGTAGTGATCTGCCTTCCTGTTCTTGCCACCAAAGTGGATAACCATACATTTATCCACGTTAAACTGCATCTGCCTTGCATCTGACCACTCTCCTAACCTGTCCAGGTCACCCTGTAATCTCCTAACATCCTCCTCACATTTCACCCTGCCACCCAGCTTAGTATCATCAGTAAATTTGCTAATGTTATTGCTGATACCATCTTCTATATCATTAACATATATTGTAAAAAGCTGCAGTCCCAGACAATGAATTACATCAGTTAAAGGCAATGCATTACATCAAGTAAAGACAAGAAAGCAGGCTATTTACTCACTCTCAGCCAAAAAAGTGTAGAATTCTTAGAGACCTCAAGATAAATAAAAGAAAATATATTAATTTGCTAAATACAAAAAACTCAGCTTACAAAGACTTCTTTTTGAAACATAGAAACTAGGAGCAGGAATAAACCATTCAGCACTTTAAGCCCACTGTTCCATTCAAAATGATTACGGCTGCTCATCTAACTCAATATCCCACTTTTCCCCATACGCTTTGATTCCTTTAGCCCCAGGTACTATATCTAAGATTGTCTTGAAAGCTTTCAATGTTTTGGCCTCCTTCACTTTCTGTGGCAGTGAATTTCACAGGCTCACCACTCTCTAGATGAAGAAATGCCTCCTCATCTCCATCCCAAATGGCCTATGCCGTATTCTTAAACTGTGACGCCTGTTTCTGGACTTCCCTGTTCCTCTTCTGGGGCTGTACTCTAAGCCAACATCAGGAGATGCCATAGAAAGTTTTATAGAAATGTAAAGATAGGTTAATGTGAAAGAGCACATCCAAAACTTGTATGCTCTTCAAACTTTAGGCCACACTTTCTAAAGCAATAACTTTAAAACAAAGTTATGTGAATAACTGAAACTTTCCACAACTGCCACACAATAATGAGGCAGTTAAAGATTAATCCTATACTTGTTACAGCTTTACCTAACTGATAGTCCCAAGGAACTGAGCAGAAAAATATTGGGTAAATCCTGGAGTATTGTTGTCAACTGAGTTGTAGTATCTTTTATTTCTAAACTATACAAGGTTGCCAAATGAGTGTGTTTTCAATAATTCTGCAACATTTATATTGTTTATATATAATACACAAATCATTCAAGTTGTACGGGTTTCAGCCATCATATTTTCTACTCCTCCCTTTAAAACTTACCCCAGGTTTTATGTCACATGCCATATAATTTATGAAGCCAGATCTTTGTCATTACAATAGTTACAGAGCTGAAGGTTTACAATAGAACTCAACAGGATCACCTGCTGGTTGAATTTGATCACTGCTCTTCATTTTCTTTTGCTGAAGATTTTGCCGTAGCTGCTGAGTTTACTACCCAAAAAACGGATGACAAGTGTATCCCAGCCTGCTGCACTCTTCATGATGTTTACTCTCCAGAGCACTTTGACATTCAGGTTTTGGTCACTTACTAAATCCATTGATACGATGTAGCCGTTTCTGACAAGACTAACATTTGTTCCACATTCTTCATTACCAGAGGAAGTAATTGATGCCAAAACATTGAATGTATCCAAGAGGCAGCTAGATATAGCACTTGGGACAAATGGGATGAAAGGTTATGGGGAGAAAGCAGGATTAGATATTGAGTCGGACGACCAACCATGATTGTGATGAATGGCTGAGCAGGCTCAAAGGACCTGAATGATTTCCTCCTGCTCATTTCTTTTATGTTTCTAAGTTTCCCTTTACTGAATGACTTATGAGATCATGTCAGAGAATTGTAGGCTATTGCCATGTAGACCATACCAGGTAAGAACGATGAGTTTTTAACTTACAATCCGACAGCTACATGGTAACATTTTAATCTTTCTTTAATGAAGATAAATTTGTATCAAAAAAGAAAATGGTTGCTGTTGTGCAAGCAGGATGGTCATTCATGGAGTGACAAAAATTGCAGCAGGACAAGGCTGAACAGTTGACTCCTCTGTTAGAACTATCTACTGAAATCTTACTATTGGTCATTCTTCATTTTTGATACTTTTGAATTAGACAATACTGAAATTACAAATCATAATATGCCACTGTTAGTCCAAACGTGTACGGTATTTAAACTCCATTTATGACCAAAATCTCAGTACTTGCTGAATTTTAAGCATTCTGTTTTCTATTAAACTTGTCTAGGTAAAACTCCTTTCATTTTTGGACTGCCATAATGTTAAGGGTTTAGATGGAGAGGAACTTGTTAACACTTTCTGTATCAGTCTGTGGATGTACCTACTAGAGAAGGTTGAAACTTGACCTACTCTTGGGAAATCAGACAGGGCAGGTGACTGAGGTGTCAGAGGGGGAGCACTTCGGGGCCAGCGACCATAATTCTATTAATTTTAAAATAGTGATGGAAAAGGATAGATCAGATCTAACAGTTGAAGTTCTAAATTGGAGGAAGGCTATTTTGATGGTATTAGGCAAGAACTTTCGAAAGCTGATTGGGTGCAGATGTTCACAGGTAAAGGGACAGCTGGAAAATGGGAAGCCTTCAGAAATTAGATAATGAGAGTCCAGAGACAGTATATTCCTGTTAGGATGAAAGGAAAGGCTGGTAGGTATAGGGAATGCTGGATGACTAAAGAAATTGAGGGTTTGGTTAAGAAAAAGAAGGAAGCATAGGTCAAGGATAGACAGGATAGATCGAATGAATCCTTAGAAGAGTGTAAAGGCAATAGGAATATACTTAAGAGGAAGATCAGGAGGGCAAAAAGGGGACATGAGATAGCTTTGGCAAATAGAATTAAGGAGAATTCAAAGGATTATACAAATACGTTAAGGACAAAAGGGTAACTAGGGAGAGAATAGAGTCCCTCAAAAATCAGCAAGGCGGCCTTTGTGTGGTGTCACAGGAGATGGGGGAGATACTAAACGAGTATTTTGCAACAGTTTACTGTAGAGAAGCACATGGAAGATCAATAAGTCTTGTTTTCTCTACTCTCAAATGGCCAACTTTCTAGAGAAGAACAAAGAAAATACTACAAAGACACTCAAAAGCTAGCCTTGAAGCACAGAAGCATTAACATTAATAATTGGGAGGATCTTGCGATGGAGCTCCACCTGAAAAAGGAGCAGTGCTCTGAAAGCATCTGATTTCAAATAAACCTGTTGGAACTGCCAGACGAAGTTGTGGAGGCTAGTACAATTGCAATATTTAAAAGGCATCTGGATGGGTATATGAATAGAAAGGAGTTGGAGGGATATGGGCCAGGTGCTGGCAGGTGGGACTAGATTGGGTTGGGGTATCGGGTCGGCATGAACGAGTTGGACTGAAGGGTCTGTTTCCATGCTATACATCTCTATGATTATAATCTATGACTACATAGAATGTGGGGAAATAGATGGTGATATCTTGAAAAATGAAATATTAGAGAGGAGGAAGTGCTGGATGTCTTGAAATGCATAGAGGTGGATAAATGCCCAGGACCTGGTCAGGTGTACCTAAGAACTCTGTGGGAAGGTAGGGAAGTGATTGTTGGGCCCATTGCTGAGATATTTTTATCATCGATAGTCACAGGTGAGGTGCCAGAAGACAGGAGGTCGGCTAACGTTGTGCCACTGTTTAAGAAAGGTGGTAAGGCAGGGATGTACAGACCAGCAAGTCTGACATCGGCAGTGTGCAAGTTGTTGGAGGGAATCCTGAGGGACAGGATTTACATGTATTTGAAAAGGGATGGACAGATTAGGGACAGTCAACATGGCTTTATGCATGGGAAATCATGTCTTACAAACTTGCTGGAATTTTTTGAAAAAGTAACAGAGCGTTGATGAGGGCAGAGTGGTGGACGTGATCTATATGGACTTCAGTAAGGCATTCAACAAGGTTCCCCATGGGATACTGGTTAGCAAGGTTAGATCTCATGATATACAGGGAGTATTGGCCATTTGGATACAGAACTGGCTTAAATATACAAGACAGAGGGTGGCGGTGGGGGGGGGGGGTTGTTTTTCAGACTGGAGGCCTGTTACCAGTGAAGTGCCACAGGCTGGTGCTGGGTTCTCTACTTTTCATCATTTGAATAAATGACTTGGATATGAACATAGAGGTATAGTTAGTAAGTTTGCAGATGACACCAAAATTGGAGGTGTAGTCGACAGCGAAGAAGGTTAGATTACAATGCGATCATGATCAGATGAGCTAATGGGCTGAGGAGTGGCAGATGGAGTTTAATTTAGATAAATGTGAGGTGTTGCATTTTTGGAAAGCAAATCTTAATGGTAAGGTCCTAGGGAGTGTTGCTAAACAAAGACAACTTGGAGTACAGGTTCATAGATCCTTGAAAGTAGAGTCGTAGGTAGATAGGATAGTGAAGAAGGCGTTTGGTATGCTTTCCTTTATTAGCCAGAGCATTGAGTATAGGAGTTGAGAGGTCAGTTGAGGCTGTACAGGACTTTGATTAGGTCACTTTTGGAATATTGCGTGCAATTCTGGTCTCCCTCCTATCGGAAGGATGTTATGAAATTTGAAAGGGTTCAGAAATAATTTACAAGCATGTTGCCAGGGTTGGAGGCTTTGAGCTATAGGGAGAGGCTAAGTAGGGTGGGGCTGTTTTCCCAGAGCTTCAGAGGCAGAGGGGTGACCCCTTAGAGGTTTATAAAATCATGAGGGGCATAGATAAGATAAATAGACAAAGTCGTTTCCCTGGGGCGGGGGAGTCCAGAACTAGAGGGCATAGGTTTAGGATGAAAAGGGAAAGATATGAAAGGGACCTAATGGGCAACTTTTTCATGCAGTGGTGCATGTATGGAATGAGCTGCCAGGGCAAGTGTTGAAGGCTGGTACAATTGCAACATTTAAAAGGCATCTGTATGTGTATATGAATAGGAAGGATTTAGAGGATATGGGACAAGTTCTGGCAAATTGGGCAGCACGGTGGCTCAGTGATTAGCACTACTACTTCACAGCACCAGGGTCCCAGGTTCAAGTCCAGCCTCGGGGGACTGTCTACATGGAGTTTGCACATTCTCCCTGTGTCTGCATGGGTTTCCTCCGGGTACTCCCGTTTCCTCCCACAGTCCAAAGATGAGCAGGTCAGGTGAATTGGCCATGCTAAATTGCCCTTAGTGTTAAGGTGCATTAGTCAGAGGGAAAAGGGTCTGGATGGGTTACTCTTCAGAGGGTCAGTGTGGATTGGTTGGGCCAAAGGGCCTGTTTCCACACTGTAGGGAATCTAATCTAATCTAATCAAAAGAAAAGGGACTAGATTAGTTTGGGATATCTGGTTGGCATGAAAGAGTTGGTCTGACGGGTCTGTTTCCATGCTGTAAATCTCCATGACTCTATAATGCTAATCATGTGACTCAGATAACCAATTTGCCAACCCATGAAAGTAATTTCAGTTACTAACCTCACAAAAAAACTTTTCAGATTTTGAAAACCTCCATATGATTAACATTCTCAATATTATGTGTTGTAGTGAAAAAGTTCAAAGCTTTTAAGCACTTTCCATAATTGAGTTATCTTACTATATATACATTATGGTGGATCTTTGATTGAGTTGTCACATTGTTTTAATTCTTAGCTTTTTAAGTGTAGTAAGAACAATTTTGATTAAACAAATTCCAGAAAGAAATTCAAACAAACAATAAAAAGATGTTAAAAGATACGGTATTGTCCAAAATCTTGAATTTTATTGCTGACTAAAATTTGTAAGAACAGATTAATGCAAATATCCTTATTCAACACCATCCACAACTCCTCAGATAGTGAGAAGGTTGTGCTTATATGCAACAAAACCTGGACAACATCTAAGTACTGGCTGTTAAGTAAACAAATGATATTCAAGCTACACAAAGGATAGTCAATGACCATCTCCAACACAAGTGAATCTAACCACCTCCCTTGATACTCAGTAGCATTACCATTGCTGAAGCTGGTGGCTCAGTGGTTGGGGCAGCTCAATCATTGGGGCAGCACAATGGCTCAATGGTTAACACTGCTTCCTCACAGCACCAGGGACCCAGGTTCAATTCCAGCCTCAGGTGACTGCAGTTTGCACATTCTCGTTGTGTCTGCGTGGGTTTCCTTCCACAATATAAAGATGTTCAGGTTAGGTGAATTGGCCATGCTAAATTGCCCATAGAGTTCAGGGATGTGTAGGTTAGGTGCATTAGTCAGGGGTAAATGTAGAGTAATCAGGTAGGGAATAGGTCTGGGTGAGTTACTCTTCAGGAGGTCAGTGTGGGTTTGTTGGATTAAGATTAGATTAGATTCCCTACAGTGTAGAAACAGGCTCTTTGGCCCAACAAGACCACACCAACCCTCTGAAGAGTAACCCACCCAGACTGATTTGCCTTCTTTTACCCCTGACTAATGCACCTAACACTATGGGCAATTTAGCACGGCCAATTCACCTGACCTGCATATATTTTGGAATATGGGGGAAAAGCAGAGCACCCAGAGGAAACCCATGCAGACATGGTGAGAATGTGCAAACTCCATAGTCACCCGAGGCAGGAATCGAACCCGGGTCTAACCACTGAGCCACCATGCCACCCCATGATATGCAGGTCAGGTGAATTGGCCATTCTAAATTGCCAATAATGATAGGTGCATTAGTCAGGGGTAAATATAGGGTAGGGGAATGGGTCTGGGTGGGTTACTCTTCGGAGGGTTGATGTAGACTTGTTGGGCCAAAGGGTCTGTTTCCATACTGAAGAGAATCTAATCTAATCTAATCTAATCTAATCTAATCTAATCTTGGGCCAAAGAGCCTGTTCCCACACTGTAGGGATTCTATGATTCTAAACCATGGCTATCAAAATTGCGGGGATTACCATTGACCAGAAAACGAATTAGACTACCCACACACATAATGTGGCTACAAAAGCAGGTCAGAGACTTGGAAATCTGTGATGAGTAACTCATCTGCTGTATTCCATCTACTAGTCAGGAGTGTGAATAAATACTTGCCATTTGCTTGGACAGGCGCATGTCCTAAAGATTGAAAAAAGCTCAAAACCATCCAGACAAAGCAGTCCACTTGATCGCCACACTATTTGCCATCTTCAATATTTATTCCTTCCATCAGTGGCAGTGATGTGTACCAGATGCATAGCAGCAGTCTGCTGAGACCTCTTCAGTAGCACCTTCCAAACCTATGATCTGTACCATCTATAACACAATGGCATTACTTACATAAGAACACCGCCTCCTGAAAGTTGTCCCATAAGTAACTCTGACCTGACCTGGAACAATGTTGTCATACTTTCAGTGTCACTTGGTCAAGATCCGAGAACTCCCTCGCTAACAGCATTATAGGTGTCCTGATACCCCAGGGACTGCAGCAGGCACCTCATCACTACCTTCTCCAGTGCAATTAGGAATAGACGATAAATCCTGACCCAGCCAGCAGTATTCACCTTTCCTAAACAAACAAAACAAAAATATCAAAGAAATAAAAATTGAACATACTGGAAATGCTCAGCAGGACAAGCAATAACTCTATTTCTTTCTGCAAAAATAAGCACTGATGTTCTAATGGAAAATTCTCTACAGTAGAGAGCTGTGTTTGAGAACCTACTACCTGGTAACGTATATTAAGGAATGTTGCAGCATGTAAGAAGTTAAAGAGCCTTGCCTAGAAATGAGGAGCAAGCAGTCTTGGGGACAATGTATGTGCAGACACCCACAGCCCAGCGATATCAATGTGCAGCAAGCAGTATTGGCTTAAAGTACATAGTAAAGCATGATGGCTGCCAGGGGAAAACCTCCACAGCCAAGATCTGGAGGTAAAAACACAGTCCAGATATAGCTGAACAGAGAAGACCCCAAGGACAGTAAAAGATAGCAGAAGAAATCAAAAGTATGATCAAGTAAAAAGCAGGAAGACTCTGAAGGCAAAGAAAAGGCTTCCAGAAGACTTCACTTAGAGGTCTACAGAGTGGGAAGATTCATAAAGGTGGGAATCAAAGAACCATGGCAGACCTTGAAGCCGAGTCGCAAAGCAGCAATATACTGGAGAGTAAAAATGCAGAACCAGAACCTTCAATGATATGAAGGCGAAACCCAAGTACTCACTCAGGTTAGTCTGGCACAAAGGTCCAGAGGGGTAGCAGCTCTGTTAGAGGCCTTGCCATTATCTCAAACATTTGATAATGAAGAAGGCCCATAATAAGACCAAATGTGGAAGCTCTGAAAGTTGCCATTTCAATGCTACAGTAAAATTCAGACTTTAATTTGTACACTTTAATTTGTGGTAAGCTCCCTAATTGATGATGGTTTGGTAAAACCAAGTGTGGAATAAAGTGCTACAGAATTTGATGCATTGACTAAAGCATTTGACATGTACTTTAAACCAAAAGAAATTTGGTGATAGAATAGGCGAGATTTAATAAACAATATCAGAGTTCAAGAGAATCAATAAAAGCATTTTTAAAATTGTATTATCTAGCAGGACATTGCAGTTACAGACGTTTGAAGGATGAATTAAGTAGAGACCATGGAGTAGTTGTGGTGAGCGATGAGAAATTATCAGACCTTTTTCAATCAAAAGCACATTTAACATCAGAACAAATCCAATCTGACTCGCTACACAATCAGAAATCAATGTTGAAGATCAGTCACTACTGTGAGGAACATTTGGAAATTCTTCTGAAGTAGTCAGATGGACAGGCCCCTAGGTGGCAATTTAATCCTCCTGAAACTCATCAAAATTCCAAAGCAGTGGAGATTAACATCATCAGTTATATTAGGATGAATGAGATGTAGCTTCAAAGAGATTCACAAGTGCAATGAATATCCAATGATGGAGAAGGTGTAAGGGGGGTGGGGGAGAGACTGCTATAAGTGCAGTCAGTTAGGATACTGTTAGAAGATATTGAAGGTTATCAGCAGTTCCTTTGGCTCAAAAACAAATAAGTCCCACAGAAGGAAACTTTCTAGACAACTGAAAATAATAAGACAACACTAAGGCCTTCTATAGATACATCAGGAATAAAAGAATGACGAGAATAAGAGTAGGGCCAATCAAAGATAGTAGTGTGTGGAATCTGAGGACATAAAGAAAGCACTTAATGAATACTTTTCATCGTTATTCACATTGGAAAAGGGCAATGTTAGTGAGAATACGGAAATGCAGGCTCTAAGGTTATATGGGATTGAGGTTGATAAAGAGGAAGTTTTAGCAATTTTGGAAGATCTGAAAATAGATAAGACCCCTGGGCTTGATGGGATTTATCCTTGGATTCTCTGGGAAGCCAAAGAATAACCCAAAGCCTTTAGCTTTGATCTTTATGTCATTGTTGTCGACAGGAGTAGTGCCAGAAGACTGGAGGATAGCAAATGTTGTTCTTTTGTTTAAGAAGGGGAATCGGGACAGCACTGGTAATTGTAGTCCAGTGAGCCTTACTGCAGTTATGAGTATGATGTCAGAAAAGATTTTAAGAGATAGGATTTATGATAAACTGGAAAGGAATAAGTTGATTAAGGATAGTCAACATGGTTTTGAGAAGGCAAAAGTGAGGACTGTAGATGCTGGAAATCAGTCTAGATTAGAGTGGTGTTGCAAAAGCACAGCTGGAAGGGCTGATGAAGGGCTTTTGCCTGAAACGTCGATTTTCCTGCTCCTCGGATTCTGCCTGACCTGCTGTGCTTTTCCAGCACCACTCTAATCTATCACGGTTTTGTGTAGGGTAGTTTGTGCCTCACTAACATTATTGAGTTCTTCGAGAAAGTGACCATACAGGTGGATGAAGGCAAAATGGTTGATGTAATGTATATGGGCGTCGGTAAGGCATTTGATAAGGTTCCACACGGTCAGCTATTGCACAAAATACGGAGTTTCAGCATTGAGGGTGATTTAATGGTTTGGATCTGAAATTAGCTAGCTGAAAAAAGACAGAGGTGGTAGTTGATGAGAAATGTTCGTCCTGGAGCTCAGTTACCAGTGATATGCCACAAGGATCTGTTTTGGAGCCACTGCTGTTTGTCATTTCTATAAATGATCTGGATTTGAGCATAGATTAATGGGTTAGTAAATTTACAGATGACGCTAAGGTAGGCAGAGTTGTGAATATTGCCGAAGAGCAACATAGATAAGATGCAAAGCTGGGCTGTGAAATGGTAAATAGAGTTTAATGCGGAAAAGTTTGAGGTATTTCACTTTGGAAGAAGTAACAGGAACGCAGAGTCCTGGGCTAATGGTAAGATTCTTGGCAGTGTGAATGAACATAGAGATTTTGGCATCCAGGTGCATAAATCCCTGAAAATTGCCACCCAGGTTGACGGGGTCGATAAGGTATAGGGGGGGTTGGCCTTTATTGGTAGGGGGATTGAGGTTTGGAGCCACAAGATCACACTTCAACTGTACAAGACACTGGTAAGGCTGTACCTGGAGTATTGTATGCAGTTCTGGTCACTGCATTATCGGAAGGATGTGGAAGCTTTGGAAAGGGTTCAGAGGAGATTTACTAGGATGTTGCCTAGTATGGAAGGAAGGTCTGAGGATACTGAGGCTGTTTTCATTGGAGAGAAGAAGGTTGAAAGACGTATAAGATAATCAGAGGGTTAGATAGGGTGGACAGTGAGAGCCTTTTCCCTCGGATTGTGAAGGCTAACACGTGGGGACATAGCTTTGATTTGAGGGGTGATAGATTTAGGACAGATATTAGGGGTAGTTTCTACACTCAGAGTAGTAGAGGTGTGGAATGCCCTGTCTGCAACAGTAGTAGACTCGTCGACGTTAAGTGCATTTAAATGGGCATTGGACATACACACGGATAATAATGGAACGGTGTACGTTAGATGAGTATCAGATTAATTTCACAGGTTGGCACAATATCAAGGGCTGATGGGCCTGTACTCCACTGTAACATTCAAAGTTCTATGTTCTAAGACAAAAGGCAAAACATTAAAGCCAAAGAACAAACGTGAAGACAACATTTCAAGGTCAGATCAAAAAGAGTCAGAACAGATTCTGAACCATCACCTTGAAGGTTCAAGGCTTTGAAACTGAAATTAAACTCAACACATGGGTAATTGTTGCAATACTGGCAGGCAGCCTGTCATGTTAAAATCTGTCAGCATTAGGCACAGCAATAAGAAAACTCCAAGCTCCAGGAGAGACAAATGTTCAGGTGCACAGGCAAGTAATCATGAAGCTTGGTCACAGTGGATGAGATATCAATGAAACATCATACGTACTAAGGAATCGGAATGTCTCAATGTTGAGCAGAAATGCATATATTCATCAAGGTATCCTGGACAGAATGGATTCAGTACTTCAGAATGAACAGAGAATTTCAGCAAAAAATTCAAAAGCTACTGAAAGGTTTAAAGAAATTGAAAACCCATCTGTTTGCATACTCCAAAAAAAATTTTTATGGGAAAATTAAGTCTGCTAGACAGCATAATTGAAAGTAGTGTCATGACACCAGTTAGAGAACTGACACAATGCTAGTAAATGTTCCCAGGACAAATGGAAAACTAAGATTGTGTTTGCGTGAATGCACCGGTTAAACAAAGGAGTTAGAAGAGAAATCTTTCTTATTTCTTTTGTCTATGGTAGTTTGCCAAAATTGACAACAAGCAAGTTTCAAGAAAACTGAAAGCTAAAAGTGAATTTTAATAAAGTAGACCAAGGGTCAAAATTGCTGGCAACATTTATTAAATTATTCAGATAATATTGCTTCAACTGTCTGCAATTTGTGTTAGCATTTTTGTTTCCAAATGACAATGTCTAGAATCCTGGAAGGAAAACTGGGAATCGTTTGCCATATAGATGATACCTTAGAGCATGGTAGAATAAAGAAGTATAACCAGAGAGTCAGTGACATATTAAAGGCATCACAAAACATTGATCTCACATTAATTGAGAAATGCCAATTCTCCAGAATGGCATTAATATTCCTTGGTCACAATTTCCAGAAAAAACAGGAACATAACAGCCATCAGTGATTTTCTGGCACCCAAATGTGTAAATAATGTACAATGCTTCTTAGGTGTGGTACTTTAAATGGGAAAGTTTATACTCAAGTTCGCTTGTCTCACTCAACTGTAAGAGTGAAGAAAAAGCCTGCAACGGTGTTGGAGTCAGGAACAGACTGCAGCTTTTGAAAAGATTTAAAAAGAAGTTACTCTCTATCAATGGTTTTAGCATATTACAATCTGGAATTATTCACAACAGTAGCAATGGATACATTGTTTACAGGACTAAGAGGAGTCTTTAATCATGGACAAACTGATGGGAAACAAAAACACAGCCTGCTTTACATTGAAATCTTTGATAGAGATTTCTGAAAAGGCCATGGAAAAGACTAGCAATGGTTTTCGTCGAGAGTGTAGTTCTGGAAAAGCACAGCCAGTCAGGCAGCATCCGAGCAGCAGGAGAATCGATGTTTCGGACATAAGCTCTTCATCAGGAATGATGAAGGGCTGATGCACAAAACGTTGATCCTCCCGCTCCTCTGATGCTGCCTGACCTGCTGTGCTTTTCCAGCACCACACTCTCGACTCTGATCTCCAGCATCGGCAGTCCTCACTTTCTCCGAGCAATGGTTTTATTCACCTTCAAAGGGAAAATGTAGTTAGTCCCATTCAATTACTATTCCAGATGAATTGAAGTTCCAAGACTTCAATTGTCATAGAAGTGAAAAGGAATTCATGAATTTTAGCTTCTGGAAGAAATAATATGAATTCATCTTAATTCATGTCTAAACAGTTCAGCAAGTTCCCTTTGAAGGCCAGATTACACGTTCTCTATTCTATCCTCAATCAAATGTTGAGCCACAAAGAGCAGTCAAGACTGAGAATTAGCTGTATTCACTCACAGTGAAAAATCATAGGATTATGGGTACTCACCTTCGGTATTATTCATAGGCTAGAAATTACAAATAGAAGGACCAGCCTTAGAGCACAACCTCAAGCTAAACATAACTCTCAAGATGCTAAAGCAAATAGAGAAAACCAATGGCAAAAACCAATATTAGTACAAGGTGAAATATCTGTCAGCCTTTAAAGCTAAAGCAGAAAGTTTGGATAAGGGACAAGAAGTCAGATTCCACAGATTCTTTTTAAAAAACACTGACCAAGATCTTGTATAGTCAGAATGTGCAAAGGGACATGGGTATGGATCTTATCAGAGCCAAGAAATTAGACCAAATATGATTATCACAAGAGATGGGAGTCACACCAGAAGGTGTTCAGAGTGATAAAGCCATTACATACTCTGCACAATACCATAACTCGAGTTTTGAATTCCATTGAACCAATTCAGGGCATCCAGCCAGAACTTCAGATTGTCTAAACATGAAAGTTTTGGCCTTTGTGGTTGGAAATGAGATGTGGATAACATGATAAATAGTGATAATGATATTAATGATTATAAGACTCCCTAAATAAAAACAAACCTCTGGAAAAATGGACACCAAATAGAGAGGAACTTGAGGGGAATTGTCGTATAATTATATTCATATGAATCTTTTATGCTTGAAATTGTCATGTCCAAGATCAGTAAATAAGATGGCTCCAGTCTATAATGACCAAGTGAAGAGAGCGGTCTTAAAATCAACTAAACTGAAAGATGTATTTAGCCTACTATTATTAACACTAAATATTGTTTTCAGGTGTAAATACCGCAAAGAAATTTGTTCAACAATGGATGAAAAACATTGTCATAGGAACATAACATTTTGTAACTATATACCAGTCCAACTCCTTGTATCAAAAGAAAGAATTTTATTTATATGGCATCTATCTATGTACTCAGGATGTCCCCACATACACTTCAAAATTGCTTTTGCATTGTACTGACTACTTTCATGTAGGTAAACACAGAAGTTAATTTGTACACTGTAAGGTCTTACAACAGAAATAGACAAATATCTGGTTAATCTGCTTTTGATATAACAGGTTGAGAAATGAATGTCGGCCAAGGAGTTGGGAAAAGTAATGTACCATAATACAGTCATTAGACAAGAACCCTGTTAAGGGTCATACCTAGAAAACAACACATCCTGCAATACAGCTTTCCATTAGTATGTATAAAATGTTAGTCTCAATTATTGGTTCAAGCCTTGCAATGAACTTAGAGTAAGGGATACATAAGCATGCAACTCTCTGTTTCACATATTCAAATTCCCTTTACTGTATATTCCTCATTGCATTAAGCTCTGTTCTGGGCAGTTGGCTTGTAAAACTTACACCAAAGGACAATATTTGGCAGAGGAAAGCAATTACTTGTTAAGTTTACAGTAATTAACCTGAAGAGAGTTTTTCTGGTGTTTACAAATTTCTTGAGCTTCATTGTGCTAGAGGATTAAATAAGTGTTGCATGAAGTTAGACAAAAGAAAAAGAACATGAATTATTTGGTTGTTCATCAAATCTAAAATCCTGTCAAATTAAATGTCATTGCAGCCTCGTTAGGTTATTAACTACATTATTATCTGAAAATGTCTATGCCCTCCTGGGGCATAAGAACATAAGAAATAGATCCTTTGAACTTAGCCAACCATTCACTAAGGCATTCAACCTCAACTTCACAATCCTGCCCTATCTCCATTGCCCTTGATTTTCTTAAAAAACAAAATTTTATTAATCCTACGTGAATATACTCAATGAGCATCCGCTGTGCTTTGGGGTGATTAAATGAAGAGTTATCTCATGCCAGTCCTCGAAGATCAATGCCTTATCCTGTGAATATATCTGTGTTCTGGATTTCCAGGCTACAGAAGTGGCATCACCTGATCTGTTGTATCTTTTCTGAATATATTTCAATGAGATTATCTCGTCTGTACTCCAGCCAAGACCATGTGTCCTCTCACCAATGCTTCATACAGTTGCAACAAGACTTCCCTACTTTTATATTTCATACCTTCTGCAAGAAAGATCAACATTCCATTTGTCTTCTTAATTACTTGGTGATTTAAGTAGGAGGGCATTCAGATTCCTTTGTACTACAGCATTCTGTAATCTATATTTAAATTATTTCTGCTCTCCTTTTCTTTCCAACAAATTTGACAAACTCACATTTTCCCACATTCTACTCCATCTGTCAATTTTTTGCTCAGATACTTTATTTAGAAAGCTTTGCAACAGGTCCATGTTATTAGACTTCTGAATGGACCTCTCAAATTTCAAATCTAATTAGAAGGTGCATAAAAAGCAAGATTTATGTAACCATGACTTCGTATTTCTTACTCTGTTCAATCACCCTATCATCTTTGTATATGATCTGCTTGTACTACACACAAAACAAACCTTTTCACTGTACTTGGGTACATCTTTGTATTATCAGCAAACCTAGTTATAATACACTCAGTATTTTCATTCAAGTCATGAGTATAGATTGTATAGTTGAGGCCCCAGCACTGATCCCTCTGACACCCAGTTAGTTACATTTTGTCAACATAAAAATGATCCAGACAATAGCAAAGGGTTGTGCTATGCAGAGCTGGCTGCCTGATTTCAGTGTGTGATGCAAAATAGTTGTAACTGGAAATCAATTAATAGCTGCCAAAAAATGAAGGTTTTCGTGGTAGTGGGGAAGGAAGGATGAAATTAACTAAGGATGCAGGGTTTGCATTCAACATTTCACTTTGCTTCGTCCATTAGAACATGGAACATAGAACATAGAACAGGCCCTTCAGCCCACGATGTTGTGCCGACTACTGATCCTCATGTATGTACCCTCATTTCTGTGACCATATGCATGTCCAGTCGTCTCTTAAATGTCCCCAATGACCTTGCTTCCACAACTGCTACAGGCAATGCATTCCATGCTCTCACAACTCTGTGTAAAGAACCCGCCTCTGACATCCCCTCTATACTTTCCTCCAACCAGTTTAAAACTATGACCCCTCATGTTAGTCATTTCTGCCCTGGGAAATAAACTCTGGCTATCGACTCTATCTATGAGGCGGCACGGTGGCACAGTGGTTAGCACTGCTGCCTCACAGTGCCAGAGACCCGGGTTCAATTCCCGCCTCAGGTGACTGACTGTGTGGAGTTTGCACATTCTCCCCGTGTCTGCGTGGGTTTCCTCCGAATGCTCCAGTTTCCTCCCACAGTCCAAAGATGTGCAGGTCAGGTGAATTGGCCATGCTAAATTGCCCGTAGTGTTAGGTTAAGGGTATGGGTGGGTTACGCTTTGGCGGGTCGGTGTGGACTTGTTGGGCCGAAGGGCCTGTTTCCACACTGTAATGTAATCTAATCTAAAAAAAATGCCTCTCATTATCTTGTATACCTCAATTAGGTCCCCTCTCCTCCTCCTTTTCTCCAATGAAAAAAGTCCAAGCTCGGTCAACCTCTCTTCATAAGCCCTCCAATCAGGCAGCATCCTGGTAAACCTCCTCTGAACCCTCTCCAAAGCATCCACATCTTTCCTATAATAGGGTGACCAGAACTGGACGCAGTATTCCAAGTGCAGTCTAACCAACGTTTTATAGAGCTGCAACAAGATCTCACGACTCTTAAACTCAATCCCCCTGTTAATGAAAGCCAAAACACCATATGCATTTTTTAACAATCCTGTCCACTTGGGTGGCCATTTTAAGGGATTTATGTATCTGCACACCAAGATCCCTCTGTTCCTCCACACTGCCAAGAATCCTATCCTTAATCCTGTACTCAGCTTTCAAATTCGACCTTCCAAAATGCATCACCTCGCGTTTATCCAGGTTGAACTCCATCTGCCACCTCTCAGCCCATCTCTGCATCCTGTCAATGTCCCGCTGCAGCCTACAACAGCCCTCTATACTGTCAACAACACCTCCAACCTTTGTGTCGCCTGCAAACTTGCTGACCCATCCTTCAATCCCCTCATCCAAGTCATTAATAAAAATTACAAACAGTAGAGGCTCCAGGACAGAGCCCTGTGGAACACCACTCACCACAGACTTCCAGGCAGAATATTTTCCTTCTACTACTACTCACTGTCTTCTCTTGGCCAGCCAATTCTGTATCCAGACAGCTAGGTTCCCCTGTATCCCATTCCTCTTGACCTTCTGAATGAGCCTACCATGGGGAACCTTATCAAATGCCTTGCTGAAGTCCATGTACACCACATCCACAACTCGACCCTCATCAACTTTTCTAGTCACATCCTCAAAGAACTCGATAAGGTTTGTGAGGCATGACCTGCCCCTCACAAAGCCGTGTTGACTGCATTTAATCAAGCCATGCTCTTCCAGATGGTCATAAATCCTATCCCTCAGAATCCTTTCTAACACCTTGCAGACGACAGACGTGAGACTTACTGGCCGGGGATTTCCCTATTTCCTTTCTTGAAGAGAGGAATTACATTTGCCTCTCTCCAGTCCTCAGGTACGACTCCAGTGGAGAGCGAGGATGCAAAGATCTTCGCAAGTGGCGAAGCAGTTGCATTTCTCGTTTCCCAAAGCAGCCGAGGACAAACCTGGTCCGGGCCTGGCAATTTGTCAATCTTAATTAGCTACTTCTGTTTGGTAATCTTGGAAGAATAAAAATGTGAATGGCACTAGGTTTGGGCAGGGTGAGTAGTACTATTTGCATAGCTCTTTCAAATAGCTGGTACAAGCATCATGGGCCAAGTTTCTTCTTTCTGTGCTGTATCATATCTCAGTCTAAGAATGAGCGCTATGAAAATTGAGATTTTCATCTGCACAGTAGAGGGAGCTCTTGAGGTTGGAATGATGCCAATGAGTGCAGCACATCAAAACAGAACTTACTGCTCTGGAAGAGATCAACGTCAGTTTTGGGAGTGCAGGCATTGTTAGGCTACATCTTAGTGAGCACATATACTCAAAAGAATATTTTCATTAAGAATATTTCTATAAAGCTTTAATCTCAGTTTTAATAACAACAGTTTTGCACATCTGAGGACATTTAAAGTTACATAAATAACATAAATTTCATATGGACACTTAAGCTTAATAGAGCTTGGAAGAAATACAACAGCTTTATTGCAGATGAGCAACAGGAAAGTAATAAGAAAAGTTATATATCTCAAAGTGTTATATTTAAAATATGACCTTACTTTGGGAGCACTTCATTAATCTTAACTATGCAAAGCTGTTGAAAACTACAGTAGATAATGTTATATATTTGCCTTCTTCTGTGATTGTTGAGGCTCAAAAAAGGATTTCTGATAAGACTAATGCTGGCTATCATCAAAGAAACACAGGGGCACATGCCACCTTATCACCAATGATGTCACTTTCATCAGGTATATCTCAGTTTAATGGAAACCAAACCTTGCATCAAAATATTTTCCTTAGCTTTTCAGCAACTGAATTTATTATTATGCTCAAATCTGCCAAGACTCTCAACAGTTGTATTTAAAAGTTCAAAAATATTCCCTTTTGCTACAGTATCCTTCGATTTAGTCATATCAAAAGGCCACTGCTAGAAAGCCAATTAGCTTTTAGAAATAGTTCATCTGAAATATTGAAATTTTAAGTTGTTTCTTAAGTATTAAACTGAAATATTTTAAATCAACCTAATTTCAGAATTTACATTTCCTGAAAATATTTATTCTTTACGTATGGGGTGGCATAGTGGCTCAGTGGTTAGCACAGCGCCAGGGATTCGGATTCAATTCCAGCCTTGGGCAACCTGTCTGTGTGAAGTTCGCTTATTCTCCTGTGTCTGCATGGGTTTTCTCTGGGTGCTCCGATTTCTTAGTCCAAAGATATGCAGGTTAGCCATGCCAAGTTGCCCATAGTATTCAGTGATGTGTAAATTCAGTGGATTAGCCATGGGAAATGCAGGGTTGTAGGGGCGGTCTGGGTGGAATGCTGCTCAGAGAGTTGGTGTGAACTTGTTGGGCTAAATGGCCTGTTTCCACACGGTAGGGCTTCTATGGATAGAAACAGAAATTTATCAATGGAATAATTTTCAATTAAAACACATATTTCTATCCTGGATATAACAGGTTGTTAAGATTAGGGGTTCTTGGTATATTATTCAGACCTAATAATATGTACAGAGGAAGTTTAGAAAAATCTTGTACACAAGTTTCATTCTGACAATATTTGCGCAACAAATGAACTGAATCACATAAAATACAATCATAGAGTCATAGAGGTGTACAGCATGGAAACAGACCCTTCGGTCCAACCCGTCCATGCCGACCAGATATCCCAACCCAATCTAATCCCACCTGCCAGCACCCGGCCCATATCCCTTCAAACCCTTCCTATTCATATGCCCATCCAAATACCTCTTAAATGCTGCAATTGTACCAGCCTCCACCACTTCCTCTGGCAGCTCATAATTTAAAAGAGAGTTAACAGGCAGGAATTCCACATGGCTGTGCATTTTTCTTTGCAATTCACTTTTAATCAATTAACTAGCACATCAATGAATTTCAAGCTCAAATAAGCCCAGCAAAATCAAGTCTCTGTAAATATTTGCACAAGTTAAAACTTGCTAGAAGCTGACCCTGCCCAAAAAACTGACTAGTATCCTACAGTGGATAATCACCATTCTGAATTTCCTCTAATTGTGGTCAATAGTGGTCCTTCAAAGAGGCTACTAAAGTTGTTTTGGCAGATGAACTCTAATTGTAAATAATTTTATGTTAACGATCACTATACACCAAAATAACTAGTCCGTAGGACCAAAAGATGTAGAAGCAGAAGTATGCCATTACTGCAATCATGCCTGACCTCATAATCCTGAACGTCACTTTCTTGTTCTCCCTATAACTGACCCTTGACTAAGCTTAAAACCTTTAACAGTCCACTCTAGTAAAGAATTCCACAGATGCATAATCCTCCAAAGGACATTCCTTCTCATGATTAATGACTACTTCTCTTCTGTCTTCACTCTGGAGAAGGAATTCAGGAAAGGGGACTGTGAGGAATTTGCACAGTTTGACATTGGAAATGGGGAGATATTGGAAGCTCTGTTGGGCTTTAAAAATTGAAAAATCCCCCATTCTGGATGAATTGCATCCCAGGTTGCTGTGAGAGGCAAGCCAGGAAATTGCAGGGACTTTGGCACAAATGTTTAATTCCTTTCTGGATATGGGTGATAGTCCAGAGGACTAGAGGATGGCTAATGTGGTTCCACTTTTCAAGAAGGGGTGGTAGAGATAAACCAGGAATTAAAGAGAGTCTCATGTCAGTGGTAGGGAAACTATTGGAGAAAATTCTGCAGGAGCAAATTAACACTCACTTGGAAAGGCATGGGTTAATTAGGGAAAATCCACATGGCTTTGTCAAAGGGAGGTCATGCCTAACAAATTTGTTAAGAATTTTTTGAAAATATGATTGTGTGTGGATAAGGAAAGTTCATTTGATGTAGTTTATATGGGTTTGAGCAAAGCCTTTGACAAGGTTCTACATGGGAGACTGATTGAGAAGGTTGAAGCACATGGGATTGAGGGAAACTTGGCAAGATGGATCAGAAACTGGCTTAGTAATAGGAAACAAAGGCAGAAGACTGCTTGATACTGGCCTTCAGTCACTCAAACAATGTACCACAAGGATTAGTACTGGGACCCTTTGACATTGTTATATACATAAATAGCATAGATGAAAATGTCAGTGGAATGTTAAGCAAATTTGTAGACGACTCTCAGTGTGATAGAGTGGTTAATAGTGAAGAAGATTATTGTTGGATACAGGAAGACATCAATGGGTTTGTCAGATAGGCAGACCAGTGGCAGATGGTATTTAACCCCAATAATTGTGAGGTGATGCACTTTGGAAGAAGAAATCAGATGAGGGAGTATTTAATGAATGGCAGGATAGTGGTAGCTTACAGGAACAGAGGGATCTTGGAATCGGCAGGGCAAGTGAATAGGATAGTTAAGAAAGCACATGGGACACTTGTTTTCATCAATCACGGCATAGCATACAAGAGCAAGGAGGGTCAAAGGAGATTCACCAGAATGTTGCCGGGAATTGAGAATTGAGCTATAAGGAGAGACTGGATAGGCTTGGATTTGTTTTCTTTCAGAGAAAGTGAAGAGTACAGGTACTGGAGATCAGAGTTAAAAAGTGTGGTCTTGGAAAAGCACAGCAGGTCAGGCAGCATCCAAGGAGCAAGAGAGTCAAAGTTTCTGGCATAAACCCTTCACCTCAAATGTGTGGCGAGGGAAGGGGGCTGAGAGATAAATAGAAGGGCATTGTAGGGAAGGTAGCTGGGAAAGCAATAGGTAGATGGGGCTGGGGGATGATAGTGATAGGTCAGAGGGGAGGGTGGAGCGGATAAGTGGGAAGGAAGATGGGACATGCCAAGTTGGACGGTTGGGCTTGGGATAAAGGGGGGGGGGGAACCGGAGATAAAGAAAGTGGTGAAGACAATGTAGATGCCATGTGGTTGGAGGGTCTCAAGGCAGAAGATGAGGCATTCTTCCTCTAGTTGTTGGGTGGCTAGGATTTGGCGATGGAGGAGGCCCAGGACATGCATGCATTTGGTTGAGTGGGAAGGGAGTTGAAGTGGTCAGCCACTGGGTGGTGGGATTGTTTGGTGCATGCATCCCAGAGATGTTCCCTGAAACATTCCATGAATTGGCATCCTGTCTACCCAATGTAGAGGAGACCACATTGAGAGCAACAGACACAGTAGATGAGATGTGTGGATGTGCAGGAAAATTACTGCTGGATGCGGAAGGATCCTTTGGGGCCTTGGATGGAGGTGAGGAGGAAGGTGTGGGTGCAGAATTTACACCTCTTGTGGCAACAAAGGAAGGTATGAGGGGGCATGTACCTAATGAGGGAGTCGCGGAGGGAATGGTCCATGCAGAATGCTGAAAGGGGTGTGGAGGGAAATATATCTCTGGTTGTAGGGTCTGACTGTGGATGGTGGACATGGTTGATGATAATGTGCTGTATCTGGAGATTAGTGGGGTGGAAGGTGAGGACCAGGGGTGTTCTATCGTTGTTGCAGTTGGAGGAGTGGGGTTCAAGGGCAGTGGTGCGGGAAGTGGAGAAAATGCACTGGAAGGCATTATTGATCACGTGGGAGGAGAAATTGTGGTCCTTGAAATAGGAGGCCATCTGGGTGCAGATACAGCAGAGGTGGAGGAATTGGGAGTAAGGGATAGTGTTTTTACAGGAGGATGATGGGAGGAGGTGTAGTCCAGGTAGCTGTGGGAGTCAGTGGATTTGAAATTGAAGTCGATGTTGAGTCGGTTGCCAGAGATGTAGATGGAAAGGTCCAGGAAGGGAAGGGAGGTGTCCAAGATGGTTCAGGTGAACTTGAGGTCAGGGTGGAAGGTGTTCATGATGTTGATGAAATGTTCAACCTTCTCATGGGAGCACGCAATGGCATTGATACAGTCATCAATATTGCAGAGGAAAAGTTGGGGGATGGTGCCAGTGTAACTGTGGAAGATGGACTGTTCCACGTACCTGACAAAGAGGCAGGCATAGCTGGGGTTCATGCGGGTGCCCATGGCTACCCCTTTAGTCTGAAGAAAGTGGGATGATTTGAAGGAGAAATTGTTGAAGGTGAGGACCAGTTCAGCCAATCCAATGAGTGTGTCGGTGGAAGTGTACTGGTTGGGTTGACAGGAGAATAGGAAACAGAGTGCTTGGAGACCTTGGCCATGGTGGATGGACATGTACAGGGACTGGATGTCTATGGTGAAGATGAGGTATTGGGGACCGGGGTAAGGAAAGTCATGGAGGAGGTGGAGGATTTGGATGGTGCCCTGGACCAAGAGAGACAGGATGGCCTGAGGGGTGACCTCTTAGAGGTTTATAAAATTATGACGGGCATGGATAAGATAAATAGACAAAGTCTTTTCCCTGGGGTGGGGGAGTCCAGAACTAGACAGCATAAGTTTAGGGTGAGAGGGGAATGATATAAAAGGGACCTAAGGGGCAACTTTTTCCATGCAGTGGTGCGTGTATGAAATGAGCTGCCAGAGGAATTGGTGGAGGCTGGTACAATTGCAACATTTAAAAGGCATCTGGATGGGTATATGAATAGGAATGGTTCAGAGGGATATGGGCCAAATGCTGGTAAATGGGACTAGATTACGTTTAGGTATCTGGTCGGCATGATGAGTTGGACCGAAGGGTCTGTTTCCTTGCTGTACATCTCTCGGACTCTATGAATCTATATGAGGAGATAAGTTCGGAGGGGCAGGAGCAGGCGGAGACGATGGGTCAACCAGGGGCAGTCAGGTTTGGAATTTTGGGTTAGAGGTAGAAACGGGTGAAGTAGGGTTCTGGGACGGTAAGGTTTGAGACTGTTGATGGGAGATCCCGTGAGGTGATGAGGTTGTGGATGGTCTGGGAAAGGATGGTTTGGTGATGGGAGGTAAGGTTGTGGTCGAAGGGACGGTAGGAGGAGGTGTCTGTATGTTGGCGCCTGGCCTCAGTAGTGTAGAAGTCGGTGCGCCATTGTACTACTGCACTCCCCGGTTTGCTGGTTTGAGAGTGAGATTGGGGATGGAGCAGAGGGAATAGAGGGCTGTGCTTTGTAAGGGTGAGGTTGGACTGGATGAGAGGGGTGGACAGGTTGAGGTGGTCAATGTCACAGCAGCAGTTGGAGATAAAGTGATCAAGTATGGGTAACCCAGGATCTCACAGTCACCACCCATTTTAATTCCCCTTCCCACTCCCTTTCCAATATGACTGGCCTTGGCCTCCTCCATTGCCACAACGAACCAAACCGCAAATTGGAGGAACAACACCTCATCTGCCATCTGGGCAGCCTAGAGCCCAAGGGAGTCAATATTGAGTTCTCCAAATTCAAATAACCTCCTTTCCCTTCCCCTGACTTCCTTCCCAGCCTCTACCCATCCCTTCCACTCCTTCACAGCCACCTACAGAATTCATTCCTCCCACTGACCAACCAGGTCATACCTTCTACCTGTCTTCACCTATCTTCACTTCACCACCCTGCCCCTGCCACTCCCTTTATCTGCAAATTCCCTTACACCCTTCCCAGTCCTGAAGAAGGGTTACACATGAAACATTGGCTTCTCCACCTCCTGATGCTGCCTGGCTTGCTGTGTTCTTCCAGCCTCCCGCTTGTCTACCTTGGATTCCAGCATCTGCAGTTTTTTTGTCCGTAACACACTTAAAGAAATTCTCACAGATGAATACAAAGTTGGCAATTGTACTGAAAAAGACTTATTAAATTAAAACTCTGTCTTGGATCAATCTTCTCAAACACAAAAGTCTTTAAAAGATTATAAAATTAAAGTCAGCAAGTTTCATAGGTAGTTGTTATCTACCCCTTTTTATAGAACAATTCCCACATTTTAGGGCAGAATGGATTTGGTTTTAAAATAATTTGATGGAATTTGGAATGATATTGTTCTTCATAGTTTCAAAAACAATATGCATCATTTAACTGTGAATTATTTTAAAGATGCAGACTTAAGTAATAGAAGTGGAAAATTAAAGCTCTGCATTTTAAAATGTTGTTGGGTGGCTAATTAACCCTAAAATACTCAGAGGAACTGCTGAGTTCCTCCTGCAATCTCTGAGTTTGTTTCAGATAACCAGTGGATAGACTTCAAGAAATTGTCAGAAGAACTAGAGAAAAGATTAGCTATAACACCATAAGACAGAGGAGCAGAAATTAGGCCATTCAGCCCATTAAGTCTGATCTGCCATTCAATCATGGCTGATATGTTTCTCAACCCTGATCTCCCGCTTTCTCCCTGTCACCCTTGACCCCCTTGATACTCAAGAAGCTATCTATCTCCGTCTTAATTATATTCAACGATCTGGCCATTACAGCCTTCTGCGGCAATGAATTTCATAGATTCACCACTCTCTGGCTAAACAAGTTTCACCTTATCTCCATTCTAAAGGGTCTTTCCTTTATTTTAAGTCTGTGCCCTCAGATTCTAGTCTCTCCTACCAAAGGAAACACCTTCCCTATATCTACTCTATATAGGCTATTCAGTATTCTGTATGATTCAATTAGATCACCTCCCTCATCCTTCTAAACACTGTCAAGCATAGATCCAGAGTCCTCAAATGTTCCTCATATGTTAAGCTTTTCACTCCTGGGACCATTCTTGTGAACCTCCTCTGATCACACTCTAGGGCCAGTACATCCTTCCTGAGATATAGGGTCCAAAATTGCACATAATACTCCAATGTGGTCTGGCCAGACTTTATACAGCCTCAGAAGTACATCCCTGCTTTTATATTCAAGTCCTCCCAAAATAATTGCCATCATTACATTTGCCTTCCTAACTATTGACTCAACTTGCAAGTTTACGTTGACAGAATCAGAGAGCAGAACTCCCAAGTCTCTTTGCACTTTAGACATTTGAATTTTCTCCCCATTTAGCAAATAGTCCATGCTTCTATTCTTCCTACCAAAGTGCATGACCTCACACTTTCCCACGTTGTACTTCCATCTGCCACTTCTTTGCCCACTCTCTTAACCTGTTCAAATCCTTTGGCAGCCTCCCTGCCTCCTTAATGCTACCTGTCCCTCAACCAACCTTTGTATCGTCTGCAAACTTAGCCAGAAGGTCCTCAGTTCCTTCATCTAGATCATTAATTTATTTTCTCAGTGTGATGTTTTAAGGTGTATAAAGTGAGAGGTTGTGGTCCCAGCCTTGCGGAACATCCATTGTCACTGGCTGCCATCTTGAGAAGGACCCTTTTATCCCCACTCTCTGCTTTCTGCCAGGCAGCCAAGCTAGCACTTTTCCTCTAAACCCATGAGCCCTTATCTTACTCAGTAGCCTCCTGTGCTGAACCTTGTCAAAGCCTTCTTAAAGCCCAGGTAGATAAGATACATTGGCTCTTCTTGGTCTAACCTGCTCATTACTTCCTCAAAGAATTCTAGCAGACTTGTCAGGCATGACCTCTCCTTGATGAAATCATGCTGACGCTGCCCTATTTTACCTTACACTTACAAGTATTCAGAAATCTCATTGTTTACAACAGATTCCAAGATCTTAACTACAACTGAGGTTAGGCTAATCAGTCTGCGATTTTCCATCTTTTGCCTTAGTCCTTTTTTAAACGTTAGTGATTTTTCAGTCCTCCGGAACCCACTCTGATTCTAGCGATTCTTGAAAGACCACCACTATCTTTTCAGCTTTGTCTCTTAGAACTTTGAGGTGTAGTCAATCTGGTCCAGGTGATTTATTCACCTTGAGGCCATTCAGTTTTTCTAGCACCTTCTCCTTGGTGATGGTCACCATACTCAGCTCTACCCCCTCACTTTCTTGAATTTTTGGGCTATTACTCAGTCTTTCACCGTGAAGTATTCACAGCCATTTCCTTGTTCCCCATTACCATTTCTCCAGCATCATTTTCCAGGGGCCCAATGTCCACTTTTGCCCTTTAGATAGATAAAGAAACTCTTAAGAGTCTTCCCTTATATTACTGGCTAGCTTACATTCATATTTAATCTTCTCCCTCCTTATTTCTTTTTTTTTTGTTGCCTTCTGTTAGTCTTTGTAAGCTTCCCAATTCTCTGGTTTTACTGCCGTTCATCACATTACATGCTATTTTGCTTTTATGCTATTCCTGACTTCACTAGTCAACCATGGTTGCCTCAGCCTCCCTGTACCATGCTTTTTTTCTCTCGAGATGAATGTCTCCTGAATTACTTTCTGAAACTCCTGCCATTGCTGTTCCTGCAAAGAGTCTTTCCTGCTAGACTCCTCTCCCAGTCAATTCTAACCAGTTCCTCCTTCAGGCTCTTTTAAAAAAAACAGAATCACAATGACCTGGAATGCATCACTATATACAGAAGTGAATTCAGAATCAATAACTATTTTCAAAAGGAGAATGGATAAATAAAGGAGAAAATTACCCATGTCTAGGGCAAAGAGCAGGAAACTTCAACCAAATGGATAGCTTTCTCCAAGGAGTTGGTATAATCATGATTGGCTAAATGGCCTCCATCAGTTTGGTTTTATCCTCTGCAACAATTTATTTCCTGCTTAGTAAGGCGATAATTTTTAATACTAACAGAAATTTAAGAGGAATTTAAAATAAAACTGAATCTTAAACCAAACCAATTAAATCACTGCTTAATAACTCGACATTTAGAATGCACAATTCTGAAAAAATTACAGAACAGAACTGGCCTCTACCTCTTCTTGAGTCTGTGCTCATGTTTATATTTGATTGATCTTAAGGGTGAATGTTGTTACATTCTGTCATACAATTTAGGAACAGGAATAGACTGATTTGCCTCATGGATGCTCCGCCATTCAATAAGATCTTGGCTGGTCTGATTACTCCACACTCATGCTTACCTCCCCTGATCTTTCACCTTCTTGCTGCTTTGTTGATCCTTTCAAAAACACAAGTTTAATTAAGGAACAAGATTTTCAAATAAAGTATAAATATGGTATAAAATTAATAGAAACTATTATTTGCATAATAAATGCAGACAGTCAAACCTTGAATTAGCTTCATTAAAAACAGAGCTTTAACAAAACATCAGACAGTAGAAAAGACTTTTTCTGAAGCTTTATTTTGACAATTGGAAATGCAAATGTTTTAGTCATAATTTGTAGTCATAATTCAAACTCCTCTTACATACAAGTTAAATAAGATTAATTATGTTGCCCACATATTAGTATTTAAATATTTTCTAATGGATCTGTTTAATATTTTTAAACATGCAAATATTCCCACAATTTTAACAAAAGGCCAAAATTCCTTACATTAAATATGAACACAGGTTACAAAATAAATTTATATAGCCTTAGTATAGGGAGTTGTGCAACAACGTAAACAATTGGTCCTGTTCAGTCAAGTAAGATGATTTGTTTACAGATAACAAAATCCGGTAAACTATTTTGACTACATCCATAATATTAAAGACATGAAACAACTACAGGGTGTAGTCGTCCTTTTCAATACTTAAATGTTAAGCAGAATTCCTCAGAATCCAAGCAACTTTAGTTGGCTCAATAATGCATGATGTGGTACATATTATTAACAAAAATGCTGCATCTCTCAAATTTTAGCTTCTTTAAGGTTGTCACAGATATGAATTCTTAGACGAATATTCCTACCAATTTAGTAATAGCATACAGCTAAAGGGAAAAACACAAAATATCTCAAGTTGCAAATACTTATGCTTTGCTTCCTAGTATCAATTATAATCCCAATTAAGCTCTAATTAATGTACATAAAATAAGAAATTACTTATATGGTTGTCTTAATGTGTTTGCATTTTAATTCATAAATAAATATAATACAATTGCTTTTGTTGTGCCCTGGATCATTTAGAAGTGTTCCTAATTTCAATTCCTCCTTGATGCATGCTTCTTATTCTAGCTCTATAGGAAAGGAAATAGACGTTTCTTTAAAATATATACGACAGTTGCCAAAAACAAAGCCAAAGCAAGGAAAATAAGCAGCTTGTCAGTCAACTCTCGACGATTATACTTTGTAATCAACTTGCGTCCCAGCTGAATAGTGCCAGTCATATTTTTAAATTCTTCATTTGTCTCCTGAACAGTCCTTGATGATGTTGCTTAAGTAAAAGAAAAATTATTAAAGATTTACATTAAACACAATGTAAGCCAAAGAGCTGCACCTAGAATTAAAACTTTTTTAAAAAAATAATGGTATCAAAACCTGAAGCAAGTACAGATCAAAGCAAGTCAATCAAACTGCATATTGTGACCAATAAAGTGATAGTGACTTGATTATATTTCATATTATATTTTCAAGAATTAACTTGAGGCACATTCACTTATTATCTTTTCAGAATGGAGAATAACCCCAAAAACAGTGACTAAAAAGAGATATATTGTATCATTACATCCTCAGGACATCCAACGTTCTGCAAAATTCCATAAATTACTCTTGAAGTGTAGTCAAATGCCCAAACCAAATTGGGTGCAGGATGCTATAATTTAAATGTTTATTGATCCAATTCAAAATTTGACAGTTTCCTTTAGTCTTTATCATATTTTCCATTATGGTTGTTCCATGAACATTTCTCAAGAAACCTATGAAGTAGTAGAATATTGATCAATATTCTAAAACTGATGGAGGCATTAATAGCACTTGCATTCTTATTTTGCATGTTTTGCATTGTTTATTGCTGGTATGAAATTTGATATTTACAACATTAAACTCTTCAAAATGTTAGTTATATTAGCAATATTGCAAACGGTAATCTTTTAAATGAATGAATTTTAATAAAACATTCCATACCGATTGTTTATATTGGAAATCCAATACTTGGAATTGTTTAGTCCCAACTATAATAAAGCTTCACTTGACTGCCACACTATGAAATGGTGAACTAATAGATTTCAATACAAAATTGTCATTAGCTACAGAATCACTAGTTCTATTGATGCAACTAATTTGTTCACGAAAATTCTATTTATTGTTCAGGAAAAAGTAAATTAAATGATGTCAATAATTAAATGTTACATTTCAGATCTTTACACTCAGTAGTACCATCAAGCCATCGCCATCCATGTAACTTCTATTTGTGGGATTTTGTGTGCAAACTGACTGACTGTCACATTTTGCCTTTGTTATAACACTACACTTCAAAATGATTTAATAATGGTAAGGTCCTAGGGAGTATTGCTGAACAAAGAGAACTTGCGTGCAGTTAGTTCCTTGAAAGGAGTCTTCGGGAGATAGGATAGTGAAGAAGGTGGCCGATCTGCTTGCCTTTATTGGTCATAGTGTGGAGTATAGGAGTTGGAAGGTCATGTTGCAGCTGTTCAGGACATTGATTAGGCCACTTTTGGAATAATGTGTGCAATTCTGGTTTCCTTCCAATTGGAAGGATGTTGTGAAACGTGAAAGGGTTCAGAAAAGATTTACAAGGATGTTGCCAGGATTGAGCTATGGGGATAGGCTGAATAGGCTGGGGCTGTTTTCCCTGGAGCATCAGAGACAGAGGGAGGACTTTATAGAGGTTTATAAAATAGATTTTATAGAGGTTTATAAAATCATGAGGGTAATGAATAGGTGAAATAAACAAAGTATTTTCCCTGGAATGGGAGAGTTCAGAATTAGAGGGCATAGGTTTAGCGTGAGGGGGAAAGATATTAAAAGGAACCTAAGGGGCAATGTTTTCACAAAGAGGGTGGTGAGTATATGGAATGAGCTGCCAGAGGAAGTGGTGGAGGCTGGTACAATTATAGCATTTAAAAGGCATCTGAATGGATATATGAATAGGAAGGGTTCAGAGGAATATGGGCTAAGTGCTGGCAAATGAGACGAGATTAGGTTAGATATCTGGTTGGCAGGACCAGTTGGACAGAAGGGTCTGTTTCCGTGCTGTACATCTCTGAGTCTATGACTAATTGGCTGTGAAGAAAAGTAGGACATCCATTGAATGTGAAAGATGCGATGTAAAACCAAGATTTTATTTTCCATGTTTCTCATGTATCAACACAGAGCATTTTTGTAAGTGAATTTTGCATCATCTACAAAACTGTCTTTTGCAACCTGTATCTAAGTGAACACAGTGAGATTGATGAAAGCCTTGTTATATAGCATCATATTCAGAAGCTGGATTTTAAAATACAGGCAAAGGGATTTTGGTTAATTCTATGAAGATTTTTTTTAAAAAAGGTCAAGGACAATGTATTTAGTGACCTAAATATATTGTTGCTTAAAAAAAACACATGATGACAATCAAGAGCTTGAGATAACTCTTGCAATATTAATGGGTAAGATGTTTATACTAATGAATTTATATCAAACAAATTAAACAGAACAAAGTCATTAGTTTTGTTTTTACTTCAGAACAAAGAATAACTTCTTCAGTTCAGCTCAGAAAAAAATAACAGTGTTGGTCAATTCAGGTGTCCAGTCACCACAGCAAGTATTTCATCATCTGTGCAGTTTCCCAGCCAGGAGAGCTTGTATAGAAGTAATTTTATTATTAGAACTGAGACAATTTAGGGAATGAGAATTGTGAAAAGTTACTGCCTCAGAAACTAATCATAAAATAGCTTCTGCAGTCCACAGAAAAGAAACTGGAAGACATCAATTGAATAGAAACTTAAGATTTGAAGTAAGTGTATAATTTCTGTGAACTTGAGTCTCTGGAAAGGATTGCAGTGAGACACAGGTTAAAACTTTGGTTTGCTGTGTGTGCATTCCTTCAACATCTACATGCTTGATTTTTTTTCCCTTTAACACAGAACATAAGTTTAAAAAAAAATGAAGGCTTTAAAGAAACAAATTCAATGTAACTTCACCATGAGAGATGTCACTTTGGACAAAATAGATCTAAGAATTTCAAATGATAAACATAATTAATTATCTTGTCTCATATGAACAAAGTGTATATATACACACATATATGGTGATCTCCTTAATATAGTAGACAGTCATGCAATTCTATGCATCCTGAAGAAAGAGTTTAATTTTATATCTGCACATAATGATGCTAGCAAGAACCTTATATAATCTATCGGAAGTACTCCTCATTTGTGCCTTATAATAAGTTAACATGGAGAATATCGGATATCCACACAATATTTTCAACCTTACCTAGTGTCTGCACTGATTCTTCACTCTGTTGCACTTGTTGTGACATCATCCTACTGATACTCATCAAACTCTCTGTAATGCTGCTTGCAGTCTGCACCAAGCCTTCCTTCGTCATCTTTCTAAAACCAAAATAACTTAGACCATTTCAGCAGCAGTATTTTTTCTGTTGTCGTACTTTGTTATTTGGTTTCATTTCAATGAAAATGCAAAAGTATCCTCAACAAAAATAGCTTGGTTACACTTTCTCATGGACTATATAAACTGTCATAGAACAGAAAGCAACACTCACAAGATGTCTCTGCTTGTTTCAGAGAACATCCAAAAGATACAAATGTATCAAAAATCCATACAAAAATAAAAATCACTGGCAATTTTAAATTGATTTTGTTCAAAAGATACCAATAATTTTCTTTAGCTATCACTGTGCCAGATCAAGATAATTCCTTTCACAAACAAATGCAAGGAATTCTGAGCGTGAATATGTAGACTATTGTAAGACAAAATAATAATATGGACTTTAAAAAAAACTCACAACTTACCGGTGCCGAATTGAAGAATCACCACTGTGCAGCAATTCATCTTTTTCATGATTGTCTATAGCAAGCTTGCAGGCTAGGTTTGCTTTTCGCCAAGCTGTTTGGTTGCTTTAAAGAAACACAAAACTTCAGTATGTTGTAAGGTAATGCACCTTCTTCTCAAAGTAATATCTCCAGCTGATGTTAGGCATGTCGTGCAAAATGGTCACACGTTGTAAGCAGAATGCATTATATACAAGGTATAAATATTGGGAATTTGATAAGAGTGAGAATTAAATGCAGAAAGGAAAGAACATTTAGTTTTGTACTTCAATGCCCATAGTTCAAAAACGTTTGAGACAGTAAGTGTTTTAACTTTTTTTGTCCAGCGTTATAGTGCAAGTTGATTGGGGGGGGGGGGGGGGAGAAAGAGTATCTCTTGCAAGCAAAAGTGTAGGTACAGGCATAGGAACTGGCAGTATATGGAGTTAAACTGCAGTATATGGAGTTTTGCAGACCGTAGCTCAGGGGCAGAGATCCAGTGTTAGGATCCTTGTTGGGATAAACAAAATAGGAAAGAGTAAACAAGACATCCTAAACAAAATTGTTGGTAAAGCTCAGCAATTCTAGAAGCATCTGTGAAGAGAAATCAGAGGAAGGGACTACTAAGTTCTGGATTATTATGAATCATGTGCAAAAACCTGCGCCCATCCCCTCACCTCCATCCAAGACCCCAATGGATCCTTCCACATCCATCAGAAATTCACCTGTGCCTCTACCAATGTCATCTACTGCAACAGTCTCTCCTCTACATCGGGGAGACAGGACGCCTTCTTGCAGATCATTTCAGAGAACATCTCTGGGACACACGCACCCACCAACCCCACTGCCCCGTGGTTGAACACTTCAACTCCCCCTCCCATCTGGAAAGGACATGAAGGTCCTGGGCCTCCTCCACCGCCAAACCGTTAGCACCCAATGCCTGGAGGTGGAATGCCTTATATTCGACCTTGGGACCCTGCAACCACACTGAATAAGTGTGGATTTCAACAGTCTCGTCATTTCCCCTCCTCCTACATTCTCCCAGTCCCAAGCCTCCAACTCCGCATCGCCCTCCGGACTCGTCCATCACTCCCCCCTCTGACTTATCGCCTTCTCCCTCACCTTCATACACCTATCACTTTCCCAGCTACCTCCCCCCAACCCAAGCCCCCTCCCATTTATCTCTCAGCCCGACCCACAAACCTCATTCCTGACGAAGGGCTTATGCCCGAAACATCAATTCTCTTGCTCCTCGAATGCTGCCAACCTGCTGTGCTTTTCCAGCACCATACTCTTGACTCTGATTGGCAGTCCTCACTTTCTCCATGTGCAAATTAGTACTTTGGTAATAATTAGGGAGGCGAACACAAGGCTGAAAGAGGTGTGGGATGACGAGTTTCATTTCATTAAACACTGGCAACAACACTGGGACAGAAAGGAACTCTACAAATGAAACAGACTTTACAGTAAAAATTTAAGCAGTGTAAACTAATTACAGCAGGCAAGAAGTAGGAAATGCCTAAGTGCAACACTGGAGCGAAAGGATAGACTAGGATGAAGTAGAAGGAACAGATCTTGCAAATTTCAAATTCAACTTGGATTGCAAGTCATTAGTCATTACTGAGGTATGGCTCAGATGGTTGGGAGTGATAACTAAATGTAACAGGTTGTAAAGCCTATTAAGGTTTTCTCGGGAGGATGATGAACAAGAGAAGCAAGTGGCATAAGATTAATTGGTGAACACAGTTCAGAGTTTGACAAGATTTATATATATGGTAGCTTTTGAAAAGGCATATCATCTGATTGACTGGATTAAGATGCTGAAGGATAGAGCAGTAGACTGCGAACATAGACCACTCATAAGGAATGTGTATATAGGACAAACAGGAAAAGTGATAGCAGCTAATATAGAGTCAAAACTATGTGAAATTTGAAGAGGTGTCTGACAAGATGTTCATCATCAGTTCTCTTTAATGACTATGCAGAAGCCATGATCAAAGATTGCTCTGAAGACACAATCTGATGTTAAGATGAGGGTAGTTAGAAGAGAATTATAACAACAATTATGGAAAGGTAGCTTTGAAACACAGATTTGGAAGAGGATGCAAAAGATCTGTTGAAGTGCTGAGGCGAAAGAATAAACAAAGGAAATTGTTGAACATACTTATGAAAAGGCAGAGAAACTGTTAGGGCACATTTTAGAAGGAAATATTAATAAGAGATGAAATGAATGGTATATTTTAAGGAAAGAGAGAAGCAGGATTGAAGAAAATAACAATGTTCAATGCCTTCAAAATTAAGGAAAGCTATTGGTAAATTAAAAGATGGCAAATGACGGAGAACATGGAACATGGGGCGGCATGGTGACTCAGTGGTTAGCACTGCTGCCTCATAGCGCCAGGGACCGGGTTCGATTCCACCCTCAGGTGACTGTGTGGAGTTTGTACATTCTCCCTATGTCTGTGTGGGCTTCCTCTGGGTGCTCCGGTTTCCTTCCACAGTTTAGGTGAATTAGCCAAGTTAAATTGCCCATAATGTCCAGGTGGATTAGCCATGGAAAATGCAGTGTTACAGGGGTAGGGCAGGGTGGGATGTGCTTTGGAGGATCGACATGGACTCAGTTGGCTGATTACCCGTTTCCACACTGTAGGGATTCTACTTTTATGAACCAAAGATCTGCCTTTGGGCAAAACATGCATGCTGCAAATAATCTACAATAAAGATTGGAAAAATTGTAGAGTGAGAGAACTGCCTTAGCAGACAGTGAACATTATAAGGGTTAAATGGAGCAAAAAAAAAGGGATTTGTGGCATTTATCCATAGGACCATGACAATAGCTTATAAGTTTGAGACTTTTTTTTGTTAACGAATGGCATTAAGGAATGTACGGGCAAAGAAGGCCATAAGAGGTTAGGTTACAGGTCAGCTACGATCTCACTGAATGGCAAGTCAGGATCAAAAGTCTAAATGGTCTACACCTTTTTCCTAAATGTCAAAGTCTGCTTTTCCAAACACATGATTACATGAAAATGTGTTCTATTAACAAATAATCAAAGCTGTTGATACCTGATGAACTTTTTCTCTTTGAGTTGTTTTTAGAATGTTGCCATCACTGGGTAGGATAGCACTCATTGCCCATTAATTGCTATGTATTAATGCTCCTACCACAACCGGTAACCTATTTAGGGTTACCTTCTTCATAACCTTTTATGCATCGGCACCTTTTACCTCTGCTCCAGTTCAGGTAGCTACTCTCTTTCTTATTCATCTTAGGTAAAGGTGATTTTTTTTGCCTCTTCCTTTTCATTCAGGATTCTATTCTTCTCGTGGTCACTTCAAACTGCAGTTCTCTTGCTTTCTCTCTCTCTTAACTTGATGCTTGAATTTTCTTCTGCCTTATTTGCAGTTTTACATTAATACTTACTCCAATTTCAATCCGATAAATTATACCCAAAGCAACGTTTGAGAGTTCTCCTCTTCTTGGCATCATCAACCATTATGGTATTATGGTGGCAGAAAGGATGTTTGAGGACTCGTCTAGTGAGGTAGTATGGGCTGAGATTAGAAACAGGAAAGGAGAGGTCACCCTGTTGGGAGTTTTCTATAGGCTTCCGAATAGTTCCAGAGATATAGAGGTAAGCATAGCAAAGATGACTCTTGATAGAAGCGAGAGTGACAGAGTAGTTGTTACGGGGGCCTTTAACTTTCCATATATTGACTGGGAATACTATAGTTCGAGTACTTTAGATGGGCCTGTTTTTGTCCTATGTGAACAAGAGGGTTTCCTGGCACAGTACATAGACAGGCCAAAAAGGGGCGAGGCCACAGTGGATTTGGTACTGAGTAATGAACTCGGCCAAGTGTTAGACTTGGAGGTAGGTGAGCACTTTGGTGACAGTGACCACAATTCGATTATGTTTACTTTACTGATGGAAAGGGATAGGTATATACTGCAGTGCAAGAGTTATAGCTGGGGGAAAGGCAATTAGGATGAGATTAGGCATGATTTCGGATGCATAGGATGGGGAAGGAAACTGCAGGGGGTGGCACAATTTAAATGTGGAGCTTATTAAAGGAACAGCTACTGCGTGTCCTTGCCAATTAAGTATATGTCAGGAAGAAGAACATTGTTGAGTGAGGGAGCCGTGGTTTACTAAAGAAGTTGAAGCTCTTGTCAAGAGGAAAAAGAAAGCTTATATTAGTATGAGATGTAAATGCTCAATTCGGGCGCTTGAAAGTTACAAGTTAGCCAGGAAAGACCTAAAGAGTGAGCTAAGAAGAGCTAGAAGGGGACATGAGAAGTCATTGGCAGATATGATCAAGGAAAACCCTAAGGCTTTCTATAGGTATATTAGGAATAAAAGAATGAGTAGAGTAAGATTAGGGCCAATCAAGGACAGTAGTGGGAAGTTGTGCGTGGAGTCAGAGGAGATAGGGGAAGCACTAAATGAATATTTTTAGTTAGAATTCACACTGAAAAAAGACAATGTTGTTGAGGAGAATAGTGAGATATAGGCTACTAGACTAGAAGGGAGTGAGGTGCATAAGGAGGAGGTGTTAGCAATTCTGGAAAGTGTGAAATTGGATAAGTCCCCAGGGCCAGATGGGATTTATCCTAGGAATCTCCGGGAAGGCAGGGAGGAGACGGCAAAACCTTTGGCTTTGATCTCTATGTTGTCATTGCCTACAGGAACAATGCCAGAAGACTGGAGGATAGCGAATGTTGTCCCCTTGTTCAAGAAGGGGAGTAGAGACAATCCTGGTAATTATAGACCAGTGAGCCTTATTTCGGTTATGGGTAAAATGTTGGAAAAGGTTACAAGAGATAGGATTTATAATCATCAAGAGAGGAATAAGTTGATTAAGGATAGTCAACACGGTTTTGTGAGAGGTAGATTGTGCCTCACAAACCTTAGAATACTTTGAGAAGGGGACCAAACAGGTAGATGAGGATAAAGCGGTTGATGTGGCATAGTGGATTTCAGTAAGGTATTTGATAAGGTTCCCCATATAGGCTATTGCACAAAATACAGAGGCATGGGATTGAAGGTGATTTAGCAGCTTGGATCAGAAATTGGCTAGGTGAAAGAAGAGCTGGCTAAGAGGTGGCAAATGGAGTTTAATGTGGAAAAGTGTGAAATGATTCACTTTGGAAAGAGCAACAGGAATAAAGAATACTGGGCTAATGGTAAGATTCTTGGTAGTGTAGATGAACAGCAAGATATTGGTGTCCAGGTACATAGATCCCTGAAAATTGCCACCCAGGTTGATAGGGTTGTTAAGAAGGCATATGGTGTATTAGCTTTTATTAGTAGTGGGATTAAGTTTCAGAGTCATGAGGTCATGCTGCAGCTATATAAAACTCTGGTGCAGTCACACTTGGAGTATTGCGTCCAGTTCTCGTCCTTATAGAAAGGATTCATTTGGAAAGGGTTCATGAAGAGATTTACTCAGATGTTGCCTAGTATGGAGGGAAGGTCTTATGAGGAAAGGCTGAGCGATTTGAGGCTGTTTTCGTTACAGAGAAGAAGGTTGAGAGGTGACTTAATTGAGACATATAAAAGATAATCAAAGGGTTAGATAGGGTGGACAGTGAGAGCCTTTTTCCTCGAATGGTGATGGTTAGCACGAGGGGACATAGCTTTAAATTGAGGGGTGATAGATATAGGACAGATGTCAGAGGTAGTTTCTTCACTCAGAGTTGTAGGGGCGCAGAACAGCCTGCTTGGAACAGTAGGAGACCTGCCAACTTTAAAGGCATTTAAATGCTCATTGGATAGATGTATGGATGAAAATGCAATAGTGTAGATTAGATGGGCTTCAGACTGGTTTCACAGGTTGGTGCAACATAGAGGGCCAAAGGGCCTGTATTGCACTATAATGTTCTATTTTCTATTACTACACCAAATAACTCACAACAGGAAGGAATTCCTGCACACAGTTTACTATCGTTCAGTCACACTGAGAAGCATTTGGGGTACAAACTAGCAGAGCACAGACAGGTAAGGAGTGTGGTCTGGTGTCTAGAAAACTGGAATCAGGCACTGACGACAAGAGAAAGGAGTGTAAAGCAGTAGTGCTGTACGTTTTTGGACTGGGTGTCAAAGCTCATGATCTAGATCTAAACCTCAAGCCATAATTTGGATATCCTTGATGAAGACTTTTAAAACTCAGTGCATTCTTTACATATTGGTTAATAATGATTGACTAACTTTATGTTCCAGAATATACTAGATTTCATCCCCTTTCTTTGTGTATATATATTGTTTCTGTGGATTTGTAACTGATGCTAATGAACAGAATAATTTTATTTTGCTTTGTCTCAAATCTTTATGGTTATATAAAATGGTTTAATAGATTATTAAGATTTTGCAACACATATCTTGAAGAAGATGTATTTGATTATTTAAATAACAGAAAGAATCTGATCGTGATCATGTCAGTTGGACAGCCTTGCATAAAAAGTGCTCATATTTGGAGCCACCAAGCATCACTAAGATTAACATTATACAACAGCCATGAATTAGAACTGTCAGTTATCTGTGTTTTAATCAGATTAATTCAATTCCTTGGAATGTAAGCTTATTTTCTTTAAAGTCAGGTTTTGCTTGGTGCAAGCAAGAACATATTTTTTAAACTACTTTGCACAAAAAAAACAGACACACCTAAAGCAATTTGGAACCTAAACTTTGTCACAATCTCCATCAAGATTGTTGCCTTTCAAAAGAGGATCAAACTTCTAGTTTCCAACTGAATGACATTACAAAATTTAAAGTTTTAACATTTTTACTTCAACAAATGATAAAAAAACATTTTTAACTAAATAATATTTTTATAGGCAACTTATTTCTATCAAAACATCCCACAGTTGCTCCCAGCTTTAAATCAGTTCCCGCAATTATCTCCAGGCATTTTCCGCAGCTTTCATAGATGATCTTACATCCACCACCAGCAATAAAGCCAATTCTGATTATTCTTTTCCCTAGTTATGCCAGAATTTTTCAGACTTTTTAAAAAGTTGCAGGGCGAATGTATTTGAATGAAAACCATTTCCCTCCTGCTGTAGTTTGCAAAGCCAGGCAGCTTTTCACTTCTCTAACCACAGGAAAAACTGCTGTTTGGAATTCATTTATCTGTAAGGAAGTTTGTAATTTGATTTCAGAGATGGCTTCTGTTGCCCCATTTCCCTATTGTAACGTGAAACATGTTAATTCTGTATCCACGTATAAATCCTAATTAGTTATCCTCAACAACATAAATCTCTACCATCTCAGAAGTAAATGGTCAGTTTATGGTACAACGATTTACAACCAAGTGCATCAACATTTTTCTGAGACTTTGGGAGACTCAAACCTTACTCATTTTTAACACAGAGGCAGCTCCTATTGCATTCAATACTGTGCATTTTTTCCAACCAAAATAATCTGGGCTTTCCATTGATTTCTAACAATCAAACCAGCCAGACTAACCATTTGTCAGACTTTAAAACAGGTCACATGAGCCCAATCATTTACTCAATTTAAAATATGTAATTCCAAAACATAATTTTATAAAGCTCAAATTTTGTAACAATGATTCTCCCAAAAAGAAACAGTTTCAAAAAGAATTTTGAGGGAGTTTCTAAGATTTGGGAATGGCAGATATTGGTAATAAAAGAAGAATCCCTTTCTTAGAAGTGCTGTAACAAATAAAAATCCAAATGGTAATGCTTTATATTAACTATATGAACATAAATTGTGGTCTATCATGGAATGCCTCAGTGTGGTGAAACTGAGGGAGTACTGAATGAAGAGAGGTGTTGGCTATTTAAGAATTCTCCTAACACCTATCTCTGGTTTGTCCTTTCTATGTCCTACTCACTTGCTTAAAAAAATACTCTAACGATAACTTGGGTGTACTTGTTTTAAAAAAAAGTAGGCCAACACAATGCAATACAACATACGAAAGAACTACATTACAGGAGGCAGAACAATAAGAATTCAGGAACACACATCTAGCTTTATGCTTCACATCTGTTTCAGGCTTGTCAAAATGCCCATCTTTATTTGCTGATCTTTAGAAGTAATTTATGTCAGAATCTAGGTAGTTTCGTGTCAAAATACAATTCATTTTGGATCCAATCCAATATTCTTTCTTCATTATAAAGGGAATATTACTTTGTAAAAAAGTTATTTAATATTGAACATTTTGTGAATTGCACAACAGTTGTCTCACAAACTTCATTGAGCTTTTAGAGGAAGAGGATTGATGAGGGCAGAGCTGTAGATGTGATCTATATGGACTTCAGTAAGGCGTTCGACAAGGTTCCCCATGGGAGACTGATTAGCAAGGTTAGAGCACATGAAATACAGGGAGAACTCGCCATTTGGATACAGAACAGGCTCAAAGGTAGAAGACAGAGGATGGTGGTGGAGGGTTGCTTTTCAGATTGGAGGCCTGTGACCAGTGGAATGCCACAAGCATCGGTATTAGGTCCTCTACTTTTTATCATTTACATAAATGATTTGGATGCAAGCATAAGAGGTACAGTTAGTAAGTTTGCAGATTACACCAGAATTGGAGGTACAGTGGACAGCGAAGAGGGTTACCTCGGATTACAACAGGATCTTGACCAGATGGGCCAATGGACTGAGAAGTGGCAGATGGAGTTTAATTCAGATAAATGCGAGGTGCTGCATTTTGGGAAAGCAAATCTTAGCAGGACTTATAAACTTAATGGTAAGGTCCTAGGAAGTGTTGCTGAACAAAGAGACCTTGGAGTGCAGGTTCATAGCTCCTTGAAAGTGGAGTTGCAGATAGATAGGATAGTGAAGAAGACGTTTGGTATGCTTTCCTTTATTGGTCAAAGTATTGAGTACAGGAGTTGGGAGGTCATGTTGCGGTGTACAGGACATTGGTTAGGCCACTGTTGGAATATTGCGTGCAATTCTGGTCTCCTTCCTATCGGAAAAATGTTGTGAAACTTGAAAGGGTTCAGAAAAGAGTTACAAGGATGTTGCCAGGGTTGGAGGATTTGAGCTATAGGGAGAGGCTGAAAAGGCTGGGACTGTTTTCCCTGAAGCGTCGGAGGCTGAGGGGTGACCTTATAGAGGTTCACAAAATGATGAGGGGCATGGATAGGGTAAATGGACAAAGTCTTCTCCCTGGGGACGGGGAGTCCAGAACTGGAGGGCATAGACTTAGGGTGAGAGGGGAAAGATATAAAAGAGACCTACGGGGCAACCTTTTCACACAGAAGGTGGTACGTGTATGGAATGAGCTGCCAGAGGAAGTGGTGGAGGCTGATACAACTGCAACATTTAAAAGGCATTTGGATGGGTATATGAATAGGGAGGGTTTGGAGGGATATGGGCCAGGTGCTGGCAGGTGGGACTAGATTGGGTTGGGATATCTGGTCGGCATGGACGGGTTGGACCGAAGGGTCTGTTTCCATGCTGTACATCTCAAGACTCTATGACAGATTTTTTTGATACGTGTTTAAATGTATGTGCTTGAACTTTTCAGGGATCAATTAAACCAAATAATAAATCCTTTCGGACTTGTTTCCTTTTTAGTTGCAATACAGTTTCAAATAATTTTAGTTTCCTACTTTGCTTATAATGGATCGTCATTGGGATTGTAAAGGATTTTGTGGAAGAGAAACTGTTGTAAAGTTTGAAACTATAATTATCCCAAGAGTTTCAGACTTACCAAAAAATATCATTTACCTTAACATTTGCTTGCGATGATTCTCTACTTCAGCCAGTAGAGCTTGTTTATCAGATTCTCTATCTTGTTCCTTTGCCATCTGTTCTAGGTCCTTCAAAAATATCAGGAAATTATGTTAGCGTTCGTACATGAATGAACCCACTTAAAGCCCAACAATGACTCATCAGAAGCCAGAACATCCAACTCTACATTAATAGAGTGCAATAATTTCCTCTATAACTCTTTCCTCTACTATCCACTTTACAGACACTAAATGGGGAGGCCCAATGTGCTTCAAACCAAATGATGCCTTACCTAGTGCTAACTTTGTTCATCCTCGGAGATTGAAGGTGCACTCATGTATGGAGCATGAATTTTCAATCCATTTCAACAGGCAATGTCATTATCACACTCCTGGGTCCTCTTACTGCACAAATACATACAGAAGAGTGGGTGCCAATTTCCATTAAAGGTAGGCACACAG
Source organism: Chiloscyllium plagiosum (assembly GCF_004010195.1). NCBI lineage: Eukaryota > Metazoa > Chordata > Chondrichthyes > Orectolobiformes > Hemiscylliidae > Chiloscyllium > Chiloscyllium plagiosum. Next base: position 56,866,408 of record NC_057723.1, on the reverse strand, counting down.
GTCACTGAAGAAAGCAAATGACACCACTGAACCCAAAGAGGTATTTATAGTCAATGCAAACATTACCTCTTTCCAATTTTGAAAACTTCATCAATGTCTCTGCCTTCAATTCTGCCCCTCAAATTCAACTATTCACGCTCATGTTTATTATGTACTTTGGTTATGTATCCGAGGTAATTAAAGGTATTTTCCAAACTCAAATTGCTGCTGTTGTTACAGACATCAAGAATAGAATTGAGTTTAAGTTAAACATTCTTAAGAGTTGAACTGTCAGCCAATACTTCCTGCAGAAACTCACTCAGGAATGGCCACATGGATGAGATCCTAGGAAGTTGCAGACAATACTTTCAAAAGAGACTGAAAGACATTAATGGATAGAATCCGAGGAAACAAGCCAAGAATTTTGTAGTTTTCATTTTTAGCTGTTAGAACCGATATAGGAATAGACAATTAGTGATATATATCAGAAAGGCTAATTGTCACTTACACAGAACTAAAAAGATTCCAAAATCGCACAGGTACAGGATCTTACCAAAAAAATCAATATGTGCTTCGAACTAAAAGTGATCAATGATTGTTGAGCAAAGGTATTGAGCACAATTTCTCAGTTTAATTATGTGCCTGTTTCAAATGATGATATAGTCATGTTTCTTCAATTAATGCAGGAATTGCTGGTAAAACTCAGCAGGTCTGGCTGTACCTGTGGGAAGAAATCAGAGTTATCATTTTGAATTTGGTGGGTTTTTAGCAGCATGTGATGAAGAGTCACTTGACTCAACGGTAACTCTGCTTTCTTCCCAAAGATGCTGCCTGACCTGCTGAGTTTTGCCAGCAATTTCTGTTTTTGTTTCACATCTCCAACATCTACAGTTCTTTGTTTTACATTGTTAACATTTCTCATTGAACGTTTAAGTAAAAATATCTACTAGAAAGCCATTCAAGTCCTCACTCACCTGTATTTGAAGCCGGAGTTGCTGAAACATGACTTTCACTTTAGCATTTAATTCTGTGAGTAAGCTCAAGGGTCCAGGACTTTCTCTGATATCCTGAAGGGAAATCAACAGGTACTCACTATTCAAATCTTCTAACTGTTTTACTGGTTTAACATTGCACAGATATGAGGGATTCTTTACCACTGATGGATCAAAATGAAGTCATAATTGTTTTACAGTCTATTGAGAAGTAATTGAAAGCATATGGAAAATAAATCAAAACTAATAAAATACTGTAAATTCAAAGCAGTTTGATCAACATTTGTTACATAAGGATGTTTAACTATTCAGATATGATAATAGAAACCTCTAATTTAACAAATGCAATATATTACTAATCTGCTTTATCATTCAATATTACAATAAAGGTTTTAGAGTTAAGTTACAATTTAACAAGAGAATGAAGAATTTTCAACTGTCTGTAGTCAGCTTAGCATTAAAACTCGAAATATGCTTTGATTGGTAAAATTGAAAATTAATTTGGACAGAAAATCTGAATGCTGAGAAACATTATTTGGTTTAAAGCCAACACAAAAATGAAAAGTTACACTACTTTATTTAAAAAAAACTGTTTTGACTTCCATTTAAGTGTGGCACAATAACTTAAGTAATGCAAGTGGGCAGGACGGAACTGAGATTGCATGTTATCATGAGAATACCACTGGCAGTTTCACTTGCAATGTATTATCATTTTTCACCATTGCTTTTATCCTTTAGGACACGAGCATAAGAAAATGTGCTAGATCATGACTAACCTCAACTTCAACTCCTCACCTACCGCTGATTCATACTGTTTACCTAAGATAAAAAAAAGTACACCCAAATCTTGAGATTTTCAATTTACAGAGCAGCTGCAGTCAAAGAACTACAGATTTACACCACATTCTTTATGAAAAATGATTCCTAACTTCATTCTTTTATAATTCCCCACCACAGTAAACAGCTTCTAATCTATCAATTTATTTTAGTGTTTTACAGATCTCAACCCACCGGTCTTCAAACCTCATAAACGTCTTGTTTATGAAATCCATCTTTGTAACTTAACCCCTTAAGCTCTGCTATAATTTCAGTGAATTTGCAACCTATTGCAATCTTAGATAAATATAGCTTTACGGAGGTAAAACAGCAGAACCCAACACTGACTGCAGAACCTCAGTTGGAGTTGGTCCCATACTCTATACAATGAAATATCTCTTCTTCACTTTTATATTCCAGTCCCCCTTGAGATGGAGGTGAACATTCCAATAATTGATAATGTGTACATGGACACCAAACCCCTTTTGTTTCTCCACAGATTATAGTCTACTGCCATTAAGAACATATTCCTGAATGTTAACCGCCTTAAATGATTTGGAGAACATCCTCCAGATGAATTGCTGCATTGGGAATCACAGGCATACACGTGAGAGAGAGGAAAGAAGCAGTCATGGAATTCTGCTTTGTTTTCCAAATGTTTTATTTACAAGGCAGCTGAATGAAAGGGAGCTTTAGGAGCCACTGTTTTATCCACACAGACCAGAAAATGGCAGAAAGTCTCATAATAGCCAAAGACAGACTAGGGTAACCTTTTCTAGTTATAAGTCCTTTGTGTGTTCTGTTCTTACACCGAGCACTTCCAAATGCTGATTTCCATCAGCAGCAAGAAAGCTCTCAAGTCAGTCAGAGGGTTGATAGACACAGATCTGTATTTCTACCTGCATTTACAATCATACTTGCATTTGTTTCTCCAGAAATTGTGGTTCAGATAACCTGCTTCTATCCAAAACTGAAGAGTGAGCTCCTCCATTTCACTGGTAAAATGAAAATGCTGTTCATTTATAAGGAAACTGAGAAAATGCACATCACATTCAGAAATTCCTACTCATCTGTTTAAAGATAAACTTCCTAACAAATCTAAAAAGTGAACACCTTAAAATAGTGAATCATCACTTCTGAACTTCATCTGTTGTGTGAACTTATACACACAGCAAATCACTAGCAAATTTTAAATATAACTTAAGAGCCATTTCCGTTACTTCTGGATGGAGCAGGTTATTCTTTATTATTTCGTCATCTAGAACAGCCTGAAGGTCCACTAATGGCAACATCCAATTTTTTTTCAATGATTGCAGGATTTTCACTTCCAAAAGTCTGCTGAAGGACCAAATAAGTGATCACACTCAATATTTGGTTTAAACCAAAATTTATTCCATGGTTAAAAAACGTTGACAAGAGCTGATAAAAGCAAGACAACATAAAAGTTCTGGAAACAAACCATGGTTTAAAAACATCATCTGCACAAAAATGCAGGACGTAAAGGTGCCATGAAAATGTAAATGTTACTCTGACATGATTTACGTTATTTTGTTATCATCACCAAAACTCATTCATTCTGCCCAGAGTGATTCAGAGGCTGGCATTAAAAAAATCCCCTTGATGTATGTGGATGAAAAGTGCACACGCCTACACAATCAAGAGAGTGTGGTGCAGTGGTCAACTGGTGAAATTTAATACAATTGATAAAATTGAAAGTTGACCTCACAGTGTTGCAGTGAAGTTATCATTTATTGTAAAAGGTATTCTGGTTCACTAATCCAGCAGGCGAAAGTGAGGACTGCAGATGCTGGAGATCAGAGTCAAGATTAGAGTGGTGCTGGAAAAGCAGGTTGGGGGAAGGGAAATGAGGAAACTGGTGAAGTCCACATTGATGACCAGGGGTTGAAGTGAGGCTTTCTTCCTCCAGGCATTGGGTGGTGAGGGAGCGGCGGTGGAGGAGGCCCAGGACCTGCATGGCTTCGGCAGAGTGGGAGGGGGAGTTGAAACGTTGGGCCACAGGGCGGTGGGGTTGATTGGTGCGGGTGTGCTCTGCGAGAAGGTGTCCAGTCTCCCCAATGTAAAGGAGACCGCATCGGGAGCAATGGATGCAATAAATGACATTTGTGGAAGTGCAGGTGAAACTCTGATTGATGTGGAAGGCTCTTTTGGGGCCTTGGATGGAGGTGAGGGAGGAAGATTTGGGCGCAGGGTTTGCATTTTCTTGCAGTGGTAGGGGAAGGTGCCAGGAGGGGAGAGGAGGGTGGGTTGTTGGGGGGCATGGTCCTGATCAGGTAGTCACAGAGGGAACGGTCTTTGTGGAAAGCGGATAGGGGTGGGGAGGGAAATATAACCCTGGTGGTGGGGTCCATTTGTAGGTGGTGGAAATGTTGAGGGATGATGCGGTTTATGTGGAGGTTGGTGGGGTGGAACGGGAGGATGGGGGGAGGGGGGCAACAAATGCTGGTTTTGACCACGTCGCCGACATCCCATGAAAAAAAAACCAGAAGCAGATACTTATTGTTCACAATTACTGGACCTTTAATGGGGAAGCTGCTATAAAAACACAGATCTACAATAGTTTACAGTTTGAATCCACACTCCGGGTCCAATGTCCGAACACAATCTGCCGGCACACGCGCACAGTTCGGTCCAAATCATTCTGGATTAACTGCTATTTTTCTGTATTGCCACAACGAGTGAAGCATTGACAGCTTTACCTGGACCAACGCCTTTATTTCCAGATCATATTTGATGATTTCTTGCGCGCAGATTCTGACGTGAACATCCGGAACCACCACCATCTTTCCCCAGCGGCTACGGAGGCCCAGAGCCGCCTGGGCGGAACGCATTTCTCCCAAAACAGACGGCAGCCAAAAGGCAACATCACCCTGCTGCTGTAAACACTAAAACGTTACACTTCCAATCTCTGTTTCTGCAGCTTGATAGCAATGCTTGTAGCGCTTTTATTATTTATTGTTAAATATAAAACGGGTTGTACTCATCCTCGTACTTACGAGTGAAGATTGAGTGATTAGCATCTCTTCTCCCAGACAACGGCCCATAGAATTTTGGAGGTCCAGTCAAAATATTTTAGTGAGATTTCATGGAAGTGTTTGAAGAATAAGACCTGGTCGGATTGTGTGTGGGTAATGAGGGACAGACCAGAACAAACAGGCCTTAATAAATCTGATTTTATACCACCTAACAGACACCCAAGATTGCCTCCCACTGTTCAAAACCTATCTATGTGGTGAATTAATTTGCAAATGTTAATAAAAGTCTATTGTGTCTTAGAATGGTGCACTGTCAATCAAAGAAACCCACAAAACTGTCAAACTAGCATCGAAATGTCCTTTGGACAGCATTCTAGTGTTGTTGCTCTATCACAATAAGTGAATCAAATTTGGGCTATTGTTACTGAGATTTGGATGTATGACCAGTCCTGGTACCTAATTGTATTTGCTACCTCTACCAGCATGTGGTACTGGGTGAAGATTCCTTGCGGTGGTGGTTTGACTAACCCTCATTTTTTTTTGTCTTGGACATATCTGTATTCAAAAGGCAGTCACATCCCTTAGCTTAATTACATCAAATTTGATCCATAGTCAGGGAAGGAGGGTGTGACTGAGTGAGTCATGTAAGGGGATCCACAATTTAGCTCTGGAAGTTTTCCAACTTTCTTTCTCACATGGTTTATGGGCCTATGGCCAACAGTCTTGATAACTCTTGGATGAGATCTTTCTCCAAAGGCTTCTGCGGGAAGTCTCAGATGATGAAATGGGTTCCAATGGGAGGGAATCTTCACTGGACCATCATCTTTAGTTACAATACTCTATGTCATCATCACCTTTATTGAAATTTGTCCCATACACTGCAAGAGTAGAAACAAGTTGCCTTCTCTGGGTGTCCTCCAACTCACCAATGTCCATCTTTGAAATGAGTTGAGAAATATCTCCTCCATCAGTCCATTGTCCTTGACAGTTGCATGTTTGTGTCCCTAGTCACTGAAGTTGGCTACGGGAATGGGTAGACTACCCTTTTCTCCCACAGTAAAGCTCCCAATGTTATATCAAGTGAGAGTTTTCCATGTGACCCATCATGTTGTAGCAAGGCCCCATGTTGACAAGTTGGAGACACTGGCATGAAAGTTCAAAAGCAGTCACTGCACAGATGGGTAAAAAAACGATTCCCTGCTGTTAACATTTATTAAAGCCTGATACACCTTGAGTGCATGGAGCATGCTTAAAGACTGCTGAGCTACATCTGCCAACCTTAATTTTCTGTTTATAGCATCTTTCCAAAGTCACCCAAATATCTTTGAACACATTCAACTTAAAACCATGAATGTTCTCAATGTCTCTACTGCCACCGGAATATCAATCTGGCTACAACCCATAGGCAGTCCTATACTGCCTGTCCCTGATTAATTTGAGTAAGAGATTCAGGAGGATGACGTGACTAAAAAACATTTTCAGCTCCAGGGATATGGAAACAGTGTCTTCTGATTCAGCTTGCTTGCACTCATAAAACCATGGCTGTAGCTATGTCAGTCTCGTGCTATCCCAAAAACCATTCTCAGTACCTCAAAGGTCTGCTGTGGACTTATTTGAATCCCTGGTCATATTCCTAATATTTCCCACTAGGCTTTCCATATGTTTGATCATGAACACCACCTGCTTGTTCTTATTGAGGCTCCTGCATTGCCATAATCAGCTGTGCTCCCTCAGTCCAGTCTTCATTCAATGAATTATCAGATGTTTCTAGTCTTCCTCCAAATCTGTCAATTTTTCTATTCATTGTCAAGTAGAATATTTGAGCAGGAGGAGCCTGTGCCTGGATTTCAGATACCAGAACAGCTTTGACTTCCCTCATAAACGTTGCCATTTTCAAATCCTCTGCCATCATCTCCAACCTGACCAGGCACTTTTCAACCTCATCAGCCTGATGCTTGTTCTGTGGAATCCTGCTGACAATGCTAGAAATATAATGTAAGATTTAAGCATGTGGATGAAGCACAGACTCTTTATTCCACAGGCATCAGGTCTTTACAAACATAAGGGGATTTTAGAGTTAAACTAGGAAAACAAGGTATTTGTATGGAAATAATCCTTTGCCTGTCTCTCCCTGTCTGCATGTAATCTCTTTTCTGACAAAGATGCTCCATCCTTCAGGAAGGATGCAATCGATCACTGAAACTCTCCTTCCACACCACTGCTACATGCTAATGGAGGCCCCATTACAGTTATATGAACATTAATCTCTTCAGCATCATTGCTTTATACAAAAGTTACATGGGATTTTTACTGTGTTTGAATGGGACCACATTCCATTTTCCACCCACTTTCCCCTAAGAAAATAAAAAAAATTGGTGCTCCTGTGAAGTATTATAAACTATTGATGGTATTGTCAAATGTTACACTAAAGATAAACATCCTGAGAAATACCTGTCCCAAAAATATCTTCAAGTCAAGACCTGTTTTTTAAAAAGCATTATTAAAATACTGTTTGCAAACAGTGTTTATTTAGTATTATCAGTGAGATGGGGTTGGGGTTTGTAATTAATAATTCATTTGAAAATGGATTATTTTACCAAAGAAACTATATGGAACCACCACAGCAAAACTCTCTAATTCTGCCTGATTATTTAATTGTCCACAAATAAGGGAATGAATTGTAAAGTTTTTGAAAAAAGAAACCTGATGATATGTCTTAACTATAATCCTTGCAAACAAGTTTGGTATGGAAAACACTTGAAAAAAAAATGATGCCATTATTTGTTAACTTTCACATAAAAACCCTACATTTTATAATGTTCAATACAGAACTCAACATTTAATACTGTCAAAATACTGAGTTGCAATTAAATACTGTACTCTTTTTTTTTTAACAGGGTCCCTGCACTGTGTTCTGAAGTGAACCTTTATTAGTATAATAATAATAAAGCAAAGAACAAATGAACTAAGTCTATTTGACCTTGACAGCCATAGATTGTTCTTCATTGTTTCATTTTTATAATACCAACTGAGACAAAGGGACTTTTTTTTGTCCAAATGTTACTCATTTGCAAATAAATTACGGTACAGCAAATGTACACAAAAATACTTAAATACTGGTTATTATGAAATGCTCAGATTCAAGTGTTCAAGGAGTAGAACAGTGGCTAGCACTGTGACTCATGGCGCCAGGGACCCAAGTTCGATTCCACCCTTGAGTGACTATCTGTGTGGAGTTTGCACATTCTTGCCATGTTTGTGTGGGTTTCCTCCAGGTGCTCTGGAATCCTCCCACAGTCCACAGATGTGCAGGTTAGGTGGATTTGCCATGCTAAATTGCACATTGTGTCCAGGGAGGTGCAGGCTTGGTGGATTAGCCTTGGGAAATGTAGGGTGACAGGAATAGGGTAAGGGATGGGTGGGATATTCTTCAGAGGAATAGTGTGGACTTGATGGACCAAGTGGCCTATTTCCACACTGTAGGGATTCTATGATTTTACAGTTATTTACAAAAAATCTTCAAAACTTACGGTCAAATACGCAATGCAAAGCTGAAAACGTGGTTCGAGTTATTTGTTCCAACTTTGAGTTTGTTTATGGTGCAGAACTGATCTTTGATTTTGCTGAAAGATCATTTACATGGAGTTGCAGCACTCCTTCCTGAAGGTTGAGCTATTTCTGCCAGAGCTCCTTGAGATTCTTTAAAGCTATCCTTTAAAGCTGCTGGTGGGTGAGAAAGGACTGTACCCAAATACAGTACATGCCAAATACAGTACATCCACTAATTTATTATATGTTGCCAGTTACTTCTTCAAAGACCTTCAATAAATTACACAAACACAATTTCCCTTTCACAAAGTTATAGTGACGCTGTCTGATTTATTTCTAATTGCCCTGTTATAACCTCCTGATTAATAACTTTCAGCATTTTCCCTCTGACAGATGTTAGACTAACTGGTCTCTCTCCCTTCTTGAATAAAGGAGTCACATTATTTTTCAATTTGATGGGATCTTTCCAGAGTCTTGAATAGGGAATTATGGAAAACTAAAACCAGTGCATCTACTCAGCAGCCATTTCTTTTAAGACCCTAGGGTGATGCCCACCAGGTTTTATTTTTGATAGTTTTCTTAGTATTTTTTCTCTGAGGATGTTTCAAATTACTTGTGCCTTTCACATCCTGATCCTGAATTGTTTCTGGGATGTTATTTATATCCTCGACAGTGAAGATAGACACAAAATGTTCAACTCATCTGCTATTTCTTTACTTTCTATTGTTAGTTTCTCAGGCTGTCTCTCTCTAGAGGACCAACACTCACTTAATCTTTTTCTAAATACTTTTTGAAACTCTTAAGATCTGTTTTCTTTATATTTCTAGCTAGTTTGCTCTCATATTCTAATTACTCCCTCCTTATTAATTGTTTAGTCATTCTTTGCTGATCTTTATATTTAGTACAACCTTTTGATCTGCCAATCATCACTCTAGAATTGTATGTTTTTTCTTTCTGTTTAATCTATCTTTAACTTCCTTAGTTAGCTGCTAAGATTATTGTTTCCCCCTTGTGTCTTTCTCACTATAATGTCTATTTTCTGAAATATTTTGTAAAATGTTTGCCATTCTATTCACATCAATCTGTCCCTTAACCTAGTTTCCCAGTTCACTCTAGCTAGCTCTGTCTTCATGCCCTCATAATTAACCTTATTTAAGTTTAAAACACTAGCATTTAATCAACCTTTCTCTCCCTCAAACTGCAAAATTCAATCATGGTCCCTGTGACCTGGGGGCTCCCTTCCCTATGAGATCATTAATCCTGTCTCATTACATATTATTAGATCTAGAACAGACTCCTCTAAGTAACTGTCCTGAAAACCTATGAGCTCATCGTCTAGGCTACTTTCGCTAATCTGATTCATCCAATCTATATGTGGATTAAAATCATCTCTAAGATTATTTTTATATACATATATATATATATATCTTATTGTAGAATTTGGATCATGAATGAGCATAAAACTATTAAGAAATAAGTTTCTTTGGTATAAGTTTAACTTGAAAGTTCCAGACCAGAAATGTTCAGTTAGCACCCCAAACGAGTTATTTGAAGCTGAGAAAATTTAAAACCAGTTGAGTGAATATCCAAGGAAGAGGTTATCAAGCTCTCAAAACCAGAAATCGAAAGGAACAGTCAAGTTAAAACTAGATATGGTAGAGAAGGATTTTCTCTGGTGTTTAATACTGTAAAGGGGTGCTGTTAGGATAAATGGGATTGTTTTTACTCGTGCTTTGAAATCTTTAAAATTGTGTCATATGCAAATAGCTTCATTTCTTTTCAATTATAAACTGCTTTTATTGATCAAACCAAACCTACAGCATTGTGATTTCAGTGAAACCTCATTAATATTTTTAACAATATGACGTATTAAGCCAGATTTCAGTCTTGAATTTGACTTGTCCAGTAATAATATCAGCTGAGACCATTGTCAAATGAAAGAAATAATACAGAAAAAGTAGCAAATGACAGGACAGCTTAATGTTAATTATCCCGAGCGATTTTTGAGAAGATCTGTAGCTCAGGTTGATAATACGTATGTAAGTTAGCTCACTGAGGTTACCTAGTCATGGTGACAAAATGTCTGAAAACAAACCTTCCAGCTCAGCGAGCTAACTTTCTTAGGTGTTAATTATCCAGATTGTGAGTGTAGTTAATTTTTGCCTGATATTAAGTCACTATTCCTACTTCTGAAATATCTGCATTTGATGCAAACTCTTAAATTTTTTTTACGAGATCCACCACTTTAAACAAATAGCAGAGGCATCCAGGGGTTAAAATATCACACATCTTTTGGATTCTCTTCAACTTTCTGAATCAAGAGAAATTCATAAAAGAAAAACCCACTCAATTAGTTATCGTTGGTCAGCTCAAAACTTCCTTTCACGAAATAACTTGTCAAAAGTCCGTGTATTTGAGAGATACTCACCAAGAAATTATTTGAGGAGTTTAATAATCAAAAATATTTTATTTAGGACTGCAAGGCCCAGTCCAGATTTCACAAAATAGCATAAAATTGTCTTCAACAAGGTACAAATCAGAAGAGTTATCCAGACAATTGTCTGAATAAGTGTAGCTCCAACAAGACAAGAAGCTCAATGCCATCCATGACAAAATAGACCTCAATTGTCACCCCATTCACCATCTTCAATATACACACCTTCCATGACCGATACAGTATTTACAGTGTGTTCTAAGAAGATGCACTGCAGCAATTCATTATGCCTCCTCTGACATAACACTCCAGAAGTATGATCACTATCACCTCAAAAGACAAGTGCTGCAGATGCATGGGAACTATCATCTTCAAGAATGCCTCCTGGACACATACCATCATGACTTTGAATTATAATCAGGGTTCCTTCACTGCTACTGAGTCAAAAACTCGAATTCCCTACTTAATAGTAGTGTCAGTATACCTACACCACATAGTCTACATAGTCTCAAAGACAGTTAGGAATGGGCAATGAATGTTGGTCCATCAACCAAACTCATGTGTGGAATAATAGAAAATAAATAGTTGCTCTGTACCTACTCTACTAAAATCCTTGGTCATTCTAACCAGAAATGAACTTACCTCTCTATCATTCCAGCTCAAGTGAATGCATTGCTAATTTGTCTTTGTGACTTAACTCTTTAATCCCTGGATCACTCTGGTTAATCTATGCTGCATCCACTTCAAGGCCTATGTATTTTTACTGAAGGATGGTACCCAAACATCAGCTGAATTCAAACCAAAGTTTCAAAACAGGGTTATCATTTGTTTAGTCTTGAATTTCAGATTCTTCAGGATATGGGCAATAAGGGCTTGCTAACTTACCTTTTGTAACCAAATGCCAACTTCTAAAGATATGCACTTGGACAGCAGCTGTTCTTGTGACACATTGGTAAAGTGCTTACCTCAGGACCAGAAGGTCCAGGTTAGAGTCCCAAACCAAGATCTGTTTTATTGTTGACCATAGATGATGCATTGGGGAGATGGATAAGTTATTAGTTGGTAAATCCTTCCAATACGTTTGATGACTGCTGTACAAGTAGGAGAGTTTTGTGTTCAGCTGTCCCGTAGAAGGTAATAAAGATGGACAGGTAAGGTCAGGTTAAAGGGTCAGGGTGGAGTGGGAAGGCTGAGTCTGAGATGAGGTGGGGGATGGGGAGATTTGGAAGCTGGTGAATTTCATTTTAATGCTGTATGGTTGTAAGCCATACCTATCATCCTGCACCACTTCTGCCACCTGCAGTCTGACCCCACCACCAAAATGATACTTTCTGCCCCACTCCATCTGCTTTTCGCAGGGACTGTTCTCTTCGCGACTCCCTCATTAGGTCCACACTTCCCACCAACCCCTCCTCCGCACCCAGAATGTTCTCCTGCAGCCACAGGAGGTCCAAAACCTGCGACCACATCTGCCCCCTCACCTCCATCCAAGGCCCCAAAGAATCATTCCAAGTCCAGTACAAGATCATGTGCATTTCTTCTAACATGATTTATTGCATCTGTTGCTCCTGATGTGGTCTCCTGGTTGGGCAGCATTGTGGCTTAGTGATTAGTACTGCTGCCTCACAGCACCAGGGACCTGGGTTCAATTCCTGCCTCGGGTGACTGTCTGTGTGGAGTTTGCATGTTCTCCCTGTGTCTGCGTGGGTTTTTTTCTGGGTGCTAAGGTTTCCTCCCACAGTCCAAAGATGTGCAGGTCAGTTGAGTTGGCCATGCTAAATGGCGCATAGTGTCATGTGTAAATATAGGGGTAAATATAGGGTAGGGGAATGGGTCTGGGTGGGTTACTCTTCGGAGGGTTCGTGTGGACTTATTGGGCCTAAGGGCCTGTTTCCATACTGTAGGGATTCTAATCTCCTTTACATCAGAGACTGAGCGCAAACTTGCGGAGCAGTTCAAGGATCGCTTATAGACAATAGACAATAGGTGCAGGAGTAGGCCATTCAGCCCTTCGAGCCTGCACCGCCATTGAATATAATCATGGCTGATCATTCCTAATCAGTATCCTGTTCCTGCCTTATCTCCATAACCCTTGATTCCACTATCTTTGAGAGCTCTATCCAACTCTTTCTTAAATGAATCCAGAGAGTGGGCCTCCACTGCCCTCTGAGGCAGAGCATTCCACACAGCCACCACTCTCTGGGTGAAGAAGTTTCTCCTGAGCTCTGTCCTAAATGGTCTACCCCGCATTTTTAAGCTGTGTCCTCTGGTTCGGCACTCACCCATCAGCGGAAACATGTTTCCTGCCTCCAGAATGTCCAATCCTTTAATCATCTTATATGTCTCAATCAGATCCCCTCTCAATCTTCGAAACTCAAGGGTATACAAGCCCAGTCACTTCAGTCTTTCAGTGTAAGGTAATCCTGCCATTCCAGGAATTGACCTCGTGAACCTACGCAGCACTC